>NW_024080748.1:0-357496 GCF_003009895.1 Hyaena hyaena
AAAAAAAAAAAAAAAGAACTGCTGAAATACAATCTTCAGAAGCCAAGTGTCAAAAAAGGTGTTCATTTACACTCTTAACTTAAAAAAGGCTTCAAGTCAATAGAGATATAGTATTATCGCACTTAAGAAAAAAATTACATAAATACAAAAAATAAGTCTGAAACACTGTATTCCAAGGCTTAATAGTGATTATTACTTCTGGATGGTAGACCATAAAATGTTTTTATTTTTTAACTTTCTTCTTGCTTATAAATATATTTTAGTTCATCTTATATGTACATGCATTGTTTGTGATAAGGGAAAATATTATTTTTAGTTTAAAAAATAAGTTCTGCTTTATTACTTTTCAGCCTATACAGGTACTTTTTAAAAATTCATGTATATTTATATTTAACTATATATGCATTATAGAAGTATTCAAAGATTCTAAAGTATAATTTCCAAAATAATAAGATCATGATTCTCATGTAAATATAAAAAGAACATGAATCAAAATGTTGAGTCAGATTTCATTTCCTTATTAATTAATGAGGAAATCATGAAGTGAAAACCAATTCATAACAGAATTTGACTTACAGAGATTTACATTTTCTACTGAACAAAATCCATTTACATTGCCAAGAATAGGAATCATTTGCATTGTTATAGGCAGAATACATCTGCAACATTTTCTGTTTTCTACAGTTTAACTTTTATCCCTACAGAGTTGTAAAATAGCTTACTCAATCAAAGATGATCTAAAGTGCACATTCGTTTAGATTCAGATAAACCCTTCAGGGTCCCTAGACATTCGGCATTCCCTGGAAAGGAAACTCAGTAATCACTTTTGTCTATGTCCAAGTCTGACAAATTTTCCAGATATCTTTTACTAATATGTAAACTGAATTAAAACTTTACAATTAAAATGTAAATTTCTTGAAGGCAGAATGCATAGTGTCTCTTACTTATGCCCTAGAAATGTTTAGTAAAGTGTTCTGTACTTCATATATATATAATCAAAGTATATCACAAAATATTTGAGATAGTACTTTAAACTTTAGAAACTTTGGACCAATTTAAATGATTGCACATTAATAAATTATAAAAACATCATGAAATACTGATATGCAAAATATGAAAAACTGTGTAAGAAATTGTAATTTATAGGCATGCAATATAAAATCACAATCGCAAACACAAATGTCCATAAAAAGAACAAGCTGTCAAACTAAGCATAACTAACTCTTGAGTTTTTCCATCAGTAACTTTCAAAGTTGAGAAAATTTCAAGGGAAAAAAATCTTAAAACTGAGAAAATTCCATATACTAAACTAAATTTCCCTCTCAACTAAGAAATGATTGTCCTCATCTGAATTTTACAATAGAACTAAATTAGAATCATAAAAGCATAGTTTGATGAAGAAACCGAGACCTAAAAAATTTGTGACTCTCCCAAGTTCAACAATTACTTAGACATTCAACAATACTTGTTAACATAAAAATCATAATTCACAGTAGTCTTACGTTACATAAAACTAAATCATAAACACAAAAGTATTTTAAGAATTTTAAGAATTACTAGACACAGTAATGAATGAATAAATTACTAGACAAGCATATTGAGGAAATGCTTCATTTTTTAGGCTTTTGTCTTGAAAGAAAAGAATTCTTTCTCGGAAATAAGCATCCCAAATTTCCAAGAAATGGATTATTCTCAAGTTTTCACTCAATAAATATCATGTATATTATGTGAATCAACTTTATGTGTAGCAATATCACATAGAGATTAACAGCATAAATACTTAGACCCAGACCAGGTATCAGGTCCACTAATTTCAAATGTGTGATCTTGAGCAAGTTACTTAATCTTTATAAAATCAGTTTCCTTGAGCAAGTTAATCTATACATGCCTCAATGTCCTCATCTGTAAAATGATAAAATAATAGGACATATCTGTGTGAAAATTATATAAATTATCATATGTAAAACAAGGAAGAAACGGGGCCTAAAGTAAGTATTACCATCATGATTGCCAAATCAATGGTTCTAAAAATGTGGTTTGGGGACACCTGGTGACTCTTCATTTCAGCTCAGGTCATGATCCCAGAGTTATGGGATCACACTTCATATCTGACTCTGTGCTGAGTGTGGAGCCTGCTTAAGATTTCTCTCTCTCACAACCCCCCTACCCCACTTGTTCTCTCTCTCTCTAAAACAAAATGAAACAAAATAAATTTTAAAAATAAACAAAATAAGAATGTTGTTTGTAGACCAACAGTAGCACTGGAAACTTGTTACAAATCTAACTTTTCTCACCCATCACAATCCTAATGAATTAGAAGCTCTGGGGTAGAACCCAATAATACAGACTCACAAAAAGTCTTCCAGGTGATCCCATTGCACACAAAGTTTGAGAACCACTGATGAGAATTAGTAAGATTTTTATCCCTTTCTCTCTGGACTTATATAAAGCCTTTAGTATAAATAACCATTAGTATGCTTGAAACTTCACACACTTCATCTTTTGTCACAAAATTACTCAAAGATTTGGTTTCAAAACTAAGGCAACTTTACATCCAGTAGGACAGTTATAACCAAAAAGACAGATGACAGATATTGGCCTGAGAATGGAGAAATTGGCCTCTTCATAGCTCGTGAGAAATTAAAATGGTGCAGCCACTTTGGAGGACAGTGAACCATAATCATATAACCATATCAAAAAGTTAGTATCAGTTAATCATAACCATAACCATGTCAAAAAGTTAACCATAATCACATGACCCAGCACATACCCATGAGAACTGAAAACATGTTTCCATAAAAGCTTGTACACAAATGTTCAGAGCAGCATTGTTCATAACAGTCAAAATGTGGAAACACCCAGATGTCCATGAAGCAATGAATGCATAAACAAAATGTGGTATAGTCATACAATAGAATATTATTTGACCATAAAAATGAATAACATACTAATATGTGCTATAACATGGATGAATCTCGAAAATATTATGATGTGAAAGAAATCAGTCACAAAAGACCATGTGCTGGGGCACCTGGGTGGCTCGATCGGTTGAGCATCCAACTTCAGCTCAGGTTATGATCTCATGGTTCATAAGTTTGAGCTCCAGTGTCTCTCTGCTGTCAGTGAAGAGCCTGCTTTGGATCCCCTGTACTTCTCTCTCTGCCCCTCCCACCACTCACACACATACACTCTCTCTCTCTCAAAAATGAATAAATATTATTAAAAAAAAAAAGACCATGTGTTGAATGATCCTATTTACGTAAAATGGCTAGAATAAGCAACTCTACAGAGACATAAAGTAGGTTAGTATTTCCCTAGGGCTGGGATCAGTGGGTGGAAAAGAGAGTGACTGCTGATGGATACAGGGTTTCTTTTTGGAATGATAAAAATGCTATAAAATTGATGGTGGTAATGATGGTAAAACTCTGAAACTATAGTAAGAAACAACTGGGAAAAAAAACATCTGGGGTATCTGCCTGGCTCAGTCAGTAAAGCATGACTCTTGATCTCAGAATATGCTAGACATGGAGGCTACTTAAAAAAAATAAAAACAAAAAAACAAAAACCACACACATTTAAGTAGGTACTTTAAATAGGTAAAGCATGTGGTTTGTGAATTATATCTCAATAAAGCTGCTATTTAAAAAGTCTAAAGGCGGGGCGCCCGGGTGGCTTAGTTGGTTAAGCGTCCGGCTTTCACTCAGGTCATGATCTCGCGGTTCGTGGGTTCGAGCCCCACGTCGGGCTCTGTGCTGACTGCCAGCTCAGAGCCTGGAGCCTATTTCAGAATATGAAACACACTCTCTCTAAAACAAAAACATGCTAAAACTATCTCTCTCTCACCTAGAAATAAATAAAAAAAAAACATTAAAAAAATAAAAAGTCTAAAGGCATATGCCAAAATATTATTGATATAATATAAAAGCTGATGTAATAATGATAATCAGCACCTAAACCCTAAATGATACTTTCCTGGAATTAAGGGAGGGAAGAACAGGGCAAAAGGAGAGACACTAAATTGTTCACACATATAAGAGTCATGAGACACTGAGATATTGTTTTACTCTTGATTAAAAACTAAAATATAACAATAGTATTAAAAACAAAATGTATATTCCCCAAATTACTAGAAAAAATGAATTAAAAGGAATTACACTTAACTGTAATTACTTCATTACACTTAAGTGTGGCTACTTCATTACTATGACACTATGAGTGACTTTATTTCTTCTTTTCCACATTTTTACAATGGGCTTGTTTTATCTTTGTGTGACTCTGCTTATCTTTGTGACTCTGACTTTTATAAAATTGAATTTAATTGACTTATGTATTCATTTACGGTTAATCTTTTAATAGATTAATATAGTCAGACAATTTAAAATTCAAAAGATACAAAAAGTATGGTGAAAAGTCTCCCTACCACCATTGCACCTCAACTACCCAGCCACCAGCACTCCAAGCATGGAGTCTATCAATATTATCAATTTCTTGGGTACCTTTGTGGAAATATTTTATGCATATATATTGACTCTTTTCTGTCTTTTTAATACAAATATAGTATAATATATACCGTTCTCCACTTTCCTTTTTTAATCTCACAATATATCTTAGAGATTGTCTCTTGTCAATACTTACAAAGTTTTTTTTTTTTTTTTACTGTTTTGTTTTTTATTTATTTTTATTTTTTTCATCATGGTAAGTGTACTCCTTAATCCTCATCACCTATTTCACTCATCTTCCCATCATTCTCTCCTCTGGTAACCATCAGTTTGTTCTCTATAAATAAGAGCCTGTTTCTTTTATTTTTTTTTTTTTTTACAAATAGTTTATTGTCAAATCAGTTTCCACATAACACCCAGTGCTCATCCCCACAAGTGCCCTCCTCCATGCCCATCCCCCCTCCCCCCCACATCCATCAGTCCTCAGTTTTTGTCAGCATTGAAGAGTCTCTCATGGTTTGCCTCTCTCCCTTTCCCCCACCATTTCCCCCCTTCTTCTCCCCCTTGTTCCTCCATCAAGTTCCTCCTAATCCTCCTATACGTGTAAACATATGGTATTTGTCCTTCTCTGCCTGAGTTATTTCGCTCAGCATAACACCCTCAAGGTCCATCCATGTTGCTACACATGGCCAGATTTCATTGTTTCTCATTGCCATGTAGTATTCCATGGTATAGATAAACCACATCTTCTTGATCCATTCGTCCGTTGATGGACACTTAGGCTCTTTCCATGTTTTAGCTATTGTGGAGAGTGCTGCTATGAACATTGGGGTACATGTGCACCTATGCATCAGCATTTCTGTATCCCTTGGGTCAATTCCTAGCAGTGCTATTGCTGGATCATAGGGGAGTTCTATTGTTAGTTTCCTGAGGAACCTCCACACTGTTTTCCAGAGGGGCTGCACCAGTTTACATTCCCACCAACAGTGTAGGAGGGTGCCCGTTTCTCCACATCCTTGTCAACATTTAGAGTTCTCTGATTTGCTCATTTTAGCCACTCTGACTGGCGTGAGGTGGTATCTCAGTGTAAGAGCCTGTTTCTTAAGGATTGTCTCTTTTGGTTTTTTTCTTTCCTCATTTATTTCATTTCTTAAATTCCACATATGAGTGCCATCATATGGTATTTGTCTTTCTCTGGCTTACTTATTTAACTTAGCATTATACTCTCCAGCTCTATCCACGTTATTGCAAATGGCAAGATTTCATTCTTTTTTTTATGGCTGAATGACTTTCCATTGTATGCATATATACACCATATCTTCTTTATCCATTCATCAATCATGGACATTTGGGTTACTTCCATAGTTTGGCTACTGTAAATAAAGCTACAATAAATATAGGGGTAGATGTATCTCTTTGAATTTGTAGTGTTTTGGATTTTTTGGGTAAATACCCAGTTGTGGAATTACTGGACCTTAGGGTAGTTCTATTTTTGAGAGTTTCCTCTTTGCTCTTAATGGCCACATGGTGATCTACTGTATGGATTCACTGTAATTTATTTAGCCAGTCTCATATCGACAGATTACTTTTATATTTGGCAGAACAAGAAAGTAATTTGAGAATAAGCTAGAATGTTCTCAAATTTTCCCCAAAATGAAAAACAAACAAAAAAAATGGGTATCGCCATTGATTTAAGGTCACAAATTCTCTTTGACAGTAACTGTTGAAACATTGCTGCTTTTTGCTTATAAAGATCTTATGACCAGAATAGAGATATGTATCAACAATTAAAAAAAATTTTTTTATAGTTTCTATTTATTTTTGAGACAGAGACAGAATATGAGTGGGGGAGGGGCAGAGAGAGAGGGAGACACAGACTCCGAAACAGGTTCCAGGCTCTGAGCTGCCTGCACAGAACCCGATGCGGGGCTCGAACCCACTAACTGCGAGATCATGACCTGAGCTGAAGTCGGACGCCTAACCAACTGAGCCACCCAGGCGCCCCTGTATCAACAATTTTATTGAAGCAATTTTATAAGCAAATACACTTGCATTTCCCTTTTAATTCTCCATTTTTTTAAGTTTTTAGGTATGTATAAAATAATCAAGCCAATATTTATGTCACTTCAAAATGTAAGAGCAATGTGATAAATGTGCACGTCTCATGAAAAGAACGGGAATTCATCTCATCATCAACAATCATAAATATTAAATTTTTTATACCTCATCTTCATTATTCTATATTAGGCTCTATGGTTCCCTCCCTTTATATGATGTCTTTTTTCTTGTTTATTTATTTATTTGTTTATTTACTTATTTGAGAGAGAGAGAGAATGTGTGCAAATGAGGGAGAGAGGCAAAGGGAGAAGATGAGAGAATTTTAAGCAGGCTCCACACCCAGTGCAGAGCTCAACAAAGCGCTCAATCTCACAACCATGAGATAATGACTTATGCCAAAATCAAGAATCGGATGCTCAACCAAATGAGTCACCCAGGTGCCCTTATATGATGCTTTCAAAATCAGCTTTAAGATAAGTTTCATCTCTTAGCCTCCCAATTGAACAATGAATTCTTTAAGTATTTTTCTTTTGGCTTCAGTAATACTTAACTCTCCCTGCTCTATGTCTATCTTTTAATCTTTTAATCTCAGGCTCTTCCTAATTATACCCTTAAATGTTCTTTTTTTATTTTCCTCCCTTTTCCAAGGACCTCTTTACTACATGATCACTGCATGAGCTCAGTCACTCTCCTAGTTTATCCATCATCTCTAAATTGGTGATTTCCAAATTTATGACTACTCCTAACTTTGAATCCCATATTTCTTTTTTTTTAAATTTTTTATAGTTTATTTATTTTTGAGACAGAGAGAGACAGAGCATGAGTGGGGGAGGGGCAGAGAGAGAGGGAGACACAGAATCCAAAGCAGGCTCCAGGCTCTGAGCTGTCAGCACAGAGCCCAACGTGGGATCGTGACCTGAGCCGAAGTCGGATGCTTAACCGACTGAGCCACCCAGGCGCCCCTGAATCCCGTATTTCTAACTGCCTACTAAACAGTTCCAGTCAGTGTCCCACCAATACCTTAAAATTTAACATGTCTAAAATAAAAAAAAACTCATTATCTTACCACATAAACCTGCTCCTCTCTGACCACATCCATTCATATATTAATATAACAAAAATTCGAATCATGGTTTATACACAAGTCATGATGCTAAGCTTCGATTCTACTCAAAAGGTTCTTAGATAGTCTATAATAGCCAGCAAGACTTGTATCTTTATTCATACCTCTATTATAGCACATATATTTTTATTCTAACTAGTGATGACAGTCTAACAACATAAATAAAAGTTAGCAGTAGAAAATAAGATGGAGGAGCACCTGGGTGGCACAGTCCATTAAGCATCAGACTCCTGGTTTTGGCTCGGGTTGTCATTTCATGGTTGTAAGATCGAGTCTCACATCGGGCTCCAAGCAGTATGGAGCCTGCTTGGGATTCTCTCTTCCTCTCTCTCTGCCCCTCTCCTGCTCCCTCTCTCTGTCAAAAATAAATTAACTTTAAATTTTTTTAAGAAAAATAAATGTAAAAAAAGAAAGAAAATAAGATGGAGTGAATGACTGAGGTCAGAATACAGACCCTCAATTATAGGCCAATTATACCAACTTTATCAACTTAATTTTGTACAAAGTGAGAAGCTCCAGGCACTTTTTGAGCAGGAGAGTCTCTACATTCCATTTTCAGATGATGAGTCTGGTTATGATGTGTAAAACGGATTTAACTGGGGAACTATTAGAGCATGGGAAAAGGTTACTATAAATCAATGAAACAGAGGATTTGAACCTCAATACACACAGTGAGAGATTCAAACTCAAAGCTTTGATCAGCCTGGCTTTAATTCACCTATAAAGTTTTGTCTGAGAATATGCTACTTCTGTGCTTATCAGATTTCAGTTGCATAGAACACTAACCATTCTTGAATACATGCCCCACCCTGCTTCCACAGTTTTTTAGGGTCTAACTCAAAAACTTTCAGGGAAGAATTCCTCCATTTCCCTCAGCTAAAATGAACTGCTTCCACAGCATTAATTTTTATTTTTTTTAATTTGACAGAAAGAGGAAGTGAGCACTGAAGAGGGACAGAGAGAGAAAGAGAGAGAATCCTAAGCAGGTTCCATGCTGACCTGGAAACAGGGCTGCGGGGCTCAATCTCACCACCCTGAGATAATGACCTGAAGCGAAATCAAGACTCAGACATTTGACTGACTGAGCCACTCAGGTGTCTCCTCGTAGAATTTTATCTGTAACTTAGTGGCACCGTTTAATCATTCCTCCCCAACCAAGCTGTAAACTTTTTTTTTGTGTGTGCTATTTATTTATTGTCTTCACAGTAGTACAAGAGGACTATTAATGATAGGTATTTACTGGCCACTTACTTTGGGGACCTCCAGACCCTGGGTCGAAACCACCTCCCTACCCGGGGGCCTTCTTCCTCCACTCGGGGTGGGGAGCCCAGGGAACGCTAGCTCAGGAACTGTAGAATCGGAGTAGCACACCCTGAAGAGGCCGGGAGCAGGGAGGGGAGCCAAGCTGTAAACTTCTTGAGGTAAGGGATTATACATCATTCTGGTTTTCTTCAAATTTAGCACAATGCCTCACACATACTAAGCCCACTATGTAAATGTTGATTAATATTGCCACAGTGCAAAGTGCATGGGTTTTTGTAGTTAGACTTAAGGACTAAATCCCCAATTAGTCATTCACTCATTAGCTAGCTCTCTGATCATGGGCAAGCATTTAACTTTCCTTAAGCTTCATCCTCTATAAAATAAAAATCCTTGCAAATTGTTGTGAAGTTTTGAGAAGCACCCAGCAACATCTATGGTGCATAATGGATATTCAATAACAATGGCTCCAGGAATTTTTTTTTTTTTTTTTTAGTCTCAGATAATACAATAGCAAGTTTTTTTGTACATAACCTTTATCAGGGGCACCTGGGTAGCTCAGTCGCTTAAGCTTAAGCGTCTGACTTTGGCTCAGGTCATGATCTCACGGTTTGTGGGTTCGAGCCCCGCGTTGGGCTCTGTGCTCACAGCCAGCTCAGAGCCTGGAGCCTATTGCAGATTCTGTATCCCCCTCTCTCTCTGACCCTTCCTGGCTCTCTCTCAGAAATAAATAAAACATCAAAAAATGTTTAAAAAAGAACCTATTTATTAGAACTTTCATGTCTTCTTTAGGTTAACCATGTTCAGTTTTGACTGCTTTTGAATTTTTTAAATGTTTTATTTATTTCTGAGAGAGAGAGAGAGAGAGAGAGCATGAGCAGGAGAGGGTCAGAGAGAGAGGGAGATACAGAATCTGAAACAGGTTCCAGGCTCTGAGCTGTCAGCACAGAGCCTGACATGGGGCTCGAACCCACAAACCGTGAGATCATGACCTGAGCCAAAGTTGGACGATTAACTAACAGAGGCACCCAGGCACCCCAGTTATGACTGCTTTTGGTTGAGGGAATATTAATGTACACCCTCAACAAACATATATGAATGCCAACTATATGCTAAAGCATTGGGTATATAAAAAATGAAAAAGGCATGGTCAAGAAAGTATTTTAAAGTGCTATTACTAACAGGGTGTCCTCTCCTTGTCTCCACCATCCAATAAAGAACATTTCTAGGTTTCTAGGACTTATATGAGGTACCACTCTGTTACATTATATAACTTCATACTTCCTGTATCAAAAAAGCTATTAACTACTCTGTGGCATGCATTGTGACAGAAGATACAGAAACTAAAAATTAAGATGGAACAGTCACAATCCTAAAGAACTTATTTCAGAGTTCCACCTGGGACAGAGTATCTTCTCCTTGCAAAATGAGGAGAAAAGGTATTACTGAGCTTCTGTGCCATATATGAATTTCTATTGCACTAATATTTCATCCTTACCTATACAGCCTTCTGTATATGAAACAGTAAAATCTAATAAAATGATCCAGTCTTTTTTATTTCCTATGTTACTCTTTGGCTTGTGATCTTGATTTATGACAACTTGAAGAGTTAGTCATCCAGGTGCCAACAATTCTGGTGAAGAAATAAAAGACAGGTTGCTAGCTCGTTAAACTCTTCTGGACTTTCACCAAATTAAGTTAGAAGTATTTAGTAACTATTAACCTTATTGATAGTCTTTTTTAGCAGGTCCAAATTACCTATTCAGCCTCCCCATTTATTTATTTATAAAGCTAAGTTCTAAATTGTAAGTATTTATAACCCATCAAACCCTTTGGATGTGAACTGTAGTCCATCCTAGAAAAATCTGTAAATTAACTGTAATTTCATTGTAATTATACTTACAAAATCTTTGTAGAATCAGTTAATATGCAAAACATTTTAATTCGTAGTAAACAAGAAGTAACTACTTCCCCCAAACATTTTTTTCTCCTCATGGGTTTTACTCTTCCCCTCCTTGATTTATATTTTATTCTTACCACAGACCTAATTGATTAAGGTGCCCTTGGTTGGTTATAAAATATGACCCTGAGGTGTTTTCTTCCCCATATAATCCTAATTAGCATTGTTATTTCTTTGCTTCCAAAATAAAGGAGCAAAATTTGCTCCTTTTACATGACTGCATAAATTAAAGAACTGTCTTCCACCGGTCACCAGTTCTGTAAATGGTACAAGAATCATATGAAATCTAGAATGGTAATACTATTTCTACGCAAGCAGTCAGGCTAGAATAATTGCTAAAATCAGAAGCTAATAGTTATTAAGCAGTTTCACAGGCTGCTCTCATCACCAAAATGCACACTAGAGCTATACTGTCATATCACTTACTGATTTTTGCTTTAAAAGAATTAAATTTTTCTTCAAGGTCAGAAAGCTTCGGAGTAAGGACAAGGATCCTGACAGAATATTAGGGTTGAAAGCAGCCAGAATCAGGCCTGGTCAAAAATTCAGATACCTTTGATACTTTATGAATGAATGTCCACTATATGAATAAAATCTTTAGATACAGCACTTTCTGAGTAGACTAGCGGCCGCTGAGGTGGCAGCAGGGCGGACGTTTTGGGGTGATGAAAACGTCTTGGAACTAGATAGAGGTGATGGTTGCACAACACTGCGAATGTACCAAATGTCATTTAAAATTGTACACCTTCAAAAAGTGGTTCATTTTGTTACGTGAATTTCACCTCAACTCAATAAAAAAGCTTTTCTAAGGAACATTAAAAGATACAGAGCTTTCTGGCAGAAACGGACTCCACTTGAAGGCCCCAAAGGTACAATGCCTAAACATCATCAAGGAGGGTCGCTTCACACAGACGTGTGTGTACAGCTTACAGAATTCCCTCAGGTGGACCCTAGTTTCAGTAATAGCCAATTAACTAGCACCGTATCGAACTCATTTCGGTGAGAATGAAATATCAGCAAACTATTCGTTAGAATCTTCTAGAAAGTCCCGCCGCCGGTCCCCTAGAAATCCCTTAACAGCAATTGAGAACGCCAGGGTGGAAACAGTAGAAGCCATTTTTTTTTTTTAAGGTTTTCGTTGTGTGTGCAGGGTGTCCGTGAGGATTTAATACTCTCCAAACATTACATTTAAACCTCAGTGCTTAACTATGACAGACGCATCTGTCAGCAGGGCAGCATCTCACAGTGAAAACAGTCTTTCTGTGGCAACGAAGCTTTAAACGAACTCTCACCGCCATACCCATCCGCGAGAAAGCTCCCTGCACCAGCTCCTGAAGGCGGAGCTTCAGAGGGCACTCCCGCCACACAGCGCGATCTGAGCCGCTGAGCCTCCTGGGAGTTGTAGTTTTAGTTTGCCCACCCATCCGGTATCTTCTAGTCGGTATGGATTGAGCCGGAAAACTACAACTGCCAGAGTGCTCCATAGTGGCGAGTAGCCGCGGCGGTGACGACTGTGGCGGAGAAGGCCTGGAGGGACTCTGCGTTCTGGAGTGGCGCTGCTTGGGCCCGTGGCAGGTTGCAGGCTGCTGGTGCCGGGGTTCAAGAGAACGGCGAGTGGGTTCAGCGTTTCCCGTCGGCGTCTCCGCAACGATGAGTGCTGCCAGGGAGTCCCATCCGCACGGGGTGAAGCGTTCAGCCTCCCCAGACGACGATGTAAATAACAATGGCGGAGTGGATGAGGGTTGAGGCCTACTAAAGGCTGGGGTAGGCCGGGAAGGGTGGATTAAGCAAGAGGAAGCGTCTGAGGTGGCCCGAAGGGGGAGGGCCGAGGGGGAGGAACCAGAAGAATGACTGGGAAATGTCTCCTTTCCTTAATTGAGGGTCGGAAGGTTTGAAGAGGTCTACACCTTAAGAGCCAGAGACCTGCGTAGGAAGGGGGTTCGAGAAAAAATTCCTAAGAGGGTCGAGAAGCTTAATTGGGGACTGATGAAGCTTCTTTGTCGGGCCTTTCTACTTAAGATAGGGATGGCAAGATTCTCCTTGTTTGAGGTTTAAAATGCCCCTGTGACAATGTCAAGATATGGGTGCACGTTTGGACAGATTTTCCGGCCGGAATTATGTTTGCAATGTACTACTGAAAGTAAACGGAGAACAGTATTGAACCGAATAGTGTACTAGGGGAGTAATTTCGTACTGACGCATGGTGGTAAGGTCTAAGATGTTGAGACCTAGAAGCCCATTTTGATTTCAGCCACCTTTCTTCCCCGCCCCCCAACCCCAAACCATTCATTCCTTAAAGTAATGCATTAAATCTTTACTGCTATGCCAGGTGTTGGGAATTCAAAGATGAATAAGTACGGTTCTTATCCTAAGTCTTTTTGTACATTTGTCATAGCTCTTAGCGCAGTGTCATGGAGACTGCAGTAAACGGAAAACTAGGTCCTTCATACAATGAATAAACGCCTTGGGGACATTGATTGAGAAATTTTGGGGGGCGCGAGGGGGGGTGCGGTGGCATCGGAAGTCCATCTTTAAGGACGATAAAAGAACATCTAGTTTTCTTTCAGTTATTGTTTAAAGCACTCTTAATCTTCGAATATGTGGAGTTCTTTATTTCTATAGTGCAGTTCGGTGCTTTTCATAATACCTTACTTGTGAACCATTAAACTCACTAAAGACTACTGTTACTATAAGTTGTAGCAAATGAGATGATGTTAAGACCCATCCCACTTTGGATGGGTGGTGGTTGGTGTTACCACGGGAATACCAAGGTTCTTAAATTGAATTTAGCTCTGCAGAAAGATTAGCAATCAGTAAAGATTTGGGGGTGAATAGTTACATAGATTTATTCATGCCCCATGTTCTTACCTGCTTCTGGCTTTAGATCTTGTTAACACAGCAATCCAGTACTTGTCAGGTATTTGTTTAAAGGTATTTGAGTAACCTGGGTGCCATTTTAAGAGCTATTACAGTGTTTTTCTCCTGGTATTTAACTGTGACTTGATTCCCAGAATGTCAGGCACCTGTTTTGCTAGACTCAGAGAAACAATCTTATAGCTTGACAGAAAACTCTTGATGTTAGGTAATTTAACAAAGTCAAAGGGATTAACTAATTAACTCTAACAGCTTCTGTCTGATGGGATCAGTTTAAACGAGATGACCTTTAAGATCTTTTCCAATCTTAAAAGCATTCTCCACTGAAGGAGATGGTTATAGTTGCAATTCAAGATTAGGCTCTGCAACTGTAACACAGTCTAAAGATGACTGTGTTACTAATTTTATGTTAAAGTGCAATAGAGTAACTTGTCTTTTGATCGTGATTCTTTTTTTAAATAAGTTTCGTTCGTGTGAGTATTTTACTGGTAATTGGGAATTATCTTAAATATGTTTAAGTACTATATACAGAATTTAAAACTACACTTTTGAAATAAATATCTAAATTGTAGAAAATCACCTAATTATAATTGAAGCTGTAGTTGGTCATCAATTTCTAATGAACATCCATTGCATATAAAAGATAAAGATATTTTGCCTACTTGACCTCACATATTAAAAGGGGATAACAACACATTTTGAGAGATATTAAAAGTAGATATTAAACATGGAATCCAGCTCTAAGAAAACGCTGACAGTGTTAGAAATAAATTCTAAGAGTTACTAGGGTATGTATTCAGGAGGAGGTAAATTGACTGCAATTCTATAGTAAAAGGTATAAAGGGTAAAGAACTTACCCTTAAGTTCTCATTGGTTTGACTGAAGAAATGAAAGCTATTTAGGAAGTAGGAGGAGAGGGGAGGTTAATTGTAACTAGCAGAGACCCTCTAAGAATGTTATCAGGCACCCATGTGCTTTTGAGAATGCAGCACCTGGTCAAGGTACTGCTTGCGGTCGTATGCTAAGGTCTTTGAAAGGAAGAACCAGGACTTGATTGAAAACACATTTGGATTAGATATTGTAAAGGATAAGATTATTTATGTAAAGATATTGAAGATACTTGCTCTTTTAATAGAAATAGTTCAGAAAAGTTTTAGCTGATAGAGAGTTTTGTTTTTCCCTTGATTATATAACTTCTATAACTGTAGTTCATAAACTACTTCCATGTATTCTGCCCCATTTGGTCATAAACAATATGATGCGGAAAGAGCCAAGAACTTAAGGCAAAAGGATCAGAGTGAGTAACTTAAACTTTTAAGTCCCTTTGCCTTCATGTTCTTATTTATTAAATGGATTCTTGAGAGAATATAAGTGAACAGTCATCTGCAAGTTATGAAACATTATGCAATTGTTGGGTTTTGTTATTCTTAAAATAGTCTTTTAAAGAAGCTTCTTAATGTAGATAATGAGTGAAAACACATTCATTAAAGTTAAATACCACGTCCAGGCTTACAGAGAGCAAGTGATGGAACCAGAACTTAAGGTTCACCAGTATTTTGCCTTTTATTTCTTAACTAGGTTCAGAAATAGTTAAGAACTAACTGGCTTATAAAAAGATGTGAGTTGTTAGATGGAAGGAAGTAGAGACTGCAAATTAGGTAGCCCAAATCATGAAAGCATATAAGCTCCCAATCAAAAGGAATTTAGAAGAACCACCAGTGAGTGTCCCATGTTGTACAGATACTTTAACATTCATATCCTCAGAGAAATGGTCACCATTGCTTCTTTTATATTCTGTAAGTCTTCTACAGATAATTTCCAGAAGAATAAAGACAGCAAAAACAAAACACGCACACACACAATTTTATTGAAAATTCTAATATGAGGGGCGCCTGGGTGGCTTAGTCGGTTAAGCGTCCGACTTTGGCTCAGGTCATGATCTCACAGTTCGTGGGTTCGAGCCCCGCGTCGGGCTCTGTGCTGACAGCCAGCTCAGAGCCTGGAGCCTGATTCAGAATCTGTATCTCCCTCACTCTCTGACCCTCCCCTGCTCACTCTGTCTCTCTCTCTCTCAGAAATAAATAAAAAATGTTAAAAAAAATTTTAAAAAAAAGGAAAATTCTAATATGAATGTAACCATAGCAAACCCAAATTTCTATTACAGTTGCCTAATTTTCATGATATATTTACCCAAAATGGTTAGCATCCTCTGAATACAGCTAACTGCTTGTCAATTGTGTGTAAAACACATTTAAACATAAAATTTCAGATTTCAAATAAAATCTAATAGATTTTAGTTCTATCATTTGTAGTTCTAGCATTTGCACCCTCAAAATATACTTTAAGAACTTCAACCTTTGTGCTCATAATTTTGTGTTGAAAAGGGGGTTGTCGTCTTTTCTCCATAATTGGAAAACGTTTTCAATTTTAGAATATAAACTCAATTAGAATGATGAATCCAATGAATATTTTCATTTTCACATTCCTTCCAGTCACCTTTGTACACATATCTGCCTTCACTTGTCCAGTTTGAAATCCTATCAAGTAAATTTTGGTTACAAATATCATAAAAGGTGAAACAATCACACATATTTTTAGAAAAACAGAATAGTCCAGGCTCTTACTGCACAGTATTGCAAAATGAGGTCCTTCCTGTTGAATGACTCTTTCTAGATAAGAGTGCCATATTTTTTTGTCTCCCTCCCCATCCCACTTTGTCTCTTGTTGATTCCTGGGTTGGAGAAAAGTCATCTAGTGTTTCATCATCCAAATATTCATAATGTAAGATTTTTACATATATAATTAATTTTGCCATTGTTTAGGGTACAGTACCTATCATTTTGCATTCATTTTATTCATCTAATAATTGTGAAATGACTTCTGTCAGTTTTTAGTTTTTACCCAGTTGCCATTAGGAGTAGAAATGAAAAATTCTGGACTTTTGACTGTGTCCATGACAGCTTGAAGCATACAACAGAGGAGTGATGTCTTCTTGAAAGATGATGCAATACTTTGGACAACATGAGAAAACTCCTCTACCATTTTTCTGTTTTCTTATTTTAGTCATGTTTAGCATAGTTGGCAATAACTAATGAATCATAATGAAATATTTCCTACCTTTGTTTCAAAATGTAGGGGAAAATATCACTACAATTCCATAATTCTTAAATTTGTAAAAGGGCTCAACTAACCATTTGATAATTATAGGGTAGAATGAGTTTTACTGTTTCTTAAAATAAGTTTTCTGTTCTTCAGAAGACCTTTAGTAAAGAATAGAAGTCTTAACATATCAATCCTCACAAATAACTAGAGCTGCACAAAGTAGAAATTGAAAACCTAAAATTGGGCCCATTAGATTCTGATGTTACACTGTTCTTAGAATATCCCTAAAACCAAACTAATTTCAGCTAACAACTGTGGCAGTCTCTGGGTTCAAAAGGTACTCTTGGGCCCCCTGCAAGGCAGGGGACCTTAGTAGGTCTCAAAGTGTGGTCCTAACATCAACAGCATCATCATTACTTAGTTTGTTAGAAATGAAATCCTTGAGCCCCACCCCACACTTAGTTGATCTAAAATTCTTGGGGTATAGCCTAGCAGTTTGAGTTTTAACACACCCTCCAGGTGATTCTGATAAATGCAGATTTTTGAGATTCAGAGCTCTGGCTGCAAAAGCACTAAAGGATTCTGCCTTGATACAACAGAAAAGGAGTATATTTAAATTTGAATATGATGCATGTGCTTAACTTCCTAAGCAAAAATAGTGAGCCCTGTTTATAGTTAAAAATGACAGGGAGGAAAAAAAACCTTGGGAGTCACGGGTAGACCTTAAATGTTTATTATGCAAAAAAAAAATTAATTGACAAATTTATTTTGCAGCTTGGATCTAGCAATTGGGAAGCAGCAGACTTAGGTAATGAGGAAAGAAAACAAAAGTTCTTGAGACTTATGGGTGCAGGAAAGGTAAGCATCAAACAGTATGTGTTTTTTTTTAAAGTCTTTTCTGTGAAAATAATACCCTTATTTTGTCTCTTGAATGACCCAGATTGAATATATTTGGATCTCATTTTCCTGGTCTACATAATTACTTTTGGCTTTGGGAAATACAGCTGACCTAACCAAGCACTTAAAATGTGTACTATTTCTTTTTTTTTTTTTTTTTAATTTATTTCTAGGAGAGAGAGAGAGAGAGACAGCGTGAGCAGGGGAGGGTCAGAGAGAGAGGGAGTCACAGACTCTGAAACAGGCTCCAGGCTCTGAGCTGGCAGTCAGCACAGAGCCCGATGCGGGGCTAGAACCCGCGAACCGCGAGATCATGACCTAAGCGAAAGTTGGACGCTTAACCGACTAAGCCACCCAGGTGCCCCAAATGTGTACTATTTCTGAACCACTTCAGTGCCATTGGGCAGTAAGGTTTAGAGACTGAAACATAAAAATCTTGGTTTGAGGAGACTGCAATGGAAGAAAGTTTATGATTTGCTATCTGTTAGCCTTGATTTAATAGAAGGTATTTCTGGGGAGACCAAATGTTAGTCCTTTCATAGTAACCAAGCTTTTATCAGAAGTTTGAATAAAAAATGTATGTTTATTTTTAGAGAGAGTGCAAGCAGGGGAGAGGTAGAGAGGAAAGAGAGAATCGCAAATAGGCTCTGCACTGTCAGCTCAGAGCCTGATTGGGAACTTGATCTCATGAACTAAGATCATGACCTAAACTGAAATCAAGAGTCAGATGTGCAACTGACTGAGCCACCAGGTGCCCCCAAAACTTAATTTTTAGAATTTTTAGTATATTTTGAAATCCCTTTCAGTTTGATTATCACAGTAAAGATACAAGATATAGATGCCAGGAAAACATAACCTATTGTGGAAAAAAACCTTTCTTGTTCCTAGCAGTAATTTTTACATGCAAATGCAGGTATCTCTAGGTATTTATTTTGTATAAGCAAGTAAATTTATTTTCCTAACATTCTCCCAAAAATCTTTCTACAAACCAAATGTGGATAAAATAAGAAATCTTTTATCTTTTAAGCTCGCCAAAACTAAAATCTGCACTTTGTTTTTGTTATTCATGAGGAGATGCATTCCTATATTTTACCAGATTATCATCTCATTGATAGACACTTGGGGTTTTCCACTCTTTGGCTCTTATGAATGGTACTGCTGTGGCCCTTTGTCTACAGGTCTCTGTGTGGACACACATTTTTATCTTACTCATTAACCAACAATTACTGACCATCCACTACTTGCCAGGTACCATACTAGGTCCTGGGGGTCACATAGATAACACATGTTTGGAGCCATCATGTAATAGAGGAAACCAGATAATATAGAATTATAATTGCTATGAAAGAACTATGCACATAGTGCTGTGGAATCAACAGACAAAGGTAGCTAACTGCCTTGGTGGTACAAGAAAGCATCCCAGAAATAGAATTGGTGAAATGAAGAGGAGTTAGCCAGACTAGAACAATGGGGTTCAGGGTAGGGGAAATCATGCAACACAGTAAGACCTATACAAGGATTCATATAGTATAATATGTATAGTATAATATCTCATTAATCCAGTTTTCCCAATAATTTTGTAACATACTGGGGCACTTAGGTGGCTCAGTCGTTTAAGCATCCAGCTCTTGATTTTGGCTCAGGTCATGATCTCATGGTTCGTTGAGCTTGAGCTCCACATTGGGCTCTGTGCTGACGGTACAGAACTTGCTTTGGATTCTGTCTCCTGGTGTCCTTGCCCCTCCCCCACTCACATGTATACTGCCTCACTCCCTCTCAAAAATAAACATTAAAAATTTTTTTTATTTGTAATTCATCATAGAAAGTAGTCTGAAGTTTCTCTTGATTCATTTAAGTAAAATATTTGCTAAGAGTATATAAAGTAAGTAATCATTTAGGGGACATACTCAACCTAATAGAATAAAAACTCTTCAAGTAGTTAGGAAGAATACTCTGATATAAAGTGTATGAAGTTTAGCTACCAGTCATAGTGGCATAATACTCATAGTTTAATGAGTCAACTATAACTCATTAAAACTGGGGAGAAGAAAGAACAAATCAAGTAATTTTAAAAAAGAAGAAATTTGGCTACCAATATATTAGCTCTTTAGCATATGTTAAATTCTTTCCTAGCAAGACCAAGATTGTAGCTTTGATCTTATATACAAGCTGTTTAGATTTATTCTGTTTTGTGGCCAGAGGGTACATTTATATTCCTAAGCCTAGCCAGCTACCATAAGTATTTTACTGGTCACAGGGAGAACCAACTGAAAGAAAGTATAAATAGACCACTGCGCTACTATCCTCATCCTCAATGATGCCGTATATATTTTCAAATCTTGTTAATGGGGGTGTCTTCTGCAATCTAAAGAAGCAGTATATTGAGTCATTGATTTATATGAACTATAAAGAGTGGATTGTACCTGGTAATTGAGAGTAATTATGTAGCCTGATAATTAGTAACATTGAATCATAATGTATTTTTGTGTTTTATAGAATTAGGTTGTTTAAAAAAATTTTTTTTGACAGTTTAAGATTGGGTATTGTAGTCAAATAATAACTGGCTATTTGGTTGTGATACGTTACAGTGACTATTTTTATTTTGTATATTTTAAAAGATCACTTTGTTTACTAGAAGTCTATCAGTTACTTCATTTTTACCTAGCTAAATAATTTCATTTGCTTTCTCTCTAAAGATGTGCCTGAGCATCAGAAAGAGGAGGTGGACGAGTTAAAGCAACTCATTTAATTGGCCTTTGAGGAAAAAAAAATCTTTGTATCAACTCAGTTTTTAGTTATCTATCCTATTTGAAATTCCAGCATGATCTCAACATACTCTCTCTTTCTCTGCTCTGTGTATTTGTTTTAATGACACAGAGTTTTCTAACATTCTATAATTTGCTTGTTGATGTCATTTCCCCTCCTTATCTCTTCCTTTGCTAGAATATAAGTTCCATAAAGATAAGAATCTCAGGTCTCTCTTTTTTTTTTTTTTTTTTGCTCTATCCCAGAAGCCTGGAGTAGTGTTGGGCACATAGTAGACACTCACTAATTATTTTAAATTAGTGGTCTCAAATTCTAGTATATTTTCTACTCTCTTATAGAAAGAACATACTGGTCGTCTTGTTATAGGAGATCACAAATCAACATCTCACTTCCGAACAGGTAAGAAAGTAAAATATAATTTAAGAGGTAATGCTAGATTTGGAATATGATATATTTGTATTTCAGGATATTCTGGCTTCTATAAGTCAGGATATTCTGGTTTGTATAGTTGTATTAGTAATTAAAATATTAGAATTGGAAGTGTATATGTAAATGTGTTTATCATGTAACAATTAGCATATACTTTAATTTTTAAAGATTTGAAAGTATATATCAATGATATGCTAACCAAGAAACTTTTTTCTGTCTTCATTTTTACTGATTAATAACATGTTTTAGTTGTAGTGAGGTTTTATGCCTCATCTTGCCAACTATAAATTATTTAACATACAGTGTTATAGTTGGCATATTAAACTGGTTTTGAATTTATTCACTCAGTTTTATTTTGAAATCCTTAAGAATAAAAAACTTGTTGCAAAGCCTGAAGAAATTAACTTTTTAATTTTAGAGGAAATACTTTTAAAATAAAAACTAAAAATGAAGAGTTTAGATTTGAATTCAGGCTACTGACAAATGAATTTTCTCCTGCTTAAAACTGACCCTAATTTTGGACATTATTAATGACAGGGCATAATGACCTGGATCATATTTAACAAATCTTCTAGTTAAATTATTTAAATTAACTTTACACTGACCTAGAATATGTAGCACATTTTTGAAAATTAATAGATCTTTCATTTTTCTAATGTTAAACAATTATTTTAAATTGATTTGCATTGCTAAAAAAAGCAAAAAGAATCCCTGAGCTTTGAAGGATGGAAAACTATTTAACCACTACATTTATTCTTTTAAAACTATGGAACTTATTAATAAAAATGCAAGCACTACCATTTATGATTAAAATGATGAAATTCCTCATATTTACAAATTTAAATGGCATACTCAAAAAGCTTTGATGGCATTAATTACGCTCTTCTTGAGTAGAAGGGTCATAGGTAGTTTAGTATTCTGCTTCATAATTTACATAAGCGACAGTATATGTAAAAATAACACATCAAATGGTATGTAATAATAACAGAATTTTAAACAAGTTTATGTTGCTTCAGTAAACTGAGACGTAAGAAAGTTGAGCCATTACATTTTATTTATTTTCTAAACAGAAATTGCCTGCCTTTTTATTGTTTCTGTTCAAAGACAGACGCTTTTGTTTGTTGGTGATTTTTTGAATGTGGGAGAAAACTCTTAACTTTCCAGAGAATAGTTATTTATTACACTATAAATAAACCATAAAACATTTAAGGCCCATAGTTCTTAGTAATTAATATTTACAATATCTGAACTTCAGGCAGTTTTCAGACTGTTGGGTCTGGTTTAAGTTATCACATAAAAAATATTAAGTTCTTCATCTTTTATAAACACTTTTGTAGTTCAGAGGATTGGTTACTAATGAAGTAATCATAAATATATCTTTTAATTATTTTATGCCTGTTAGGTAACTACCTATGGTATAGAGAAACCTATCCACAAAATTCATTGTAAAATTAGTCACAGAGAAATCAGCCCTGAATATAATAGCGTCTGTAATATGGGTTTTTTGTGTAATCAAATGTTTTTATTAATTTAACTGAAACATAACCAAAGTACACTGGACATGCAGGGGAAGAAGACAAGAAAATTAATGAAGAACTGGAGTCTCAATATCAGCAAAGTATGGACAGTAAATTATCAGGAAGATACCGACGACATTGTGGACTTGGCTTCAGTGAGGTAGTAATTAACATTTTCGTTAAATGGGAAGATAATTTCTAAATTGATATCTTTATTTCTGTTAGGTTACTCTAGCAATTAGTAATCCTATGTAGAAAGCTTTCTTTATACAGATACGTAATTTTCTGTATGCCCAAATAGGTCTTTGTAGATAATGAGAAGACATACTTTTGAGAATTTTACAGATGTTTTCTGATAGAAGCTTACTGTAAATTCTGCTTAAATACATCAGGGCATATCTTTAATAAGCATGAACATACAAGTTAGGGGAAATATTTCCTGTAAATACTAGTTTAGGAGAGTTCTTTCTCCGGTTTTTTTTTTTTTTTTTTTTTTTAATGTTTATTCTGAGAAAGAAAGAGGGTGAGAGAGGGTGAGAGACAGAGAGAAAGAGAGATACAGAATCTGAAGCAGGCTCTAGCTGTCAGCACAGAGCCCCACGTGGGCTCGAACCCACAAAAGGTGAGATTGTGACCTGAGCCAAAGTCGGATGCTTAACGACTGAGCCGCCAGGCACTCTTCTTTCTCTGTTTTCTAAGTGATCCTTATTCATATTATAACTACTGGTTAACTACTTCAAAGTAATATGTGTACAATATTGATAACTTTTCCACATTTCCATGAGTCAGCGGTTAACTTGCCTTATATTTACTTTAAAAAATATATATTGTTTCAGGAAGATATAATAGCTTTCAAACTAGCAAACTAGGGGGAGGGGAATAGGTCTTCAGAGCTGTTTCTTTTTTTCTTTTTTTTGAAAGAGAGCAGGAATCTTAAGCAGGCTCTTTGCCAGTCCAGAGCCCAATGCAGGGCTTGATCTCCTGACTCTTGAGATCATGGCCTGAGCCAAAATCAATAGGTGGATGTTTAACTGACTGAGCCTGTTCAGAGCTGTTTCTTAAAATAAAATCCTACTTAAGTCCTAATGTGTGAAACATGGCGATGCTTGAGTCCTCAGGTCTTCACTTGGCAGCCTGTGATCATAATACAGTCTTAAAACTTAATTTTAATGGCTAGGGAGCAGGCCTAAATTTTAAGACTGTGACAAAAATGAGGGTCTTTCCCAGTTTTTGTCCTGGGTAATTGTATATAAGAAGAGCCTTTTGGTTGATGTTCATAGGTAGAAGATCATGATGGAGAAGGTGATGTTGCTGGAGATGATGATGATGATGATGATTCACCTGATCCTGAAAGTCCCGATGACTCTGAAAGTGATTCAGAGTCAGAGAAAGAAGAATCTGCTGAAGAACTCCAAGCTACTGAGCACCCTGATGAAGTGGAGGATTCCAAAAACAAAAAAGATGCAAAAAGCAACTATAAAATGATGTTTGTTAAATCCAGTGGTTCATAACTCCCAAACACTTAGTCTTTGTATTAAAAGTAAGCCTTATTGTTATAATGCACAGTGGAGGACTGCTTATAGAGCACAGACCTTTGTATTATAATTTTTAAAAAGGCCCTTTTAAATAATTACAAAGAGTGTTTGCTTTCAGATGCCATGGATTACACTTTTATGGGCATGACTATTAACCATTTTTGTAAAGAGTAAGAGTTGTATAAAATAAGAAATAAATACAATACTCAATTTCCTTTCATATTAGCATCATCAAACCTCTAATCTCACCTTTTTACTCCTTCAGATAGTTATGGGGGAGACACTTTTTTGTGGTAGCTGTTTGATCTTTTTTGTTCCTTTATTATTTTTCTCTTATACGAAGTTTATCTGATACTGTAATGTGTTCATGAAAAATATTCAGTTATTATACTTTGTTGTAGTAGAACTATTCATGATGGATAATTCTGCTGCCAATAACAGTCTAAATTGTTTGCAGAAGATTAGGTACTTAGTTTACTCTTACTGATTCAGCTCTACTCTGTTGGACCAAAGCAACATGAGAGCAAATACTTCACACTAGTTAAGATGGAGTTGCAACTATCATACATTTTGGAATGTTATGATCCCAAGCAGTCTTTATATAATTTGAATTACATTGTATGTTAGATTTTTGATAAATTTGGCCAATTTTTACAGAAGAAATTATTTCACTGATTATTTGGTCCTGTTTAGGAATATGTAAAACTGGATTTTTTTTTAAGGTAATATGTGACCAAAGTTAATTTTCTTCCTAAGGCCTCAATAAAGAAAAGCAGTTTCCCATATTTGGTTTGTGATACCTTTATCCTCATTATCTAAAAATGAGGAGTAGGCTTATTGAAGAAGCTGAAACAAATTCTCTTCATTTTATCCCAATGCTATTATCTCGATTATCAAGTTACTGCACATAGTATTGCTTTCTGATTTTATTGCTGCTTCTGTGGGAGTAAGATTAGAATCCTCTGACTGGTGTTATGTGGTTGATCTGTATAGCAGACTGACAAACTGCATTATGGGCTAGTCAATAATCTTTGAATAATTGGGTCCAAAATGTCTCTAAGTAACATGTTCAAAGGCTTGAGTCAAACCTGTTTGGTGAATTTTTATATATCTAGGTATTTAAGTATGTGTTTGATGTATTGGATTTTGAAAAAATTCTTATGTCACTTTGAAATTTAAAATATTAGTATAGCAACTAGAAGAGTTGATAATTGATTTATGCAATCTGTTTATAGATCAGACCCCCAACATTTGGCTTTTGATTTTACTTAGTTCCTTACATTGTTTTATAATAGGTGCTACCCTGCATAGTAAAATATCAAGTTAGTGGGTAGTAGACAGGATATATGACATTTAACAGATACTTGGTTTGAATACATTTGGCTTTATTCAAATTTCAGTCAGCCAAAGGTTTTTTCTTAAGTTTACTTGAGTGTGAGAGAGAGAGAGCGCGCACGAGCGTGTGAGCTGGGCGAGGGGCAGAGAGGGAGAGAGAATCCCAAGCAGGTTCTACACTGTGAGTACAGAGCCTGATGCAGGGCTCAAACTCAGGACCTGATCCAAAATCAAGTGTCAAATGCTTAACCAAATAAGCTATGCAGGCGTCCGTCCCTGCCACAGATTTTCAAATATCTAGTTTCTAGGCTAATAGAAGAGGGAGAAATCAGTATTACATTTTAAAAAGTATTTTCATCAATTTATTGTTTAAATATACTAGGTTAAGTCTTGATCCTTAATATATAAATAGAAGAGCCTTCTTCTAAAGTAACTACACTGGAAGACCTTGTCCAAGTAGGGAAATTCTCATTCCAGTTCGTATATTATTGCACATTTACATAATTCAAGGTCGGAATAAATTTAGGTCTGTTGGTCCATTATGGCCTAGTGTCCCTGCAGCACATTAAACATCATGGCTATCTTTTAAGGATGAACATCAGGTTGTGTTTTTCCCCCCTGAACTTAAGAAATTCAGGGGGGAAAAACACTAAAGGAAAACAGATGCCATGCCATCTTGATACTCCTACTAAAGATCAGATGGGAAAATAACGAATTTATGTAATGAAAGACTGTTCAGTCAAAAGTTTAATGACAGATTTGCTTTGTCATTGATAACTTCTTACCTGAAATAACACTTCTCCCAAGTGCTAACCTATTATGCCAATGATTTAACAGCCTTTTTATTGACATTTTTCAGAAACATAATTTCAAATTTTCTGTGTACTAATAGTTAGAAGTTCTCAAATCCGTAATTTTTTCAACCTGAAAGAAATGAAGTTACAGAAGAAAGCCTGAAGTGATTGTTTTTCTGATTAAACAATAGTGTGAGAACAGAAAGGTCACGTTCTTTGAGTAAATCTTGAAGAAATATTTTCAACTACCTGGTTAACTTCAGTGACCACTTCTTACAGGGCTTTGGTTCCATTACTTTGTCTCCATGACAACAACATCCTGGTTGCTTCCAATATCTATGAACAACTTTACCTCTGAAGTCACTAATATAGAAATTACCTCTGATCATGACAGTTCCATTCCTTTACACTTTTTCAAATTAGGTCATTGTCATTCTGTTTTCCCCTTCATAAACTGTCTAGATTTTTAATTGGTCTATCAATTCAATATCAGTTACCAGTATCCTAAATAATCTCCAGTCATACCTTCCTGGAAAATCCTATCCCTAGATATATCCAATCCTCTACGGATTATTTCTGGGGAAGACCAACTGCACAAACCAGTATTACTAAAATGTTAACTGGCCTCAACACTGCATGGTGATCAATACTTTAGTCAACTTTTCTCCCACTTTCTTAATGATTGTTTAAAACCTCTATTCATAAACTTGTGACCCCCTCTTTTCTCCTTCATTCTTAACATGTCCTTGCCTTCTAGCTTACAGAAGAAATAGATTTTATCAGGCAAAAATTTCTTCAAGTTCTGCCTTCTAAGTTCACTACCATGGAAAAGGCCCACTGCTTTAGGTCACAGCCCAGCTCTACCCATAGTGAATATGCTGAGTGACCTTGGGCATAACTGGATCTCTCTGAATTGCCTTTCCCTGTCTGTAAAATGAGGATAGCAGCTACCTTGCATGTTATTGTGAGAATCTAATAAAACATGTTAAGTGTTTTTTCACACTGGGAGGTATTCAGTGCTCAATAAATACTAGCTATAGTTAATTCTTTGCATCTTCTTGTGAACCTAATATTTTGTTTATCTTACTTTTGAGTCTTCAACCTCTCCCTTAATCTATTGGCCCGTTTCTGTCACTATCTGTACCCCCCAGTATTACATATCTTAATTGTTCCAAGATGATACATACTTCAGCTGTTGTAATCCTATCTCCTGCCTTCCACATCCAATTTTAATAACTTGCTTCTATTACTGTCTTCCTCCCTGCCATTCTCTCCCTCCTCAATTAAGTGTTGTTTCTACTCAACCTTGGCACGATTGCTTTGAAAACTATGTTCATCAGATCAATAATTCTCATTTTCCTACAATATGAATTTTTCAGTTACTTTCTTGAGTTGTTAGCAGTACTTGGCATTGTTAACCAGTCTTCAGATGAATATCCACTTTTGGGGTACATGAAGGGGTTCAGCAAAACCACTTTTTATACATCCACATGTTCTTGTTCCTAAATTGACCTCCCCTCAAGGCTCCAAACAAAGGGGCAATTTGAAATATTGTTGATATTGAGGCCTGAATGCAGGTCAGGTAGTTTCCAGTTCTATGCCTTCAGTCAAGTTAGTATGAGAGTTAAAGTGAATTGTCAGCTGATTTACTAAAAATGCATTTTGATGATGCATCTCTTATCTCCATGTCATTTAAAAAAATTTTTTAATCCCTATTTTCTATTTCCCCTTATTGTGAATGGAGCACTGTATATTCTATCATTCCAATTCTATATTTATCTTTATGAATTATAATTTTTTCCTGAGTTCTGTCAGCTCATTTCTTTCTTTGTTGTTTCATCATATCCTCTTGTATTTCTGATGTCTGCTCTTATTGTATAGAGAGAAGGTGATCATGAAATGCTTGATCATAATTCTCAACTACTTTGAGGCATTATTTTTTTGGTGCTTTTCATCAACTTGATCTTTTTCAAGCTCTTTTCCTGTCTATTGTAATATCCTCATACAAAGCCTGTGCTAGTTCTTTTTTATTGTTTTATCAACTGCAAATATTTTCTAGTCACCCACTGTGTCAGGTACTATTCTAGCCACTGGGAGTACAGTGGTGAACAAAATCAGTCCCCACTTTAATGAAGCTTACATTCTGGTGGAGGGGTGACACAATAAACATATCAGATGGGATAAATATTAAGAAAACCGGGTAAAGGGATGTAGTGAAAGTAATTGAATAAGCTAGGGGCCACAAAGCATTGTGAGATGAGTTCAAAGAGCAGTAAGGAATAAGATCATTAGGCATGGTATGAACTTTGGATTTTATATGAGAAGATCTTGGAGAGAGTTTTTGATTAGAGTGACACGATCTAATGTAGCTTAGGCAGCTGTGTTTGAAAGAAATACTATAGAGAGTCAAATGTCAACATGGAGAACACAGTTATGAAACCACTGCCGTATTCTAGGTGTGCACGGGAACTTAGACTAGGGTGGTAATGGTGGAAGTGATGAAATCAATTCTGGATGTATTGTGAAAGTAGAACCATCAGTATTTGCCAGGAGACTAGATATAGCATGTGAGAGGGGTCAAGAATGAGATTGTGGAAGAATGGAATGTCTGTTTAGCTACATGAGGAAAACTGATGACTCATTTTTAAATTAAGTTTTTCCCAGGTATTTGTAGGATTTTCATATGGAGGAGGGGACAAGCTAGCAGATTTTTTTTTCATGATCCAGAGTTATGTGTGTGAACCTTTCTAGCCCTGCCAATGAAGATCACATACTACAGGAGAAGGCTATTCTCTTCCATGCCACTCTAACAGACTGCTCCTGCAAATAGCCTCGCCTTAGAGAAGATACTAGCCAGGTTTCTCAGATCCTGCAGAAGCAAGCACTCTCCTGTATTCCCATTTGATATTCACTACTTTTTCAACTCTTTCAGTTGAGAGTTGTTTTCAGAGAGAGTTACAAGTTTCAGATGTTTCCTAGGTTTGTTGAAGCTGGAGTTTGCAGTTCCACTTCTCGTTCTCCTTACTGTTTTTGGGTGATTTCCAAAAGAAGAGAGAAATGACTTCACTATTCTGTCTCCAAACTAAAAGTAAGTACACATTAATTTATCACACTCAAATTATTGCTTCAATCCCTCTCCCTAGTTTGACTTAGGAACTTCAGCTCCCCACCCCAGTCTCAGAAAGCATTCCACAATTACTTCTGGCACAAGATAAATCAGAGGAACACCTGTGTGCTCCCCACAGGTGTGCCCCTGACAGATACCCAGCAGTGCTTTCCCTGTTCTTCTGTCTCCCCAAACTGCTTCTCACTGCCCTCAATTCTGCTTTAAAGAGCCTAACTTGCTCTGCTGAAAATAGTGAGTGCCTCTTATGCCATTACCAGTACCAAGATGTTGTCTCCTAACGCTGAATTCATATGGATATACTCTGCCTGCCACTCTTAAATTATGTGAAGCCATTTTCAGGATTGTTATATTAGAAATAAAAGATCAGTCCTGAAAACTGAGGCTTACAGTTAATGTAATAAACATGAAACTTACCTTCAAGCTCCCAAACAGGAAGCCTTTCCTTCCAAAGCCAAAGGAAAACAACCCATGGTCTCTAGTTAAACTGGTTAGTACTTTCTTTTATAAACCAGACCAGTATTTAAGTTCCAAATGGAACTTTATTTTTTAATTTTCTATCCTTTATTTTTATAATTTTTTAAATGTTTTTACTTATTTCTGAGAGAGAGAGAGAATGAGAGAGGCAGCATGAGCAGGGGAGGGTCAGAGGGAGGAGATTCAGAATCTGAAGCAGGCTCCAGGCTCTGAGCTGTCAGCACAGAGCCCGACATGGGGCTCAAACCCACAAACTGAGATCATGACCTGAGCCGAAGTCTGACACTTAACTGACTGAGCCACCCAGGTGCCCCTAATTTTCTATCCTTTAAAAAATTTTTTTAATTTTAGAGAAAGCACTAGCAGGGGAGAGGGGTAGAGGGAGAGAGAGAATTCCAAGCAGGCTCCACATTCAGTGTGTTACCTGAACGCATGACCCTGGGATCATGACCTGAGCTGAAATCAAGAGCCAGATGCCCAACAGACCGAGCCACCCAGGCGCCCCAAGTTCTAAGTAGAACTTAACCATGTGGGTCTTTCTTATCTGGACTATTATCCTTAGACCAGTTGTTCTCCACCAGGAGGGATTTTGCCTTCCAAGGAATATCTGGCAACGTCTGAGGATATTTATTTATTGCTACTGGGAGGTGCTACTAGTATTTAGTGGGTAGAGACCAGGGATGCTGCTACACATCTTATAATATACAGGACAGACCCCCACAACAAAGAATTACCTGGCCCAAAGTGTCAGTGTTGAGACAGAGAAACGCTACCCTTAACCCCAGGTAAGATGGGCTTCTGCCTTGGGGCCATATCTTAGAGGGCTCTGCATATCACAAATACATATTTATCAAAGAGCATGTAGGTGCCTTTATCACTTAGAATCTGCCACTGAGGGCTGGCATAGTGCAGCTTAAAACCTTAAATATTTAATCTTGTGACTAGAAAATCCTCCACATATTTTGCCCTTTGTCCTTAAAACAAAAGGTGACTATGTCCAAATTCCATGATGGTTTGTGGGTTTTGCCACTGCTAATGTCAGAAACAGATGCTGCTTCAGAGTACAGGAGAATTTGAGTGGCAAAAGCATTTCAGTAAGAGAAAGACTAATTGATTTGTCAAATCCTTCTCTTGCATAATGAAGTTATTGTTTCCTAGCAGGGAAATAAGAGTAAAAAGAGCTAGCATTCATACAATTGTATAAATCCCTTAATGAGAAAATAGAATATGGGGAAAATCGACTTTTAAAGAGATAAAAGAATCTCCCCAAACTAACAAAAGATATCCATTCACAGATTTGAGATCTCTAAATTCCAAAGTGAATAAAGACAAACTCACATCTAGTCATATTCTAGTAAAAGTGCTGTGAATCAAAAATAAATAAATAAATAACAAAAAGAAAAGTGCAGAGAAGAAAAGACACATTATCCTTAAGGGTCCAAATAAGCTAGTTGAATTTTCAACATAAACAAAAGCAGCTGGAACGGGATGTAATGATACCTTCAAAACACTGGCAGCAACAACAACAACAATAAAATCCACCAACTTAGAATCTTATCCCCAATGAAAATATCCTTCAAGGATAAAGGTAAAGAAATATGTGTTGGCCAACTGACACAGGACTTCTGATCATTGAGAGAAAGGAAGCACACTCCGTGATTTCCACATTCAACCCAGATTTCTCCCTGAGGTCATTTTCCAACCACAGTAAAGGAAATGAGCGAAACAGACATAGCAGACTTACTGGGTGGAAGAAACAGAGAACAGCGTTCAAGGCTGTCAAGGAGATTGGGATTTGGAAGAAAGAGTACTGGAAATGGGGGAGCTGTAGAGCCCCAAATCTTCAAAGCCACTCCCCTGGGTCCTTGGCTGACTCCTGCAGTGCACACAAACAGGGTGAGACTAGGGGAGTCTATCAAAGACTAAAAGCTAAAGAGCTGGTCAGGCTCTCAGCCATAGCTATTGGAATGGAATGCACTTTGAGGGGAAATGGTACCAAATGCCTACCTCATGCTTCCTACCTTTCCTCTGGATCTTGGCTCCATACAGAACTCTTAACAGCTCTCCCAGTGCCTTCAAATATGTTTTTTTGTTTTGGGGTGTGTGTGTGTGTGTGTGTGTGTGTGTGTGTTTTGTATTCTAGCCTCCTTTTCTATTTGTTTGCAGAGGGAAAGTTGATTCAACTCTACCTTGTCCATCATTGCTATAAGCAGAATTCTTTCTTCCTATAAAACATTTTGGAAAGAAAAATTTGAAGGCCTAAATAAATGAGGGAATATATCATATTCGTGGATTAAGATACTCAATATTATAAAGATGATAGAATTCTCTCTAAAGTAATCTACATGAAATTCATTCTTAATAGGAAAAAGAATCCTTTGGGTAGGGGGTGAAACTTGGCAAGTTGATTCTAAAATTTGTAAGAAAATGCAAAAGGCCAAAAATAGGCCAGACATTTGTGAAGAATAGACACCTTGCTTTTGTGGGTATCAACACTTACTATGAGGCTCCAGTAATTAAAATAGTGTGATATAATGATACACAAATAGACATTGTAATTAAAAAAAAAAAAGCCCAGAAATAGATTCATACAAACACTAAATTTATGAAAATGGTGGCACGGCACAGCAGTAAGAAATAATAGGTTCTTTAATAATTTGGATATCTACATAGAAAAATGAAACCAGATGTCCAGTTCACACTTTAAAAATCAATTCCAATGGATTGCAGATCTGTAAAAGGCAAAACAATAAAGCTCTAAGAAAATACTATCAAAAAAAATTATGAGAAAACATTTTTATGACAAGTATAGGAAGACTTTAAACAAGATGCAAAAAAAAAACAAAGGAAAAAATTATAAACTTAATTTTCTTAAAATTTGTCATGTCTATTCATTAAAAGACACTAAAAAGGCAAGCCACAGAATGGGAGAAGATATTTGCAATGCACATAATCATTAAGAAGTACCTGTGTCGGTTACTTCTCACACCCATTCCCCTTGTACTGGGTTCATATGGGAAACACCTGGGATGTGAAGATGTGAGGGACACCCTGTGGAGAGAACCCTTGGTCAATGGGGGCCCTGTACTAGAATATCAGTGGTCTACTCTTTCATACCTCAGATAATTTTGAGGTGCATTATGCATGGCTCTTCAGAAGGCCCCAGTGAGATTGAGCTCAATTTTCCCACAAGAGTGACCAGGTTGAGAAGGCATCCTTCTATTGGTTTCCTCTCTTTCCTTCCCACTTCTGTTCCATAGGATCATATCCTAAGTAAACCGGCTTCCTGCAAGCTCTTGCCTCTCAGGCTCTGCTTTCTAGGGGTAACCCAAAAACAGGCTTATATTCAGAAAAATCAACAAATCAACAAGGAAAAGATATGCAATCACATAGAATAATGACAAGAGCCCAAACAGTCCTTTACCAAAAAAGGAAATCCAAATGGTCAATAAACATATGAAAAGATGTTCAATATCATTAATAATCAGAGAGACACTAATAAACCTACTTCATACACATCAAAATAGCTAAAATTAAAAAGAAAGTTCTAGTGCATATATTATCTATTGTTGTGTAAGTTACTCCCAAACTTAACGGCTTAAAACAATAAACACTTAGAAGCACCTGGGTGGCTCAGTGGATTGAGCATCTGACTCTTTTTGGCTCAAGTCATGATCCCAGAGTTATGGGATTGAGCCCTGCATTGGAGCTTGCTTAAGATCCTCTCTCTCCCTCTCTGCCCCTCTCCCCTGCTCATGCTTTCACTCTAAAATTAATAATAATAATAATAATAAAACATTTATCACAATTTCCATGAGTCAGGAATCTGGTTAGCTGGGTACCTCTGGCCAAGGGTCTCCCACAAAGCTGTAATTAAGATGTCAGCCAGGGCTGCAATCATCTCCAGGTTTGCCTGGGGAGAGGACCAATTTCCCAGCTCACTTATGTGGCTGCTGCAGTCTTCAGGTCCTTACTGGCTGTTGGTCAGACATCAGTTTCTTGCCCTGCAGGCCTCTCCATAGGTTAGCTCACAACATGGCTTCCCTCACAGTAGGGAAGTGAGAACGCAGGGAGGATGCCCTAGAAGGAAGCTAGTCTTCTTGTAACCTCATCTTGGAAGTGACTTCTGTTGTGTCCTGTCGTATCTTCTTCATTAGAAGGGAATTGCCAGCTCCAGTCCACACTTAGTGGGAGGGGTTTATGCAGGGGGCAAATACCAAAAGGTAGAAGTCATTGGGGGCCCTTCCAGAGGCTGCCACCACAGTGAGGATGTGGAAAAACTCATACATTCATGGTAGGACTATAAATTCGTACTCCTACTTTGGAAAGCAGTTTTGGCATTTTCTGCCTAAGTTGAAGATCTGCTTATCTTATGACCTAAAAACTTAACACTAGGTATATACCAACATAAATATGAATGTACACACACCAAGAGACATAGACAAAAATGTTTATAGCAATATTATTTGTAATAGTTCCCAACTGGAAATGCTCAAGTGTTCTTTGACAGTAGAATGGATAAATACTTGTCGAATATTCCCATAATGAATACTGTACAACAGCAAAATGAGTGAAAGAGTTACATGGATGGATATCATAATGTTTAGTGAAAAAAATTGAGACACAAAGGAATGCATTCTTTATTAGTTCATTCATACACATTTCAGAAAATAAACAAAACTAAGCTATAGAATCTGGTGATGCCTAACCACAATGAGATACCACCACCTCACACCAGTCAGAATGGCGATTTACAACTCAGGCAACAGTGGATGTTGATGAGGATGCGGAGAAAAAGGATCTCTTTTGCACTGCTGGTGGGAATGCAAACTAGTGCAGCCACTGTGGAAAACAGTATGGAGGTTCCTCAAAAAATTAAAAATAGAATATCCTATGATCCAGCAATTGCACTACTAGGTATATATCCAAGGGATATAGTTGTGCTGTTTCGAAGGGGCACATGCACCCCAATGTTTATGGCAGCGCTATCAACAATAGCCAAAGTATGGAAAGAGCCAAAATGTCCGTCAACATATGAATGGATAAAGAAGATGTGGTATACATATACGGTGGAGTATTACCCAGCAATTAAAAAGAATGAAACTTGCCATTTGCAACTATGTGGATGGAACTAGAGGGTATTATGCTAAACAAAATTACTCAGAGACAAATATCATATGACTTCACTCATATGAGGACTTTAAGATACAAAACAGATGAACATAAGGGAAGGGAAGCAAAAAGAATTTAAAAATGGCGGGGGGTGGGGCTGCAAAACATAAGAGACTCAAATACTGAGAATAAACAGGGGATGCTTGAGGGGTTTTGGGAGGAGGGATGGGCTAAATGGGTAAGGAGCTATAAGGAATCTACTCCTGAAATCATTGTTGCACTATATGCTAACTAACTAGCGTAGAAATTAAAAAAAAAAAAAAAGAATTTGGTTATAACTGCTTAGATAGTAAAACTATAAAGAAAAAGCAGGTAAGTGGTTACCCCAAAAGTCTTTCATTGGAGAGGGAAGGCCTACTGAGTGAGAAGGAGAGTGGGAGGATCCTCTAGCTAACCTTGATTTCTTGACTGAAGCAGCAGTTTGTTTTCTGGTCATTTACTGCACTGTACATTGTTATTTTGTGTACCTTATATATGTGTGTTACACCTTACCCTAAAGAAAGCTTTCACAAAACTGTAAACAAACACACATCCTCTTATTTAGCCATGCACCAAAGGGGGCCCAGCAGAGGGGCCTGGCCTAAGTGCTCAGTGTACATGAACCAGGAGCATTTCGTGACTGCCACAGGTGGGAAATCCTGTCTGCCTCACAGGCGCTCGAAGGAAAGTAGGGCCTGCCGTTTGCTGCAATGTTTGGCCTCTCCTCCCCTAAGAGGGCCCAGTCTCTCCCAAGTTCATGGCAGGAGGCAGCAAATGGGAAGGGGAACAGGAATTGTTGAAAGGACCTCTGCTCAGGAGTCAGGGATAGGGAGCCTTTTTTCAACAGTCACTGGGGCTCAGCTCTTAGAGACAATCCACCTGCCCTACGTGACTTTAGCAATCAGCTGCAAAAACCCTCTCTATCCGCCTTCCCCCCTCCCCCCAGAACTTCAACAAAAAGGTCAAGGGAATTTTCCTCCCCTTTAAATGGAATGAATCTTTCTTAGGCCCAGAAAGAATTATTTATCAGGTGTTCATGGCACTCCGAGTGCCTTTATAGGGCCCAGCCGTGCTCTGAGGCACAACAGACAACTTTCTTCCTGAAAGCTCAGTTTATAGGCCAACTTCAAAGCCCAGGTCCTCAGAGCAGGGCACAAGGCTCCAGTTTGGGAATTGACATCAAAGGGGCAGGCACAGGTTGATCTGATGTGAGGTGGACAGCCGCAGGGCTGCAGGGGGAGGCCTCAGAGGATTCTCCTGTCCTCGGCCCAGGAGAGTTCAGGGACGCAGTCTGGCAGTGGCATGGAATTGCGAATCCCAGCTTCAAAAGCCCTGCGCCATTTTTACCTGCTACAGGCACCTGTCTAAAATGGCAGACAACAGTAGAGGGCAGCAGATTGGGGATGGCAAATGACCCCAAACCTGTTTATCCTGCCAAATCAGGGAAAGGAGATGGTAGAAATGTGGAAGAACCATCCAGAGAGCCCTGCTGTTCACAGTAAGGATCATACACAAGGGCAAAACAGCACGGTGAGCATAGGCTGAGTGCTCCGATGCCAGTGACAGTGCTTAAGGATGATCTCATTCAGCACTCACAATCACCCATACAAGGGAGGTACTATCATCCTCATCTTCCAGAGGAGGAAACAGAAGCTCAGGGAGGAGGTTCAGTAACTTGCTGAAGGTTAGAGTTAATAAGGATAGTTTTGAATTCCACCATCCCTACTCTTACCTACTATTAAAGGAACTTAAAAAGAGGGTACTAGGCATGCTCTCTGGGGGTGGGGGAGGGTGGGTAGAGTATAAAACACATAACAGAAGAGAGCAGAGATAGTTAAGTCATCTAAAGAAGAGAGGCAGCTCCCTGGCCAATAAGACTTTGACTTCTTTCGTTTGCTCATTCATTCAACAAATCATTTCTTAGCCCCTTATGGCAAACATTATTCTGGGCCCTATGGATAATTTGAACAAGACAATGTCCTTGCTATAGTGAAGCATATATTCTTGTGAGGGAAACAGGCAATAAGCAAACAAGTAAAGAATACGAGTGTGATATGTATTACATGATTATAACTTAAATGCAGGTAACTAACATGCATCTTTCTCTAGTGCTTCCTATGTGGCCAGAAACTGTGCTTAGCAGCTTCTGTGTAATAACACTTGATTCTCACAACAATAACTCACAATATAAATCTTTATTTTACAGGTGAGAAAACTAAGGCATGTAAAGGTTAACTAATTTGTCCAAGGTCACAGCTGGCAAAACGGAGCAACCAGGATTAGATTCCAGGCAGTCTGGCTCCAGGGCTTTTGTGTGTTACCTCTGCCTCCTGACTGCCTCCCTTCCATGGTATCAACCTACTAATAGGAGGCTGGCTAAGTCATGGCTACATAAAAAAGAAGCACCTGAGGGGTGAGGCCATCTTATTCTGTCTCATAAGCGGAGGCCCTGGCCAGAAACATGGGCATCGGGTCTGTGGGATGGGGGTATCCTACAGACAGGACTGTAGCTGATGCTCCTTGATGACACCAGGACAGTCCAAGATTGCCCTGGTGCCAAGACTGCCACACAACCTTCCAGGGAAGACTTGGCCTAGAGAAGTCAATGTGTGTGTGTGTGTCAATGAACACCAGCAGCCTGGCAACTGGGTTCTCCCCCAATTTTCTCCATCTGGTTTCTGAGCCCACTGAGTATGATTGTAGCCCTGAGAGACAGCCCAACTCTTGATGCTGACAAATGTGGTTTCTGAGCCCCCAAAACCCAGGGACCGATGACCAGGTCATGCATGCCAAAGCAACACTTCTCCATGGGATCCCCAGAAGATGCTCACTGACAAATCACAGCCATGATGGCAGCTTCCACTTGCTGAGCTGTATTACTCACTAGGCAATGTGTGAGGCACTCTCCTGTAGGCCTCTCTGCAGGCTGTCCATGAGCTCATAGTTCTTACCAGAGGCAATTCTATTTCAAGTGACCCAGAATCCAGGGCCACAGAAAAGCTCCTCTTTGCTAGGTAACAGCAGCCAATGTAGTGGTTAAAAGCTCTCTGGAGTCAGATACAAACTCAAACTTTAGTTTGAGAAGTTGCTTACTAGTCGTGGAACTATTGTGCTTCAGTTTTCTCATGTGTAGTACGGGAATTGTAATACCTGCAACCTAAGTAGGCCAGATTATGTGACAGGATCAAAGAAAGCCTAAAATCCCAGGGGATGGATAAATCAGCATTTATTTCTCATTCCTGCAAAGTTAGCTGTGGACCTTGTGGCCTCTCCTGGGCAGTCTGTCCCAAGTGGAGACTTAGGACCAGTTGCCTTGCATGTTGTGGCTGCACTATTCAGAAGCATATGACTCCCAGATGGCCACTGCAGGGGAAGAGAAAGCTGGAGGGAGTACATTAGCTCTTAAATGCTTCAGTGTGGCTGCAGGAGAGCGAGAAAAGAGTCTCCAAAGATGGACACTGTCCATTCCTTCCCTTCTGGTACATGCATGCCACTCCACCCTTCAGGAGGCACAGTCTATTACCCTCTCCTTTAATCTGACTAGCCTTGAGCCTTGCCATGTTCAAGAGAATGTGGAGAAAGTGACCCTATGCCATGCCAATCCCAAACCTACTCTTCAAAAGGCCTAGCAGCTTTGTTGCCCTTAGAAGCCAGCTCACATTCAAAGCCCAACGTTCCCTGAGACCTTCTTGCTATAAGAAAGACCAAAAGACACTTGGAGAGACTGTGTGAAAGGATGGAGATGTCCAGCCAGTTCCCAGCTCATTAGCCATCCCAGCTGGGGTTCCAGGCATGTGAGTGATTAATTCCCCTTAGATATCCCATGCCTGCAGTCACATGTAGAAAATCTGCCCAGCTAAGTCCAGTCCAGAATGTAGAATCAGGAAAAACAAGAGGTGGTCTGGGGCCAGTTTACTTACACACCAATAGAAAGAGGGGGTGTGTGCCCCTGAGGCAGGGGGAGGAGTCAAAGAATGCTTGAAGCAGCTTCTCCCCAGAGTGAACTAGAGCATGCACAGCCCTACCTGAGGTCCACGAGACACAAAATTAAGGAACAAAAGATCTCGCACTCTTGTATAGACTGTAGCCCAGAGCTGGCCAAAGAGAGCTCTGTAGAGAGAAGCGCTCATCTGGCACTTTAGGGGTCTCCAGCCTGGAGAGGGAGCTGCAAGCACAGGGGTGGTGGCCTCGGGACCAGAAGGCATCAAGAAGCTGCAAGTGGAAGTGCTCCAACCTGACAGGAGTGCTGTGAGCCCATGTGAGATATGCCTGGGGATTCCCTGAAATGACAAGGAAAGACCTGGGCAGAGGACCCCCATTGTGGGCAGAAGGGGGCTGAGGCCATGGAACCTACGCTGTTATGGTCATTGGGACCACCTGTCCAGCATGGTCCCAGGAAACACAGGTACCAGCAAGAAGGCCTGAAAGTGATAGCCAAGAAAATATCAAGAGTGTACGTGAAACACCTTTGGGGACTCCCAGAATTAGGCAAGAGGAACCTAAGGAGGGCTGGTATTCCAAAGACTTTAGGCAGAAAAGATACCCAAAGAACTGCTTACTACTGTGATTCTGACCCTATTTTTGACTCCACAGGCTGCAGTCTTCTATGGCTGGGGATTTGGCAGGGACACTAAAAGGGTTTTGCTGAGATGCTCAGAGTCTATGTTCTCCTGACAAAGAACCCAATTTTCCAGCTCTTCCCAGAGACAATTCTGTCTCTGAACCTGGATTTGAGGTCTAGGAAGGAGGTGCTTTCTAGATCCAAGAGACCTTTAGAGGCAAACAGGGACTTGGACCAACAGTGAGACAGGGACTTAGTCAAAGGGGGCTGGGTGCCTTCAGTGGGCCAGGAGAGCCCTTCTATGTGCAGGGAAAATAAGACTTTGTGGAAGCTTCCAGGGCCCTGGACCAGAATGGCAAGAGGGACCACTGACTATAAAAATGTCCCAAGGTATCAAGTCAGTTAAGGATTGAGATGCGGCTCAGTGGGAAAGCATCTGCGACTGATTAGTGATGTCAACCCCAAGGACTGAGGACAATGGCAGCCTCATGTCTGACTCTGTGGACTCAGCCAAAGGACCGTGTCTCGTTTCTCCTCAGTTCTAAAGTGTTGGAGAAAGCTAGCAGCTGAACAGTAAGGAGCCCCTTATTCATGAGGCCAAAACCCTCATTTATCAGGAGCTCTTAGCAAATGCTTACTGGCTCCCAAAGGCCTTTGGGAAGCTTGGCTGGGAAGCCTCTTCTCTGTCCCCTGAGCTGCCTCCAGTGAGCTCGAGAGGTCCTTTTTAGGGTGCTGCTCCAAAGCACAGCCCTTCCTGGGCTACTCCACACCCTCCAACCATGACGTGCACCCTCTGTTGTGCGGGCAGGTCCACCCCCACATGTCCTGGCTCCAGCCTCATCTGCATTTAACATCCCTTGTTGGGCTGTGGCAGAGAATACTCAACAGACTCATATTAAAAATGCCCTTTAAAATTCAAAAGCTTTGAACTAAAGAAATATCTCGAGAAGTTTTCATGGAAAGTTCAGCTCTGCGGGTTCAATTCACTACACTTAGATGCACCTTTTCAAATAATAGGGAAAAAATGTAACAGGGTCAGACCCAATCAATATGCTTGTTCAAACAGAATTGCAGGGACTGTGATGTGCACACATTTTGTACTCTGCCTTTGTACCCTGCTACTCGCTCTGAAGAAAGGTTTCTTTGCTCGGAGAGCAATGAAAGTGATAGCCTTTGGAGTGGAGGCGGCAAAGCAATGGCGTGTTTATAGGGCTGGGAGGGGCTGCCATTTTCACAGCCCCCCAGCCTGGTCTCTTTGTTCTTTTCATAACGGCTTGAAACCCACATGGGCAAAGTCCCAGCATCTGATGCTGAATCAGAAGCAGAGGGCTCCCAGAATTTGCCTACTATGTCTCAGAAATGTGATTTGTGGATTAGACAAATAATTTGCTGCTTCTTTCCCACCCCTGGTGCAAACACAAAAGGACTGTGGTTGGGGAAAACTTCCAAAGCCCAAAATGGGCTCTTGTCTAGCTGAGCCAGGGGCCACATTCACCCCCAACTCCTGTCATCCCCAAACTGACTTTGGGCATATAGAGGCTTTCCTGGCCTTGGGCTGCAACCTAGAATAGGCAGGAAAATCCTAAAGAACCCGGTTTAACTGGATACCACAGCCAAGTGGGTAGAGGGAGGCAAATAGGCTAAGTGCAGTTTCTATTCTCACAGCCAGACATGAAGGCAGGCAGAAAAGTCAATGATAGGGAGCAAACAAAAAGTTTTCAGCATCTAGATCAGCCTGGGTGCATCTACTTCACATGTACTCATAAATGTATGTACATCTCAGCTTTAGTCACTGAAACAATGCCCTGGACATGTTGAGAATCTGGATAGTTCAGGAGGCTAAACGGGATATTATTACAACCCCCATATCAGACTAGATCCTAAAGTGTTCCCCCTGGTTCTTGCTAAAATTAGATACCTCCTGGGCTCAGCCTGGGCCCAGGTTAAAGTTACAACTCAGGAGAGGATGTCACACACAGATGCAGGAGCAGCACACTCACACTATCAATCACAATCCCTGCATTTAAAACTCTGCTCAGGTCCTGAGGTCTTGGTAAGAAGCAAAGCTGATATCGTTCCAGAGTGGTCCCCTCCTGGAGGGTCCCAGTCAGCACATACTTGCACCAATGGCCCCATCTTACCTCAAGTAATGAATCCTCTTGAGGGGTTGAGAAGGGGCCAGGCCATGTTGCCTGCTTACACATGTTGTGGCTGGAGCATGCCTTTTCTAAACCACATGTGCTCTTCATGGAGTCTGAGCTGAAGGCCTGTCATGTTCTCTGTAGATGGAAATTTGGTTCATAATTCTCAGAGAAGAGACCACCCCTTCTCCTGGCTGGAGCTGGAGAGAACAAAGTCACCACGTTCACGCCTACACAGGACTATATGTGTGAGACAGAAACTGAGACCAGGAACTGATGTGTGGATAAAGATGATGAGGTATATATACACAATGGAATACTACCCAGCAATGGAAAGGAACGAAGTCTTGCCGTTTGCAACAACATGGATGGAACTCGAGGTGCTATGCTAAGCAAAATAAGTCAGTCAGAGAAAGATATCATACGATTTCACTCATGTGGAATTTGAGGAACTCAACAGAGGAACATAGGGGAAGGGAAGGAAGAATGAGATAAAAACAGAGAGGGAGGCAAACCATAAGAGACTCTTAAATACAGAGAAAAGACTGAGGGTTGCTGGAGGAGAGGTGGGTAGGGGGATGGGTTAAATGGGTGATGAGCATTAAGGAGGGCACATTTCAAGATGAGCACTGGGTGTCATATGTAAGAGACGAACCACTGGGTTCTACTCCTAAAGCCAATACTACACTGTATATTAACTAACTTGAATTAAAAAGAAAAATGTCTATGTCTACAGACGGCCACCCTGTGTGTTTTGGCTCCTGTACCTTTTTTTTTTTTTTTTTAACTTTTGCATTCAGTTATTGCAGAATCTCTGCTCTCCCCTGCCTCCTCCTCCCCCACCCAACCTCTTTCATCTGTTATGGGGATATCTTCAAGTAATGCCTAAAACCAGAGGGTTTTTTATTTTAAAATTCAAAAAGACATCAGTAGCTAAAAAGCAGCAGTGTCCCCTGTTCATAGTGCTTTGGAATCTATTTTCCCCAGTTTAAATAGTTGGAACGTCAGTCTAAACCCTTCTATTGCGCTTCTTTGGCAATAGAGGAAAACTGTCCTAACAACAAACTTGGAAATCCACACATCCCTAAATTGAACTGGCCCCTTGGCTTCTGTTTTCCTACATCACAAGTCAGAACGAATTAAATACAAATCCAGTTTGCAATGGTCCATCACTAACCCGCTTCATTGGAATGAGCCGGCTGCGTGTGGGTTGGAAGGGGGCCCGTGGCGTCACTCCTGCTATCTTGGATTGCCAAACCAACCCCTCGTGGGAGTCCGCGGCCCAGCGGCCCCTCGACCAAGGTGGGGTGGAAGGCCACTGTGAGCAGCTGCTGAAGCCCAGCCAAGGGTCCCAAACACATGTCTCTCCCCCTCAACGCCCCCCTCCTCGCCAGGCCTCCAAAGTCAATCAAGTGTCAAGGAACTGTCACCAGGAGAAACTTTTCATAGGTCACACAAGCCGGATCGAGAGCTGACACTGGGGATTTTCCAAAGAAATGGAAAAAAACGAACACAGGCCATCCATGAGAATATATAGCCAGCAAGAAGCAGGAAGCATATCAGGTTAATATTTTAATCTGTTCATCACATTTTTTTTTTGCAAACCATTACACCTTTATTTAAATTAACTTTTTCTTGCAAAATATTCATTTCATTTTTCCAACAAAATCTTATAAAGGCAAAAATAAAATCTTATTTTGGCAAATGTCATGAAGTTGATACTGGCAGCATATGGAGTTAGTTAAAAATAGACGGCAATTTCTAAATATAGTTAAGATTTTTTTCCCCCCGACCATAGTCAAAGACAAACTTTCATTTAAAGAGTGGCCCCATCCAATGGAGGGGTTTTTTTTTTTTTTTCCTTTAAACCCCATTTTCTGTATGCAGAATATCATGAGCTCATGATTTAAATAAAGGGCCACAAACACTGTGCCTGGCTTGGCACAGCCTCACCTGAGGCTGGAAGTCAAGTCAAAATCCTGCTGCTGGCCTTCAGAGATGGTGGGGACACACTGCCTGCCCTCTGGCCACCAGACCCATGTCCTAGAGAAGCTGACCTAGGTTCTCCAGGGCAGGCAGCAAAGCCCTATCACAGCCCAGTGTGGAGTCAGGGAGTTTTAGGTAAACGCCACCCAGTGTGAAGTTTATTGCTTATGATACAATAAAAGGTGCTTCCTCTCACCTTTTCTGTATTTCAAAGTGTGTGTGTATATATATATAATTTTTTTTAATTAAAGCAAACTGTTCTGTTTTTCCCAAGAAGAGCCCTTTGCTGAGAGAACCCCATGGACAGGTCGGGAACCAGACCTCTTGAATACACTATTGCCCCTAAACCAAACCCAAGGGCCAAGGCACAGACTTGGGCTCCACATGCCACCCTGGTGGAGTTTCTCCCTCCAGAGCTGGTCATCAGGTCAGGTCAGGGACGGCTGACCTCTGCAGCTAAGGGCCCCTCTTCCCCCAGATAGCATGCCAACAAGCCTAACACTGGGCTCCCCTGGAAGCACATTTCAAATGCAACCTTCACCTGAGTTCACTGGATGTTGGACTGGCCTCTGCCTGCCCTTCTCCCCTACCCATACCTACCACCCAAGTGGTACCTGAATCTGTATGTGCAGCTCCAAAATTTTGCATCCTCACCTTTCCAGTCACTCAGCCCTTGAGGTGAACATTATAAAATATATTCTGATTCTAAAATACAGCATCAGTATTTTACAGTGTGTATCAAAAGTGCCTTTGTCATATGTAAAAAGGAGTCTGAACTAAAGTTGGTGGTGAGGGGAGGGGGTTAGGACCTAGCCCTATAGTGAATGCCTCGCAGTTGTGGTGGGCTTCTCCTTCCTCCAGCCAGAAACCCTTTTGGGCTGGGAGGGGGTTTCCTTGGGGGAAGGAAGATCAATCTTCTTGGAGGAAACTGGTTCCACTGGGCCCCTGGCTCCAGACTTCTTTGCACGTTGGGTCACGGGTCAGTCACTGCCTGGGCTGGCAAAAAGCACAGGAGACAGTGAGAGTGTGGCAGGACCCCAGCCCACATCTGGGGAGCAGGCAGAGGGCATGTCTGCACACACAAGACAGGGAATGGCAGGCTAACAAGACAGAGAGCAGCAAGAGCAGGGGATGGGGCAATGCGGCCGCTGCTGGGGGACCCTCAGCTTCTAGGACTCATGCGCACTTGGCCTCACCCTCTCTCCACCCTTACCACTTCTAGAAAGATTGCCAGATGCATGCTGACCCCTGCTCTGACAGGGCAAAAGGCCCAAGCAAAGAGAACCTTGGGGTCCAGTTCTGGCCTTGCCCTTCATTCACTGAGTGACTGACTCTGAATAACACTCTCTGCCTCCATGGGTCTTGTTTTTTTAACCTAAAAACTGAGTGGTCATACCCACCTCCTAATGAGGATTTACCCTAACATGAGGGTAAACACAAATGTGGATGTGTTCTGAAAAAAGCATTAAAGGCCTATCTCACAACAATGGGGGTGTCAAAAGCCAGGAGGAACAGAGCCTTTCCCCCACCTCTCTGTGGCCTGGGGGTGGTGTCACCAAACTCAGATCTCCAGGAGAAATCTACACACCCTACTGTGGACGTGACAGGTCCCTGTGGCCCTTAAAAAGGACGTGTGAAGTATTTTCCTGTAGTTCTTCAGTCACGGGGTCTCGAATGCACACTTCTCAAGAACCTGGCCCACGTAGGCCAACCTCTTCCTTCCACCATCAGACTGGTGGGGCACCTAGGTTGGGGGACAGCTGCTGAAAATCACGACCCACCCCCAACACACATACTCTCCATCCCTCCCTTCTCTGGACAACTAGAGCACCTGGGGGTGGCCCAGATGAGTCCGTGGTGATGGGGAACAAAGGCTCTGAACTTGCACTGTAGGAGTTCAAACTTGGTTCTGACACTTACAGCTTCAACTCCTTGGGCAAGTCCCTCAAGGTCTCTGAGCTTCATTTCCTCAGCTATAAAATGGGTATCTTCATAGGGTGGTGGTGTGGATCAAAGGAGATGCTTAGCACAATGCCTGGCACATAGCAGGTACTCAACAACACAAACCACAAGAAAGAGAGGGGAAACCCTACAAAATGCCAGTGATATAGAATGTCAGGAAGGGGACTAAAGAGACTTCTGGTCAGACCCTCCCCTGTCCAGGTCAGGCGACTGGGCTCAGGCCACAAACTCACCACAAGATTGGACCAGACACTGGGGCCTCTGGGCTCTTCTTAGGGGCTCCTTCCCTAAATCCCTCCCTGCCTCTCATCACTAACTGCTCTCATGGGCAGGACCCAGAGGGGGTGGTGCAAGAACATTTTGAATAGCTGAGGGCCAACTTCACATTGCCCTGGGAGGCCTTCCCACGAAGACTCCCTTCCTCTCCCTTTCCTGAAGTGATGAAAAGGGCAGTCCTAATCCTTGCCCTGACACCAGAGTGAGGCCCTATCTCCTCACTGGGTCCCAGTTTTCTCATCTGTAAACCTGGATTTTTTTTCTAGTCTCTCAGTTCTTCTAATTCTCTGGCTAAAGCCCCGAAAGGCTGAGACTAACTCTTCCTTTCCAACCCCCCAATCTCAAACTGCAGCCTGGCCTGCACTGGGCTCCCTATGGGAAAGAGAGCTGGTTAGAAACAGTACAGTTCTGGGGCGCCTGGGTGGCTAGTGGGTTAAGCGTCCGCTTTGGCTCAGGTCATGATCTCATGGTTTGTGGGTTCAAGCCCCGTGTCAGGCTCTGTGCTGACAGCTAGCTCAGAGCCTGGAGCCTGTTTCAGATTCTGTGTCTCCCTCTCTCTCTGACCCTCCCCTGCTCACGCTGTCTCTCTCTCAGAAATAAATAAAACATTAAAAAAAAAAAAAGAAGCGGTACAGTTCTGGCTTCTATTTCAGGGAGGCAGGGGGCTTGGAGCACTCTCAACTGAGATGAAGCCACTTGAGAATGGAGTTCTTAAAAACTATCCATCCCCACCCACTGCCAGTCCAGGTGGGTCTCCCCAGCGGCCGCCTTACCAGCGGAAGGAAGCGTCAGCAGAAGGCACTGTAATCATCTCAGCAGCAGAGGGAGCAGGGAGAGCATGCTCGGCGCTAGGGGAGGGGCAGGTCAGGCAGGGCTCTTACTTGGAAGGTGTTAGACAAAGGTGTAGTGGAGTCCGTTGCTTAAGGGGGGGTAAGGTGGCACCGTCCTGGAGGACAGGGAGCCTTTAGGCGGGAGGAGGGCCAGCTGCTGCGCTAGACGGGCACACAGGAATTAAGCAGGGAGTTAGGCTCCTTGTCTGCTCCTGCAGCAACCGATGCCCCACACTTGGTGGAGCTGGAGTAGCGTGGGCCGCACCACCCACCACTAACAGCCAGGATGGCACACCCTGGGGCCTGGTGGGGCCCCGGCTGGGACTGGCCCAGATATGCGTCTGAGCTGGAGAAAGGGAGCAAGAGTAAGGAAAGGCTGTGGCCAAGGTGGCCACTCGGTGGGGAAGTGAGGGAGGCCCTGTTAATTGTCTGCAGGGTGTGTGGGCATGCTTGCCTGCTGGCAGTGAGGAAGCAGAGATCCATGTAAGGCAAGCACAGGTCAGACAGGAGGGTACCTTATGGCGGTTTGGGGGAGAGTATCCCTGCTGGACCCCTCAACATGGAGAGGAGTCAAAATTACCAAGATGGGCTACATGGAGCCCCCAGGATCATTTGGAGGAGGGGTCTGGGTGAGCCATCTACTGTCTCCCCAGCCACAGATGCCTCACCAACCACCTCTCAGCCCGCTGAGCAGGTCTTCAAGGGAGTGAAGACAGCAGGGATTTCAGGGACTCTGTGCAGGATCAGAGCATGGGGGGCACGGAGAACAGTCTTCCCCTTGTCCAAGGTCACTCCCATGGCTTCTTGAAGTGCTGTTTAAGCTCTGGCCCCCAGACCAGACTCCCAGGGCCAGTCACCTCAGGGCTCAGCAGGCCCCACCCTTGATCACGTCTAGATCCTCTGGCCAGGGCTGGCGGGACTGTGACACCACTTCACACTCTATGATCACTTCCTCCCCAGAAGGCCTGGAGCACACCTAGCCAAGACACACAGTGGCCTCCGCATCTGGGGACAAATAGTACTAAATGATCTGGGAGGGCACACATAGGGAGGGGAGATGTGGGTGGAGGGAGAAGCCATGAGCCTCTTTTCCTGGCTGAGAAAGAAAGCCTTTTACACACATATGTGTGCACGTGCACACACACACCTTCCCATCCCGCGGTGTTTTTTCCCCACTGGTCAGCAAAGTCCATTTCCCAAGTCCTGCTCACTGGCACAGGCCACCCTGATAAAGTGGACAGTGGCTCTGATTTGGGGACCAAAGCAGGAGCTTCCTTTGTCTCACCCCAGCAAGAAATCCAAGCACCACTGCTTTCCTGCCCCCGTGAGGCCAGAAACCTTAGCCTTGGGCCCCTGGCTCAGGGGCCTGAAAAACCTGTTCTTTGCCCACATTTGCAGAGAAAGCTGAATAGCAGCACTGCTCCCAGATTTAATTATGAGCTAGAGGCACCCTCTCGCAGGTCTCTTTCCTCTGACACTCCTGAGCTCCAGTTCTCTCTACCACCTGTGCTGTCCCATCTCACCTCCCAAGCCCTGAGGGACAGGAGAACATTCCAACTGGCTCTCAACCACCACGCCTGACACCTGGCTTTCTGCAGACTCCCTGACAGGCCCTGCTGGACTCTGAGCCCAGGAAGCAGTGACGGAGAGAGGGACTTGGAGGCTGGCATCCATGGCCTCACCTGCCACCTGCTTGCTGCGCTGGGAGGCCTCGGAGGCCAGAGCGTAGGAGATGTTGATGATGCGCTCCTGCTCCTGCAGCTGTGAGTCCAGGTCGGCCATGCTGTTCCGGTCCTGGCCTGATGTCGGCTGCAGGTTGCACATGCTGCAGGAGGGCCAGAAAGCAAGCTATAGGCCCCCACCATCCCTGGCATCTGCCTCAGGAGAGGAGGGTCTCCCTGGCCTGGAGGTTCTCACCCTTTGAGGGGGCATCAGATAAACATAGTGTACTTTCTCTCCAGACAAAGGTGTATGTGCTTCTCCCAAATGCCTTCTCACAGCTTTGTTCCTCCTCTGGGGGATCATGGACCTTAAGAAGAGAGGTCCAGCGCTGGGTTCCTATTAAATCCTGAAGTGAAAAGGCTAAGCTAGCTCTGAAAGAGAGGCTATCAAATACCAGGTTTATGTTTCTGAAGCTCCAGGGGCTGAGGGGACAGGAAAGCCTTGTGTCCTGGCCTCTAGGGAAGTAGGCAAGGTGTCTGGCACCTCAGAACAAGGCTGGCTCTGGTCTAGGGATCTGCGTGAGGGAACACACACCCAGACACTGAGAGGGCCACCCTTGGGGATCATCTTCAACCGTGTCCATCTCACTGTCACACCTGGCTCCACTTCCTGCCTTTGCCAGGATCACAAGACCCAGATCTGGGGGCAAAGGACCAGGATGGCCCTCTATTGAGTATTTCAGGACTTTCCAGATGACCTAGCAAGCTTCCTCACAGATCCATCAGTGCCGTACTCAGAGCCAGCCTGACTTTCACAATAAACAGGGCTTACCTGAGTCAGAGGCCTGGCAAAACACGCACCCTAGTCAGCATGGCCCAGGGCCCATGCAGTTGAAACACCCCTGGGCTCGGCCTAGGAGGCTGTCAGGACTTGGGCATCGTAAGAGCTGACCTGGAGCGAGCAAGGATGTTGCGGATCTTCTCGGCTTTCCGATACCGCGCCTGCAGCTCCTCAAGGCTGGGCGGCTCCTCGGGGTCCAGCTCCACATAACGTTCGGGGATGGAGACCTTCTCTGGTTTGGACAGCTGAGGAAAGGACCAGGCAGTGGTGGTGGTGGGGGCTCAGATACTGGGTTGGGACTTGTTCCTCTGGCCCTGTCCCCTAGCTCAAGGAGGCACATTGAGCCCATAGAGTTAAGCAACTTGCTAAGATCAACACCAGTCCACTATGGAGTCAGGATCTGAACCTGGATCTGACTCCAAAGCCTGTGTTGTTTCTACCATACCAGACAACCTCCTACAGGCCAAGAGAAGGAAAGAGGAAAGAAAGGCAAAACAGCTAGACTGGAAACCCTCTTGATTTAAAAATGATCATTGTTAATGTCGCCTTCAATATGAGCTGATCCCTGCCCACTTCCACAGCCACACTCATCTACCGTGTGGCCTCCTCCCCTGCTCTTTCTTCTGTGTGGGACGCTCTTCCATCTGCTCCATTCTTTCTGACCCTTCGGACCTCATCTCCAGAAATCTCCCTTGTCCCTCACCCACCCCTTTACTGACACCCCTGATACCTCTCCACTGTCTAGTGCAGGGACCTGGCACTCCGCAGCCCTTCAGCAAATACTCCTTGGATGGGTGGATGGATGGGTGGATGAAAGAAAGTGATAATGCTTTTCTATGCCTACAAAAGCTCCTCTGATCTAGACAGGAGGCAGCCATGTGGTATTTATTGCTTGTAAGAGGAAAATGTCCCCCGACTCCCTCCCACCGGTCTCTTACATGAACCTAGTAGCAACCTCAGCCTGATGAAACCTTGCTTAGACTAAGAATGCTAAAGGCAAGTTTTGCACCCCAGGGAATTTCTTCCTCCTTGAACTACAAAGGGACACTAAAATGGGGTTGGTTGATGCTTCTAAAAACAAGCTAAATCCAATCCAGGGCAAATCTGGACTTGAATTAAAACCCATGCAGACCTTTCATTCTGGTGAAAGATGGCAAGAAGTAAGCTGTTCTCTGTTATTCCCAATGAGGACAGGTCCAGAGGAAGGAAGTAGATTACATTGTAGCAGGAGGGATTTAGGTTAGAGATAAGAAAGGACTTTTTCCCCTGGCTGGCAGGCCAATTAGGACACCATGAAGCACACTTCCATTGCCAAAGCAACACGCAGAAACTTCTTGTGTGAATCTGAGAAAGCACAGACCTTTGGCCATTTCAGAGGTGCCAAAGGGAAAAGGTCTGAAGGCAGGGGACTGGCTTCATTAACCCCTGGAGCTCCAGCTGACCCCAGAACTCAGCAACTCCACAGGTGTCAATCTGTCCACACCCTGCTAAATCTATCCTTCATGTGGGGAAAACATTTCCTCTTGTGTAGTTTCAGTGCAGGCCAAGTCCTCATACAAATATTTGTGGGGTATTTGTGGGCCACTGTGCACTTCATTCAACAGAGTTGTCATTCAGGAAATATTTACAGAGCACCTACTATGTGCCAGGCTCTGTGCGAAGTACTAAGTGCACAGGGGTGAACCAAAAAGCCATAGACACTGTTCTACAGAGCTTACAAATGGCACTATATAGGCCACAGAAGACCTTCCCATGTCTTGCAGACCCTGAATCTGTCACCTTCTGATTCCTTGCTCTGTTCTTAGGTAAGAGATAGTCCTGACTGATAGAAGACCCAGGGGTTACTTGCTTTCCTGGGCCTGGCCAGTCATGATGCATTTGTGCCACCAGAGGGCACTAGAAGAACTCAGACCAAAGCTATGCAGGCCTCCTAGGCTCTACCATGGCTGAAAATTACACCTGGGATTTTCAGACCTGCTCACCTCCCACCCTCCACCCACACACCACATCTAATTGCTCAAGTTGGCCAGACTTGCCAGTCGCATGGTCAACTCCTAGTTTTCCAGGGAACATTTCCCAACAATAACAACTACCTCATTACATGCCTACTATGTGCCAGGCCCTGTGCTCACAGCTTTCTGACCATTGCTAATCCTCCAGGTAACATGCTGAGTCCCTTACTCCTCACCACAACCCACCTCACTGTCGAGGAAGCTGAGGCCCAGAGAAGTTAGGTGACTTGCCGTAAATTATGGACAGGCAGATTTTGGATCTGCATCAAAGTGCCTGGCTCCTTTTATTGCTTTGAGCTGCCATTCATATATTCTCCTGACTGCTCTGAAGCTGAGCCCTGTTCCCATTCAGGACAACTCCCCCCAGTGCCGCTGGAAGGGTTGATCAGGCTGTGAACCCAAAGGCCAGTTCTCCTGGGGGAACGTGAAGGAAGCCCCTGCCCTCACCTCTCTGCTGATGTCCAAGTCATAGTCTTGAGGTTCCAGGTCCAACTCAGTGACTGGCATGGCCTGTACTTTCAACCAGCCATTCTCTTCCTTGTCCCTTCTTTCCCCTTGCATGGCCCGTTCCAGCAACTGCAGGTCAAAGTCCTGCTCACGCTTCCACTGGGAACAGAACAAGAAGGTTAATTGTAGTCACTTCCTGACTGCTAAAAAAGCCATGCTTGACCTCTTTTGGATGAGGCTTGCAGCACGGAGGTCCTTGGGAAGAGGGCCTGTGACCTATCAGGGAAAAGTTGTGTGATCACGGGCACCTTGCTGGATTCTGTAACCCTGTGTAATGGAGGAGGCGGCCTCTGCCCCTTTGATATGGCCTGATTCCAGACTGCTGATTTCTCTCCGAACTGGGCCCCCAGGGAATTCACACATGTACCTCCAGGGTCCAGTTCTAAGACACATGACTTTGGACTCATAACGGTCCCCAGGGATACAGGAAGCTTCCAGGTCCAAGAGGGTGACCCCAAAACAGAACTTGGGATACAGCTCCAGAGAAGGGGCTGCCCCTTCTGCTGCCACATAGCTTGTGGAAGACTTTTTCTGGTTCAGGAGCCATACATTCCAGCCCAGAAATGATGGAAAAAATAAGCCCTGTGAGGCCCTGGTAAGCAAGTAGAATGGCCAAGACCCTCGCTAATGGGTACTCCCAAGAGGATACACTTAGGGGTCGAGGATATCGCATCCTCAGGAGGGCTGGGGAGGTCCAAGCAGGAAGAGCTAAACTTCTATTTACCCAGGCATCTATTTGGGCCAGATATTTTAAGTCAGAAAAAAATGAAACTATGTAAAATTGAAATGCTAAATCAAACGCAACATTTCCAAGGCTATTCCTTAGTTATCAACTAGGTAACAAATCATCTCTTCACAGAGGGAAAACTAAAGTGGCCATTTTAAGATCCAAGCACAACTATGCAAGTCTGTAGGCACCTTTCAAATCATCCCGGAGGCCTACACACCATCTTTGACACCAGACAGGTTGCTGAGAGGAGGAAACAGGCTCAAAGCCTCTCTTTTCTTGAGCAGACACCAAGCAGATGCTTCTCCATCCCATGTCACCTCCTCCCTCCCACCCATCTCACGGAGCCCCAAATGGTTACGATTATCTTTGATGCCTCCTCAAGTCCCCCCAGAGCCCTAAACCCATTGCTATACGAGCACCTTTCACCCATTCATGCACAAGCTCTCAATATGGACTCCAAGCCAGTGTAATTGCTCTTAGGTGATGATTTACAATTACAGTATGAAAGAATTAGGCATTTGAAGTTTCAAGGATGAAAAATTAATTTAATGATTCACAAAGAAAATGCACATTTTCTTACACGCTCACAAGTGCCCCAAATAGAGACAAATCCTCATTTAAACCCAGCCTGATTGTTTCCACAAACAGAAAAAGTTCACTAGACTCTACGATGTATCCTGGGGAAGAACCACGCCAATCCATTATCATTAAGCAACACGTTTATTGGCGTTGATGCAGAGACTTACACAAGTCTTTTTTTAAGAGAAAAATTACAAGATATTCAAGTTACGATTTTTAAATAATCTTTCTACATTTGAGACATCAGGTTGTAAAAGGTCAGTGTTACCCCAAATGACATTTGTTTATAAAGTTTAAAAGTTACCGGCTTTGCAGCTTTTCAGGATAGGAGTGTCCTGGGTCTTACCCCTTTGGTGTCTGTGCTAACAGCTGCAGAGAGGTCCTCTGAATACAGAACATAATATATCTTGCCATCCATTCAAACTATTAAATACTAGAAACACAAAAAGTTTTCCATAAGAAATTGTGCGATAGGACTGGAGGAATTAAAACTGAACCACCTTAGGATTGGTAGAATTTATTTAAACGTGCAATCTCTGAAGGCTGTGTCTACTGTCCAGGTGTAAGGCATGGACTTTGATAAATGCCCAGACCTCTGGCCATGATCATTGCCCTCAGGCAGTGGGTTGGCTCAGCCTTGCGGGGCAGTTTTTGGGTTTAGTGAATTATGAGTCAGTACGCCTGTACAAAGGGGGCAGCAGAAAGGTGAGTCACACATGGGAGTGCTAGCTAGGCTATGGAGACAAGAGCTGCTATTACAAGCCTGGTAACAAAGAGCACAGGCCAGTTAGAGAATGTTCAATGCAAATTAGAAGCTTCTGTAAACACAATCAGGCAGGATTAGAGAGGCAATGAGCGGTAACACTAAAAGCAAAAGAGCTTGTGCAATGAATTAGGGAAAGAGCAGTCTGGCTAGAGGTCTAGGGAAACGTGTGATTTCAAACAACAGGGAAAAGTCAAATGGAATGTTTCCCAAAAGGACTGAAGGGGACTGTGGGCAGGGTGCAGTTCCGGGAAGCACCACCAGGGGGAAGCACAGAGACCCTGGCTCTCCAGGGACCCCATGAGGCCTTCCAGCACCATAAGCTGTGGGAGACCACGTGCCCTCAGGGTTGTGGAGCACCACCCTGTGCTCAGTTGCTCCATAGGGCATCGCTTAGAGGTTTGGGAGGCAGGTTGGCTTGGGCTCCTCCTCATCACATTGAATCATCTTCCTCCTCCTCCATTCCTCAACTCTGTACACCTAAGTCCTTGACCCAGTTGAGACACGGGATGCTACCAGGGCCTCTCTCAAGCTCAGCTTGGAGAACAAACTTGGGACATTTTCTCTGACTCCTAGGCTCTTGCCGTGACATCCTCACTCCTTCTCTGTTCTGGATCACCCTCTGACCAGGTGACACATGTGGCCTGGGTTGTGGACAAACAGCCTCGTGGGGTGTTTTCTGAACCATCCCGGTTGAAGGCCTACTCTCTCCGGGGGGTGACGTTCTTGCGTTCGGGGAACTCGGGGAAGCTCTGCTCCCTGTCCCAGCCCCGCCTGCCTGGACCCTCCTAACATACTGAGCCGAGATCTCCGGGGAGAGGCTGGCTGAGGTAGCGGGACGAGGGCAGGCCCGCCCTCTCTCCTTGGCTCAGCGTCCTCTTGCGCTCCCGGACCAGGGCCTTCTGGTGCCGCTTCATGCGCTCCAGCTGCTCCTCTGCGCTCATCTTGCCCCGCTGATGGTCCCCTGAGTACAGACGCTCCAAGGCACTCTTGGGTCTCTGAGGAGCAGGGGGGTGAGAGACAGGGCAGCTAGGCTGGGACACAGGGGACAGCCACCCTGCAGCTTCATTCCCTTTCTCTCTCACACACACACACGCACGCATGCACGCACACATGCACTAGCTGGGCTCCTCTTAGCCGTAGAGAACCCCTTTCTCTAAGCACACTCATGGACACAATATCCCTGACCCTCACAGGCTCTCTGGGAAGCACCTCATTCTGCAGATGCAGACGCTGAGGCTCAGGTCGGTCCAGATGGGCATGCATATGGCACGTAATAGGACCAGAACTCAGGGTGCAGACTTCCTGGGTACCCTCCTGCGAGCCTGAAAGGCTGCAGAGAAAGGTGGAGGGTTCGCAGGAAATGGAGAGAGCTGTATGACGCTCTTCTAGGTGGGCAGTGGGAAAGGTATCAATGAGCACATGAGGACAGGGACCCTGACCTCAGCTGAGGTCACCTCTGAGGCCATCCCTGGGGCTCACAGGATTGCCAGTCACCATCCACCTCAGAGCTCTTCCCTCTGTGGGTGATGGAGCAGTGCGTTCCCTAACTTCTCAAGGTAACTCACAGGGAAGGTCACCTTGCTGCTTTCGGCATTGAGACCCCTCCGGAGTGTGACGTAGGGAGCAATGGTGGATGACTGCTGGAGCCTCGACGTGGACCCTGAGAGCCCTTGATGAAGAAAGAGAAGTGCAAGTGTATTTGTGATGGGGTGGACAGGCCACCAGCCCCTCCCTAATCACCTCCCACTTCTGTGAGGGATGCCATGAGGACCTAGCCAACAACACATTCTTCTTCCTCCTTAGGGCCAGGAAGAGCAGGCCCAGATAGAGGATGAGGAGCCAGCCCAGGGATGCTCTCTATCCCCAATAGGGAACAGTGTCCCTGGAGACCTGGAGACTACTCTAGTCTTCCCTCACATGCTGAAGACCTGGGCAGCTTGTCAGGTAGAAAGAATGAAGGGGAAGGGATGTCCTTCATCCTTTCTTCCTGATGCACTCCTACGCATCCTGCATGGCCCAACTTGGATGCCCCACCTCTGTGAAGCCTTCTCAAATGCCCCAGGCAGAATCCATTATCCTTTTATCCTTCAGTTTATTCCTTGGTTACTGCACTAACCACAATGTCAACATATCTGTCCAACTAGACAGCAAATTCAACAATGCCTGGTTGGTTGACTGACTGACTGACTGAATGAATGAATGAATGAACGAATGAATAAATGAATGGAAAGCAGCAGCACCAAGTATTTATTGAACTCTTAACTATGTAACAGGCAGGTACTGTGCTAGGTGTTTTATATAGATTTTGTTCCACTGGCCTTACTATGTAAGCATTACCTGACTATTGTAGAGATGCACAATCTAAGACTCAGAGAGGTCAAGGAACTTGCCCAAGGTCACATGGTAGGAATATCATCAACCATGTGTTTTTCATAGGGTCCTAGAGCTTAGAGAAATCATATCTTGGCTGGCTGGAGCCACTGCCTATGCTTTCTTCACTAACACCAGTCCTTATCAGGGGTGGTCCCTGACATCTGGAAATGGACATCACACTGACAGAAGACACCACTAGCATTTAGCATGTAGGGAAAAGAACGATAAATGTCCTGCGGTGCAAAAAGAATCCTGAGCAACGAAGAAATGTCCTGCCCCAAGTGCCACTAATACTGCCACTGATAAATATCTCCAGGCCACAATGAATTAAGGGAACACTGTCCCTGCGCACAGTGCCAAAGGTTGCAAAATCCAGAGCCTATGCCCTCCAGGGCCAGCTCGGGCCATTGCATGCCTAGGCAGCAAGGTGGGCCGGGAATCCCATAACTCCACAAGTGCTAGAACCATAGCTGTGTCTCCCTCTGCTTCTGCATCTGGCCAAAGAGGGAAAGCACTTGACTGTCCACCGTGGGAAGCAGACAGGAAAGGATCAGGGGAGGAACAGATGAAGGGGTATGGCCAGCCTGCTCAGGGATTCCAGGAAACCCAGATGCAAAAAGGTGGAGAGACCTCCCTTGAAGGAGATTTCTGAGGAGAGGGTCTGGCTATGGGGAAAAAGGGGGATGGGTGAGCCTAAGGCCTAAGTCTGTTCCCATCCCCGTCTTGAAGAGATAGGGGAAGACAATGAGGACATGGCCCAATTGAGAACAGTATTTGTTTAAAGAAAGGACTCATGGAGTCTTTAGAGCGACAAAGAAGAGGAAAATCCCTCTGGAAGGTCTAAGATAGCCAAACTGGAGGCAGTCACCCAACATCCCAGCCTGCAGGGTACAGTGGCTCTGGAGCCACAACCCTGGGACTGTATTCTGGCTCTATCATTTATTTATTATTTGGTAAGTTAGTTAATTTCTCTGAGTCTTAGTTTTTTTTTTATCTCTGAAATGGGGATTTTAATAGTACTTCCTTCATAGGATTATTATAAATATTAACTAAATGAACATAAAGTGCTTAAAACAGTGCTGTGCTTTATAGTAATTGCTCTTGTCATTATTTCTGGGGGCAGATGTAATGAAAGAGAATCATGTGGTCCAGAGGAAAGGACAGGCCCTCCCTGCAGCCCAGAGTCTCCCTGACAGCTGCCATCCATGCGGAGGCCCAATGCTGTAGGCAGAAGGCTGTGAGGTACCAGGTGAGGGCTGAGGAGCAGTGGTATGGTAGAAGTGGGGGCTCCCAAAAAGCCTCCACGGAGTTTTGCCTTACCTCTGCCTGGCAGTGTCTGGTACCTGCTGTCAGGGCCCACAAGTCCCAGAGAGGGCTGGGCCATTTCCCCACTGAAAGTCGCCAGCTCGGGCTCACTCACGTAGGACCGAAGTTCTACCTGTGGGCAGAGTCTGAGGCTGTCACACTTGCCCAGTGTCATATCACCTTCCCTCCCCTCGCACACAGTGGGGCAGCCCAGGGGCCCTCCCTGCTCACCCTGGAGTCCCCATTCACACACTGCCCCTGCTCCCGGTCTCGCTTCCTCTCGTCCGACTGCCGCTTAAGGCCCCTCACTGAAGTGTGCCGGATGATGGTGGCCTCCTTGGGCAAAGGTGGCACAGCCGGGGGCTGGTCCTCTGGACTGTAGAGCTCAGGGAGTGGGGGCCTGGGAGGTGCCTCATCTTCCTGCTCAGAAAAAGAACAGAGTCAGTGCCTAGTGAGAGGGAGCTGAAGGGAGGATGCCTCCCCGTCAGGCATAGAGCAGGCCCCATGAGGCCTGCAGAGCAAGACTGCTTCAGCCCAGGGATGCCAACATTTCCCCTGGATGAGCTGTGAAGGAGGGGAATGCCTCTGCTCTGATCCTGTTCTTCCCTTCCACTCTCTCATTTTCCGTGCTTCAAAGCATAACCTGTACAAAATCCAGAACTCCGGTTTCCTGCATCCATGGTCTTCTTCCACTTGCTAGAAGTGTACCATGGGAGGAGCAGGCTGGTAACTCCATGCTTCTTTGTATGTTTCACAGCACTCCCCCCCCCCCCCCCCCATACATCTACCCCACTCCTGCTGGCTCTCTGTCCCCACATGGTCTCTGGATCCTTCAACAGGTTGGGATCTAAGCAAGGACAGTCTACATCCTCCAGCCCTTTCTACCAGAAATGTGCGTGGTTACAAAGTATTTCCTCCTTCCTGACTCAGGGACTGAACAAGCAGTCAGCATGGGTGACTCACTGCCTTCCTATCAGCCCACTCCCTAAGCAGTGATGAATGTAACTATTTTCCTTGAAAATGACCCACAAATCCACCCCCCCCCCCAATAAATGTTCTCTGAGAGCTGTGGCTTCTGCCCAGACCATCAGCCTGGCCCCTGACTGCCATGGACACCCACTCCTGGAATCAATGACCTTCAGGGCTGTTTCCTAAATGCCCCCTTTATTAGTTTAATTTTACTTTGTTTTTCAGGATTTGGGCGTGGTCAGGAAAGGGTGCTGAAGCTTGCTCTACAAAGGTTTGTCAACATTCTAGTAAAGCGACACATCTCACTACTGTGTGAAAACAAAGCTGCCTATTCCAGATCCCCTAGGCTCTCTGAGCATCAGTGTGTCCCAACTCTGACAAGGTCTTGGAATCGACAATTTCTAAACAGCTCCCTGGAAAGATAAACACAAAACACTGACGCAAACACAAAACCGCCTTTGATCAAAGGGAATAGAATGTCTAGAGATGGAGGGTGGGAGGAGACACTTTATTATATACTTTTTTGATATATTTTGATTCTGTGCCCTTTGAGAGTATTACCTAAATATAAAAGTAAGCGATATTAAACTCAAGAAAATAAGCCAAATAAAAATGGAAGAACTATAGCTATGCGCAACAATGTGGGTAAGTCTCACAAATATAATGTGAGAATCTTTTTTGTATCTTGAAAAGGTACAGGATACAAAAGAATACAGTATCACCTACAGGAAAAATTGAAGTGTATAGGACATAGGTAGCAAATTTTTAAAAAGAAAAAAAAGGCAAGGAAATTGTCCAAGTCAAGATAGTGATAGTGGTTACTTCTGGCAGAAAAGGACTCAGGCCTGAGGGCTCCAGTCGCTGACAAAGTTCTATTTCTTGGTTTGGATGTTGGTATAAACAGGTGTCCTCTTCATTATTTGTTAAATTATATATTCATGTTTTATGTACATTTTAGGGTATCACTGCTTCATAAATATAAATAAACAAACAATAATAAAATATGGTAAACCTGGTGAATGAAAGGAAATAAGATCACCCCCCCAAGCAGTGACCCTGATACTCAACCAAGTTGAAAAGCCCTGCCTGCAAGCCACAGAGGACCAAGCTGTGAAGAGCCTCTGTGACCATCTATTCCGAGCTCCTTGTTCTGTACCAGGGGAAACTGAAGAAGCCCAGAAGGGGGTGGTCACCGTCCAAGGGCCCAGTGAGAGAACAGGAACTGGAATCCAACACAGCTCCCAGGCTGCTACCTTCCTCCTCTGCTCCTCATCCTGGCTAGCAGGCACCTTGCCTTAAGTCAGGAGCCATCTGCCTCAACCATGTTTGCTGTGCTATTTTCTGTTCTGTGGCTGGTATCCCCATTGCCTCTTAGATATAAAATTGGGAAGGAGATCTCAACATGAAGAAATTCACAATAACTTAGTCCCAGCACCTGTCATTCCGCCCTGGGTCCTGGGCTATAGTTGGAAGCAGGTGGACAGTGAGGACCAGGGTTTGGGAACTTGTGTGTTTTAGCCAGTACTGCACACCAACCTTGTCAGAGGTCCTAGGCACACCCAGTGACCAGGCAAAGCTCCTCTAAGCCTTTGTCGGCAAAACCTGAAGGTCCCCGTTCCAAGGTTCCCTCTACTATGACTTTCTTGTCACTTGGGCCAGATGCCTTGTATTCTCCAGCCAAGGCTGGCCTGGCCCTGGAGACATGAACCATCACATTACCTGACCACATCTTCTAGTTCCTTAAAGTCTGCTCCCAGACTCTGTCAAAAGCTTGGCCTTTCTCTTTGCCAGTCAAGCCAAGGTGTTGGCTCAAGCAACCACGCAGGCCACAAAACTGATCTGAGGAGCTGGGTTGGATGGCAGGTGGCACAAAAAACAGTCAGGAGATGTGGACTGGATCCACTAATACAGAGATCTTAAGCAAAGGTTAACACCTTTGGGCCTCAGTTCTCTTATGTGAAGAATGGAATACAGACCTTCTTGTCAATACTCCATGAGGTTATTGTGAAGATCAACTGTATTCTACAACCCAATGAATACAAATACTCTTGCTGAGAGGAATTCATCGCCAAAGGCTTATGTAACTCCAGGTTTGCAAAGAGTTCTATGTGGGGCTACCTACCTCTGCATGATGCATATCACAAATTCCACCCTACTTAGCACAATCACTTCTTCTTGCCAGACCTCAGTTTGCATGACTGCAAAATGGGAAGGTTGGGCTAGATCCTCTCTAAGGCCCTTTCCAGTTCTGAGAGTCTAAAGCACAATGGCAGGGCCCTACCACTTCTTAACTGTTCATAGCTCAGGACTCTGGCTGGTTCTGTCTCCCCAGGTTTCCCCAAAAGCTTCTCTCCCAGCAGAAGCTGACCTGAGGACAGAGAGGGACAATCATCTCCCAGAGGGAAAACAAGAGCGCTCAGCAACTGGTCATCTATACTTACAACTTTGGGCTTTGTCTTGGTTGGTGACTGAAGAGGGGATGTCACTTTCCTCAGCTGGGGTGGATGAGGTCGGTACGGCACATAGGTTTGCAGCTGGGGGAAGAGTCGAACCTCGAGAGGGGTCCGCACGGGGCTGGTGGGAGGGCTGGGCTGTGGGGGCGGCTTGCTCTCAGAAGTCGAGAGTGAAGGCACAGGTGGGTGAGGAAACAAAGGCACCGTTTTTCTCTCTAAAGGGTGTGGAGGGAAACAGAGGATGGAATGGAACAAAGACCCTCATCCTGGGAGGACAAGGGGAGGGGCTTATGCCACAAAGACCCGACCTCTGCAAGGGCCAGCCCACATACCTGGGTGTTGGCCTCCAACCTCCTTCCCCCAGGAAGATGGCCCACTCACCTGGATTTTTGACTGATTCCACCAGGATTCTAAAGTTCTCTTTATTTGCACTCAGGCCTGCAATGACGTCTTCAATCCTCCAGAGATCCTTCTGTATCTGTGATTTCTCCTGAGAAAGACAAGGTGGTGGTTCATTTCCTTCTTAGCTCCTCACCAGAAGTTTCTCATTAGGATTTATGTTGTCATTTCAGATATAGCTCCTCACCCTGGAGTGGTGGTGGGGGCATCCTCTTTGGAAACCCCACCAGGGCTAGAGCCAAGACTGCCTCAAAGCTTCATAGGGTATGGCACATATGGAGAATGCTCAAGATCTAGGGGAGAAATTCAGATGATCTTTCACTTATTCACCTTGCCTACTTCTCCCAAATTTAAAAGTAGCTTGCCTTGAATATTGAATGCTTCCACTAGTAAGGTATCTAGAGTAATCAAAGTCAGAAACAGAAGAGTGGTTACCAAAGGCTGGGGTGGAGAGGGGGATGAGGATTGTTGTTTAATGGGTAGAGAGTTCCAGTTTTGCAAGATGAAGAAAATTCTGCAGATGGGTTGCACAATGTGAATATACTTAACACTACTCAACTGTATGTTAAAAATGGCTAAGGTAATAAACTTTGTTATATATATTTTATCACAGTTAAAAAAAAAATAAGACTGTTTTAGGCAACCATGGCAAAAGGGAAGAGACAGTGAAGACTAGAAGTTACACTATACCCAGAATATAAAGAGCATCTTTTTGGGGCGCCTGGGTGGCTTAGTCAGTTAAGCGTACGACTTTCGCTTAGGTCATGATCTCGCGGTTCGTGGGCTCGAGTCCCACATCGGGCTCTGTGCTGACTGCCAGCTCAGAGCCTGGAGCCTATTTCAGAGTCTGTATCTCCCTCTCTCTCTGACCCTCCCCTGCTCACGCTGTCTCTCTCTCTCTCCTAGAAATAAATAAATAAAAAATAAAAAAGAGCATCTTTTTAAAAACTATTTTATTTATTTTTTAAGTAGTCTCTACACCCAATGTGAGGCTTGAACCCATGGATCCCAAGATCAATAGTCGCATGCCCTACCAACTGAGCAAACCTGGTGCCCCATCAAGAACATCTTTTAAAAGACAGCACTGAATCCTGGGATTTGGGGTTTATTTAAGAGTACAATGGGCAGTGACTATCTGGTAATAAAAAGAAATGAAGTATTAGTACATGCTATAACATGGATGAACCCTGAAAACATTTATGCCAAGTGAAAGAAGCTAGATACAGAAGGCCATGTATTATTTCATTTACACAAAATATTCAGAACAGGTAAATCTACAGACAAAGTAGATGAGGTGGGGGTGTGGATGGGGAGTGACTCTTCATGGATGGAGGGTTTCTTTTGGAGGATGATGAATATGTTATGAAAATTTATTGTGGTGACGTTGCACAATTCTGAATATTCTAAAAACCACTGAATTGTATACTTTAAAAGGTTGAATTTTATGGTAAGATAGAACCATTAGTTTTAAAAAAGTACAATGGGAAAAGAGCCAGGCTACCGACCATATGCACACTCTGACAAGGTACAATAGAAATCAGATGGGGAGAGATCCTAAAAAGAGGTGAGCAGACTTTATCAGGATTAAAGGACTGTGGGCATTCTAAGGAGTATAGTTGACAAACAATGTTACATTAGTTTCAGGTGTACAACATAGTGATACAACTACTCTGTATGTTACACTATGTTCACCACAAGTATAGCTACCATCTGTCAAGATATAATGATACAGGGGCACCTGGGTGGCTCAATTGGTTAAGCGTCCGACTTCAGCTCCGGTCATGATCTCACAGTTCGTGGGTTTGTTCCCTATGTGGGGCTCTGTGCTGACAGCTAGCTCAGAGCCTGGAGCCTGTCTTCGGATTCTGTATCTCTGTCACTCTCTGACCCTTCCCTACTCATGCTCGCTCGCTCTCTCTCGCAAAAATAAAACATAAAAAAATTCAAATGTAGCCATTGACCAAAACAAGGAAATGAAATATTCCTTTGGTGAACTTGCTTCTTTAAAAAAAAGAAAAAAAGAAGAAAAAGATACAACGATACAATGCTACCACAATATCATCGACTATGTTCCCTATGCTGTGCCTTTTATTCCCATACTTAGTCATTCCACAACTGGAAGCCAAAACCTCCCCCTGCTCCCCTTTACATGTTTTGTGTACCCCCCTCAACTCCCTCCCTTCTGGCAACCATCAATTTGCTCTCTGTATTACAGCCCTGCATCTGTTTTGCTTATTCTTTTGTGAAATTCCACGAGTGAAATCATATGGTATTTATCTCAGTCTGACTTATTTCATTTAGCATAAATGAAATCCATGTTGCTAAAAAGGCATGAGCTCTTTTTTATAGATGTGTAATATTCCATTGTGTGTCTGTACAGCATATTCTTTATCCATTTGTCTACAGATGGACATTTAGGTTGCTTCCATATCCTGGCTATTGTAAATAATGCTACAATAAATATAAGGGTGTGTATATCTTTTCAAATTAGTGTTTGTTTTTTTCAGGTAAAAACCCAATAGAAGAGTTATTGGATCATACAGCATTTCTAATTTTTTAGAAAACTTCCATGCTGTTTTCTATAGTGGCTATACCAATTTACACTCCCACCAACAGAACACAAGGGTTCCTTTTTTTCCACATCCTCACCAACATTTCTTATCTTTTTTATTTTAGCCATTTTGACAAGTATAAACTGATATCTCATTGTGGTTTTGATTTTCATTTCCCTGATGTTTAGTGATGCTGAGCACTTTTTCATGTGTCTGCCGGTCATCTGTATAGCTTCTTTCAAAAAATGTCTATCAGGGTCTTCTGCACCCCTCCTTTTTTTGGTGTTGGGTTGTGTAGGTCCTTTATATATTCTGGATATTAACCTGTGGGCAACTTTTAATAGAGTTTCTTAAACATGAAAGTATTATTTTAATTTTTTTAAATGTTTGTTTATTTTTGAGAGGGAGAGAAAGAGGAGGAGACAGGGGAGGGGCAGAGAGAGAGGGAGAGAGAGAATACCAAGCAGGCTTTGTGCTGTCAGCACAGAGCTCAATGTTGGTCTCAGTCTCACAAACTGAGATCATGACCTGAGCTGAAACCAAAAGTTGGACACTTACCGACTGAGTCACCCAGGCACCCCAGTATTCTTTTAATTTTTAAACTATCATGGGAGAAGTTAGTCTTGATCATTCCCCATGGACTTAAAGACTTCACACCACATCTCCTCTCAAGGTACCAGTCACCCTCAAGTGGAAGAATTCTTGCATGTGTGATACTTAAGAACTTGCCTGATTCTGCAAGTAGACTATATGCTCCTTGGTAAATCCCCACAGGGATTGGGACCCAGCAGGTTCTCAGTACATGTATATTGAGTGAAAAAAGGACCAATCACATAAAATTTATTGACCAAATGCTGTCCAACAGCTGTGACAACAGATGTCTGGAGCCTCTCTCACAAGGGAGCTCACATTCTCATACTCTCTCCACCCTTCCAACACCAATGCACATCCTCAGGGCTGATAAACAAGGAACGGGCTTGATGCTCACCTCCACACCAAAGAACAAGTGCCCTAAAACAGACATGTTATTGAGCCCAGAGTGTGTGTGTAAGCTAACAGGATTATCTCTAGAGTGGAGGTCCCCAAGCAGAATGCTGGGAACAGGTTAAAGGGAGTGTGTCAGATTAAAATCAACCTTCTCCCCTCTCCTCTGGCAGTCTCCCTGGCATACATACCTGTCAGTTTACAATCCTGCCCCCATTTTGCCTTTCTGTCACCCTCGCATGTAAAAGAAGAGCAATGACAAGCAAAAGCCAGAGAATCTCTGAGGTTCTCCAAGGATGATGGAATTTCAGAACTTAAGGACGAAGTCAAGGAAGCTTTTGCAGAGCATGGGGTGGTTTTCATTCCTGTATCCTCACACCATGATGGGCAGGAAGACTCCTATGTACTGCATTCAGCAAAGGCTTGAGTTTATTGTCCAGAAGTAAGAACACATACAGGTAACCTCACTATCATACAGTTTTCACACAGTGTGATAACATATCTGGATGTTCTTTATCCTCTGGCTTCCCTGCACAGGTGGTGGTCATGAGGATCTTTATAAATTCATCCACTCATCTTCACTGAAAAACCTATGAATTTTTTCACAGCCAAACCTGGCTAAAGGGAGGCAGGTTTCCAAGTTCCACTGTTGAGAATTTGCATATGGGGCTACAAGCATATCTCCAGGGTTAATGACTCTGGAGTCTAATATCAGGACTCTAAAAGCTTGTCTTGTCTAGAATTACACCAAAGAAGTGAGCACAAAGCCTGTTCAAAGAAGGGCTTTGTAAGCCTCCGAGGTCACTGTGGCACTCAAGGAAAGCATGAGCAATGCCTCCAGCCTAGGTAGAAATCAAGCTGCAGGGGCTAGGCTTCAATGTAGCCTAGCTTCTCGTAACTTATGTAGTTAAGTTCTCCAGGGAGTCTGTCTTTTGGAGCAGAGAAAGGGATTCTGGGACTGCTGTGTGTTAAATCACCATGAAATAAGGCATGGTAGAAACACGAATGGCCAATGATCACATAAAAAGATGTTTAACCCACTAGTGATTAAATTCATGCAAATTAAAACAAGATGACCTTTTTTCAACCAAAAGACGCAAAAACTAAGAAGACTATTAACATTAAGTGCTGGAGAAGCTGTGGGTTAACAGGGTTCAGCACCCTCATTCACTGTGGGTGGGAGGGCAAATGAGTGCAGCCTTTTAGAGGCAGCCTCCATCAACATGTAAGATGTATACTCATTTCAATTGAACAAGGCCACTCCTAAAAGCCTATCTTAGATAAATGCTTATAAATGATCTTGAAAAGGCAGTTATGAAGATACTTATTGTGGTACCATTAATAAAAGCAAAATACTTATGTGGAAACTAATTTGACAATAAACTATTTGTAAAAAAAAATAAAAAATAAAAAAATAAAATAAAATAAAAGCAAAACACTGCAAACAACTTACATGTCCATCAAAAAAGAATGGCTAAAGTATGGAATACCTAGATTATGAAAACTATGTAGCAGTTAAGAACTAATTTCTTTTATGGGGCGCCTGGGTGGCTTAGTCGGTTAAGCGTCCGACTTTTGCTTAGGTCATGAGCTCGCGGTTCGTGGGTTCGAGCCCCGCGTCGGGCTCTGTGCTGACTGTCAGCTCAGAGCCTGGAGCCTGTTTCAGAGTCTGTGACTCCTTCTCTCTCTGACCCTCTCCTGCTCACGCTGTCTCTCTCTCTCTCTCTCCCCTAGAAATAAATAAAACATTAAAAAATTAAAAAAAAAAAGAATTTCTTTTACTTTTTCTTTTAGCTTTCTGAGTTATGGAAATCTTCTATAGTCTGTGCCATCCAATATAGTAGCCACTAGCCACGTGTGAGTCACTACTGAGCATTTGAAATGATTCTAGTGTGACGGAGGAATATATTTTTAATTTTAGTTAATTTCATTTACTTTATGTTTACACTTAAATAGCTAGCTACTGTATCAGGCAACATAAACTCGGGGGTATTTTTCCTGGAAAGATTTCTATAACATAAAGTTATGACAAAAAAGCAAGTTACCGAACAATGTGTAAGTATGATTCCTAAGTAAACCCAATTCACACTCCCAAATAAATTATATTATGTACAGGCACATGTCTGAAAATGTACAGAAAATGGTATGGAAGACAATACCACCCACTGATGGTAATGGTTACATACAGAGAAGGTGACAGGGCTAGAGCAAAAAGGGAAGGGAGGGAAGAGGAGCTTTTATTTTATGTTTTGCTTTTGCTTCTTATTGTTTGGCCTTTACAGAGAGATGTATTCATGTGTTATTTTTATAATTATAGAAACACAAGGAATGAAAAGCTAAACAAATCACTGCTAAAATTAATGTAGATCTTTGAAAAATATCCAAGAAGATAAGTATAATGGGACAGAACACTTTAAAGAGCTAGTAACTAGAAATAATTACTTGAAGGACTTCGTCAACAGTATTGTCACTAGTATTTTCAAGCCACTATGCCAAGTGCTGGGGAACCAAAAAATAACAGGAAAATGTTAGCTTGGATGCAGGGAAATTATGGGGGAAAAAAACAACAACAGCAAGAGACAGACAACTTCTGGGAGACCTAGGAGGCCAGCCCTGAGCTACAGGCAAGAGTCTTCTCCACATGGCCTTGGACCAGGTTTCTGGGAATCAGCTCCCAATGGTGAGTGGAGGGATAACAGGCTTCTCCTGGGGTAACAAATCGACTCCCCTCTTGTATTCCTTCACTAATATCCAGAGTCAATATATACATGAATTCACTTGAAGGAAGAGCCTTGGCTAGAAATAGTCCATCGATTAGCAAGCTTAGTGCAAAAATTGGTCTAGCATGGCGCCTCAGGCACAAGATGTCTCAACACTTGCTGATTTCAAATAAATTTATGTCAGAGTGCTGATGGGAGATACAGTAGATCTGAAGTTGGGTTCGAATGCATGTTATTTTCCCTTTTTAAAAATTTGAGGGTGGGCAGAAGCCTGATCGGGCACCATGGTGGGGAAACACTGGGCAGCTGGAGGACCCAGCCTGGAAGAATAAAAACCACACAGAGCCTTTTTTCTTTCACCTTTGGGGGCAGAGGCAGCCATCAACAGAGTGGCCTGGTTTTTAAGGGTAGAGAAGGTAGGGCTCTAAGGCTGCCTTTCCTGAGTGGGGCAGTGGCCACAGCGATGGGTATCTCCCAGCCTGGCTCCAGAAATGCAAATGACTGCCTGGAGACCAGAGGCACCTAGATGGACCTGGAGTCACACTACCTCCCTCAGGTGAAGGACTGATAACATCTATCTTCAGAAACCAGAGGGAGGAAGGAAGGAAGGAAGAAGGTGGGGCTTTCTGCTGCTAAGTGAGTAGCTCTAAGATGAAGCCAAGACTCATGGGAACACAGATTATTCTCAAGTGTCTATAAGGTTCTCAAGATCGATATTTCTCTCCCCTCAGGGCCATTTCCCCCAAATGATCGGTAGCAAAACACTTACAAAAACACCCCCAAGACCTTGTGTTTGAGAGGAGAGAAGCAGGGGGTGCTGAGGTGAGCTTTCTCATCACAGCCTGGCTGGGGGGGCAAGGAGGCTGAGTCCCAGTGGAAGAGGAAAAAGCCCCTGGGTAGGGCTCATAGCCCCACAGGTGAAGGTTCTCAGAAGAGATCAGAGCTCAGAAGGGATGAAAAGCCTGTGGGTCACCTGGAAAAAAAAGGCTCTTCTGTGTTGTTCTTGCAGGGTCTGCTTCAGCTGTTCCACGTCACTCTCTAACTTCAGGTATTCATTCCAGGCATTTTCCATCTCCTGTGGGCCAAGGAAATGCTTCTGATTCTTAGTTATCCCCTGTCCCCCAGATGGCCCCATGAGCACCTGTGCTCTTGACCACTGCTGACCCAGCCAGGGGAAGAGGAAAAGGGGGACCCAGAAGGTCTCAGGCAGGCCTGGCAGGAGAGAGACCCAGGCTACCTGCACTGTTCCCTCTCCCACCATTGGAGATGCTTTCATCCCCAGCCCTGGCAGAAAGTGCCTGCACCACATATGAGACGGACAAATAAAAAAGGAGAAATTCTGACATCTTGGAATTAACTGTACACAGATCAGGGGAAGGGCGGTGCAGGCTGCTCTGAGAAATCTGGTCCCTTTGGTGTTTTACTGTAGCCATACAGGAGTCACTGAAGGAAAGCATTCTGAGGTACCAGCAGAGACGGACACGTCACCCCCAGACAAGGTGAGCTACTATCAGGAGGCAGCTTGGAGAACTTCTACTACTCCAAGGCTCCTGTCCTTGGCCAACAACTCAACTACAGCTTGTGAGATAGGAGAAGTAGCCCCCTGCCCAGCCCATCTTAGGGGAGTGGAGTGGAGGAGTGAGGTGGAGGAATGGGGGCAGGGGAGTGTCTGCCATCCTCCACACCCTCTACGCACAGTGGATTCTCTGGAGATCTCCGCCCGGATGTGGACAAGGTCTTCCTGCAGCAACTTCTGCTGGTAAGCAATCTTCTCCAAGTGCTGGGGCTGGTCTCGGTACTGGTCCATCTGTCTGTGCAATACCTCCAGCACGGACTCTAGCTGGTCCTACATTGGGCAAGGGCCAAAGGGCAAGGGGAAAGCAGGACAGTCCCTGAAGGCTTCCCCATACCACGCCAGGAACTAAATAAACCTGCTGGATCTAAGGCTGAAAGACCTACTGCCCAGCTGTGGCTTGAGTCAGGGCCTCTGATTCTAGCTCAAACTCTGCCCATTGGGGGGCCTCTTGGAACAAGCTACCTAATAGCTCTCTGCCTCAGCTTCCTCATCTATGAAGTGGATATAAGGTCATCCATTCTTTAGCGTATAAACTACATAAAGGATCCTCTTTGAGGATACATCAAAGAGTAGATGGAAAGTTCTCTTAAGTTTTCTTAGGGCATGTTATAAACCTTCAGCATCACAAATATAATGCCTTATTAAAGTGCAAAAAAAAAAAACAAAAAAAAAAAAACACCTAAAACCAAAACCAACCAATCACACTAAGGGTCCAAGAAACCAAACATCGGCAGCTGCTGGCCTGTCACTCCTATCTCATCCAGACTTGCTTCCTCCATAGCCCAGACTCCTTGGAAGAAAGGAGCCTTAGAAAGTGACAGCCTCTGTCCTATTATAAGTGTGGGCACTTTCTCCAAGGCATCTCCCTTCCATGGAGTTCAGGAGCCTGGGGTCATCATATACAAGCCAGTGGAGCTCTCCTCTCCCAGGCTAACCTTACAGGGCCTCCAAGGAGAAGTAGGCCAGAGCAAAATTAAGCTGGAGGAGGGATAGGTGGCACTTGGAAAAACCAGGCTGAAGTCTCCCCAAAAGATTTCCTCCAGGTTTAGGCAGAAATCCTCCCTTTAAACCTGAACACACTCTTCTCGATAAATGAATACCTGTGACATGAAAGTCCAATCAGTATCTGTGGAAAGACAGGATGACAAAACCCGCGCCACCCGGCCCAAGATTATGCAAAACTGATGCATACTTTGTTCTCCTTGAGGGCTCGGATCTTGTCTTCCAAGTCCTGGAGGATTCTGTCTTGTTCACAGAAGATGCTCAGTTTGACCTGTGAGCAAGAACAGGTTGGAGAAGGCCTGGGATGATGAGAAAAGGGCACAGCCTTGAAGTGTGATCAGAAGGCCTTTGGCCTTCCAATCCCTCCAAACTCAGCCTGAAGCTACCCGCCCGCCTTGGGTCTGGGGCAGCAGACAGCCGGGGGGTCAGCCTGTCGCCCTGTTCACTCACGTCGATGTCACTCTCTGCAATCTTCACCGGCTTCAGACTTCGATCCTTGACAAGATCCCGGCCCGTCATCTGGGAGGTGAACAATTTAAAGGAGATTAACCACAGGTTCAGGATTAGATCTGGAGAAGGAGAATTAGCCCCAAATGGACAAGTGTGGAAGTCTTAGCAGGTAGGCTCATGGCATGAAAGGGGCAAAAAACTCAGGCGCTACCTCATTTGTATGCCTGTATCATTTTAGGGAAAAACCAAAGCCTTTTTGTGATCCAAGCAGCATTTGTAAATTCCTCAAACTAAGGAAAAAGTAGATGTCCAAGTTACACTACTGTATAGGACTGTGGAAGCTTAAATTTGCCCAAAATGAATCCAGTATGAATCCTGGAAGATTTAAAAGACAGAGTTTAGCTATTGAATCTGTGACACCACCTGCCCCCACCCAGGGCAGTGAGATGAACCAGGAGGAAACAGCTAGTCCCTGGGGCACTGTCAAGCTTTAGTTTAAGGAAGCCTCTGAGCAGCTTACTTCCCCATGAGCAAGGTTAGTCTATCTCACCCTACACCATTTGGGAAGAGAATCTGGTCAAGGGATGAAGGAACCTAGATAATTATTGGCTGGGGTTTTCAATTGATCCCTAAATAACTGAGGCTAGGTCATACTTGTGTAAGTCACATGTTACCCTGTTGTCTCAAGAAAGGAAACCAAAAAGCAGTAGACAAAAATCACCCAAACTTATGAGCCAGGGGGCATTCAGAACATTGTCCATCCCTCCCTTGACCCCACGTGGGCACCGTGCTGCCATATTCCACTAACCCCTACAAAGCTAAACTCAACTCTTTAGCCCATGTTTTCACTTCCCCTAATCCCCTTCATTCAAAAAGCTGTATGGGGTCAGGGTCCTCTTCCACAGATGCACCTCTCCATGACCAAGCCATTGTCAGGGAGAGCCAGGTCAAATATGCCCCATGCAGGGATGAGCATCTTGCTGAACTCCATTTTGCAGATGTGACCAGGGAAACAGGGTGGAACCAATCATAGCTGAGACAGGTGATGTGTATCCTGTGCAGAGGGTTCCAGTGTGGGGGGACAGACAGTTGCTGGAGAGATGGCCCTCACTTTCTCCCTACTCCATCTAAGAGGTCCAGTAAGTTTGTGAATGTGAATAAGAAGCAGAAATATACTGGCAAACATTCCCTGTAAAACTCAAGCCACTCATGTGCCCCACTGTCCTACACTCCTTCTCATCATCGGCAAATGCAAAGGTCAAGGTCAAGGGACAATGCCTTCTCTATGTCTTGGGCTGAGGAATTAGTCTGGCTGCAGACACACCCCCACCCATTCCTATGCTCTCTTTGGTCACAGAGTAGATGGCAGGGACCGCCATCTTATTTATCTTGGTCAAGTTAGCCCTGCACATAAAGCCTGGCACACTGGAAGGCACTGGGAAGATGTTTATTGCATTGCAGGTAGGTCAAAGGTAAACACATGTGGGTCAGTGCTATAGCATCCTGGAAAAAGTAGAACTCCAGCCAAATTCTGCTCTTCAGACTGGCAGATTATGTGTACGTACATGTATACACACAGTCACGGAACACATGGACTACTGCCACAATCCACAAACACACTGCTGGCTCCTGCAAGGACAGAGGGGCAGGAAAGGTGGGAGAATAAGGGGAGGGAGGAGGAGGAGGAGGAGGGGTGGAATGAATCTGGTGAGCCACAAACAGCTGGACCTCGCAGGCAGGAATTGGGCTAAACTCAGGGGAACCCCGCAGGTAGAGGTAAGGAGGTCACTCTGTGTCATGGTCCTTCATTAAAGCACAGGACAATGAGTTTGTCTGCTCTCCAAAGGGCTGACCCTTGGCTTACTTCCTAGGAAGAAATCATTTTCAAATTGAGATATGCTGTGGGGATTTTTCCTCCTAGCAAAACTCTTCCCCTGATTTCACTGAAGCTTTTAACAGATGATATCTTTTTGATACTGAAATGGCAAGGCAGAGAATCTAATTGAGCAATGCCTCATTTATCCAGCACCATCAGAAAAGGAATGATGTATTCTACACCCAAAAAAAAAAAAAAAAAAAAAGAAAAAAGGGCATTTTGAGAAAGCTGAACCTTTTAAACTTTTTGATGGAAAGGTTTCTAAAAGTAAGTCCTACGCTGCCTTCACAGAACTGAATATAAATTCATCCTTTTGGGGAATGAATCAGTCATTATAAAAATCAGTAATACAGAATTTCTTAGAAGTTAAGTGTGTTAGGACTATTTGCCTCCTGATTAAATGCTTCTAAATTTCTGTGCTTTCATTTCCATTTTAGATGGACACATAACATTTTTCTCTCTCAGGATATTAGGTTACTCCCTCTTTTCTAAGAAGTAACTCTCTCTTGTTCCCTTTTAATGGCTGTGGTTAAGGTGCTGTGAGTTAGGAATTGAAATGACTGAGTTGGTTAGGACTGGAAACTCAACAGAGGTGACACTTGCTGCTTTTCCCTAACTAACTCACCTCCAACTGGATCTGGTGCTGCTCAGGGGAGATCCTCTCATACCTGGTATCTCCCACCAGTATGGACCTTATATATCAGATGATATGCTCAGTCTCCCCTCAGAAGATAGTAACCTGATGAGAGGGGATTGTGGGGACTATGACGTATTTTCTCTGTATCCTCAAAGTCCAGTCAGGGCCCACCACATTGAGGATATTTGGGGCATGTTTGCTTAGTGAACCTGTGACTGCATCAAAATCCTGTGAGTTGGCTCCCACTCCTATAGGCTTTAGAGCATGGGCTTCATGAATGTGTTTACACAGCTCAAAGGCCTTTTAAACTTCTGAATTTAACTTTGTTCTAGAGAGTCAAGGCTACTATGAAATACCCCCAAGTAGTAGATTACATCTAATTTTACTTTTAAAACTGTGTTTTGTGATAGCAGTGTTTAAATCCATTTAAAATATCAATTATGTGTCTCGTTTCTGTCACCAGAAAAAGTGAAATTCAGTGGGAACTCATCCATTTGAAAGAGTCTGCGCACCAGAAAGAACTGAAGGCCACTCAGGCATTTTACTTCCCTTCTACCACATCCCAACACACCTGGTCTCAGGGCTCAGGATGACTGGACATAGCACCTGCTTCACAACCTGCAGCCTCCCTTAGAATGCTACCAAAGCTGGCCATATTTCAGGCACTCCTGCATCAGTCAATGGGGAGACCTGGGGGAGGGGGCAGCCTGTTTTGTTCTAGTCCAGCTCTACACTGTTTTCAAATATCAACACCCTGCCCTGAAGAGGAGCCACCCTAATCACAAGTCATGGTGGAATCTCAGGATATGCTAGCTCCTCCAAGGTGACCAGGAACTGCTACTCCTTCCCAAGGAACTCATGCTTGACTCCACAGACCACACTGGCCTCTGTCTAGGTCAGTCCTCACCATGGAGGCAGAGAGAGAATGGGAACACAACACAAGCTGGTGGCAAGCCAGGCAAGCCCCTCCCACCCCCGCTGCAGCACAAAAGATGGATTCACAAAACACCGCATGTGAGAGGATCAGCCTGGTGCACCAGCCAAAATACCGAAGGGAGCTTCAATACGAGAAAAAAATAAACCGAAATGACTTGCAGGAAGCCTGGGGGCGGTCAGGAGAGCCCCTGGTTAAGCAAGTGATGAAGTCGGCACTGAGCCAAAAGCAATGGAATGGCCCCGCTTGGAGACACAGATCAGATCATCTTACGCTTCTCCTGGGCCGACAGCCCCGTGCTGACTTCTTCAGCACTTTGTAAAGCACGTTGATCAAAGGTTCATTATTTTTTATCTGTTTCAAACAAAAAGGCAAATATAACAAAACGTAACAGGTGAGACATCAAAGGACACTTGAAAGAGACAGAATTTGGGGAACTGGTAAGGGGAAACTTTAAGGAGGACGTGCATTGTGCAGTTCAAATGACCGAGTCTCAGTCTGGCTGTGCTGCTTCCCAGCTGCTGAGCCTTTCCAGACTTTATCCCTCAGCTATAAAATGGGAGACAATAAGCTCTGCCTGAAGGGTCTTAGTGCAGGATAGTCTCATTGAGAGAGCCAATGTCAGTGCCCATTTCCTTCCTGTTTCTCCTGCAGAAGGCAAAATCCTTCTTGTCTTCAGCATGCTTCAGAATCACCTGGAAGGGGGCTTGTTAATACAGTGGACCCGTAAGTCATCTAAGTGGCTTAGTTGGTTAAGCATCCGACTTCGGCTCAGGTCATGATCTCATGGTTCATGGGTTCAAGCCCTGCATCAGGCTCTGTGCTGACAGCTCAGAGCCTGGAGCCTGTTTTGGATTCTGTGTACTCTCTCTCTGCCCCTTCCTGGATCATTCTCTCTCTCTCTCAAAAATAAACATTTAAAAAAAATTTTTTTAAATACAGAAGACCCTTGAAATACATGGGATTAAACCATGAGGGCCCATTTATACATGCATTTTTTCCAATAAAAACAGTATAGTCCTATAAATTTTTTTTCTATGATTCTCTTAACATTTTCTTTTCTCTTACTTGATTATAAGAATACAGTATGTAATACATATAACATACAAAATATGTGTTAATCAATTTTTTATATTATCAGTAAAGCAGACTATTAATAGTTAAGTTTTGCGGAGTCAAGATATACCAGGATTTGCAATTGCACACAGATTGGGCACCCCTAACTCCCACACTGCTCAAGAGACAACTGTATACAGATTTGCTGGGCCCTGCACTCAGAGGTTCTCACTGAGCAGGTCTGGGGTGAGACCCAAGATTTTGCATTTCTAACACATTCCCAGGCGTTGCTAATGCTGTTGGTCTGGGATCACACATTGAGAACCACTGCTTTGAAATAATGTTTCTCAACCCCGGCCATACATTAGAAACACCTAGAGAGTTTATTTGTTTTTAAAGAATGATACCTGAGTATTACTGATTAGATCAGAATCTCTAAGGGGTAGGATCAAAGCATTGATATTGATTTAAAACTCCCCTGGTTATTCTAGTTCATGGCCAGGGTTAATAATCTCTGCTCCAGAACAACAGACCTCAAACTTCTTTGTGTACAAGAATCATGCAAGAGCTTGGTTTTAAAAATGCAGAATTCTCGGGGCGCCTGGGTGGCTTAGTCGGTTAAGCGTCCGACTTTCGCTTAGGTCATGATCTTGCGGTTCGTGGGTTCGAGCCCCGTGTCGGGCTCTGTGCTGACTACCAGCTCAGAGCCTGGAGCCTGTTTCAGTCTGTGACTCCCTCTCTCTCTCTGATCCTCCCCTGCTCACACTGTCTCTCTCTCTCTCCTAGAAATAAATAAAACATTAAAAAAAAAAATGCAGAATTCTGGGCACCATTTCCAGAGGTTTTAACTCAACAGAACCCCCAAGATCTATACTTAAAAAAAAATCCAGCTCCCAGGTGATCCTGAAGTAGGTGGTATCCCAGACCACAACTTAAGAAACTTTGCTCTAGAACTTTTGCTCTAGAAGCTAACTTTGGAAACAGACCCTGAACAGAGAAGCCCTAATCTCAGGCTCATTAAGGAAGAGTCTGGAGGCCAACCACCCGGAGCCACTGATGACACATCCCTCAATCGGGGACAACAGTCTCTGTGGGGTTGACTGCAACCCACTCTACCTACAAAGGCACCACCTGACCAGCAGCAGATACCCTCCCTTCCACCCCCTCTTCCCAGATGTGCCTCACAGCTGCATAAAAGCAATCTAATCTGTCAACAACAGTGACCACCACACCTGCTTCTTCAGACCTAGCTGAAGTATAGGGTTCTGAAGGACAGAATTATGATGCTAGAAATAAAATTCAGTGAATACAACTTTAGAGTAGGCGAAGTACCTAGTACCCAGAAGAAAGAAGGCAGGTGTAAAATTAGACACTGGGTTTAAATTCCACACATATTACTGAGGAAGTGATTTCTCTTGATATTTGGGTTCTTGGTTAGTAAGGTGGGTGGGGATAATAATTCCTATTGCTCAAGGCTGCTTAGAGGATTAGGCTAGATAATGAATAACATGTGCCCAAACACTGCCAGGCAGGAACAGATGCTTAATCAAGGTGGAGTCCTTTCCACCCTGGCACTACCAAGTAAAATGCCAGAGGAGTAAACATCTTCCAAAAAGAGCATTAATATAGACCGTCTTCTAAAAGACTAGAGTACGCCTTTGTTTGATCACTTGGTACCACAGCAGAAATGCTCACTTTATGGACAAAAAGCTCCACAACATGTGGGGAAGCAAATACTGATTTTGAAAACTGAGCATCAGCCGACTGGTGATGGCAGGAGCTTTGGATCCTTAAGTCTCTGGCCTTTGGAACAGGGCCATGGGGGAGCATAGGCCAACTATGTGGGGATAGGGAGGCTCTTTTTCCTCAGAGAGCCTCACCTCCTTCCTCTCCCTGCAAGGACCTCTCACAAGCAGCTGGTCACAGTGGGGTTGTGCTCATTGCTATCCCTACACCCAGGCTGGGCTACAGGGCCCATTCAACTCTGTCCACAGAGGCCCTCGTCTCAGAGACCCCAGCTGAGCTCAGCATCACCTCATTTTGTCTAGTATGTCTCAGTCTCAAGAGCCAATGGGCCTTAGCATTTTCCTGATACAACCATGCATCCCTCTTGCCTCGCAGTGTTCATCTAGCTTCACTTGTACCCTAGAGATGGAGGGGTAGTGTTTCACCACAACCTGAGCAGGCCCGTTTAGAAACCCCTCTCCTTATAGCTCCTATCCATTTCTCTCTCTTTTTTTAAACTGAAGTATAGTTAATTTGTCTTAATTTTCCCTTACAGCCACAGAAGACACATGGTAACTTTTCAGAGCTTTGTAGACTGTCCCTATGTCTCCTGAATTACCCAGAACTCTTTCCACGACTCTGTACTTCAGCTGTGCTAACTGCTGCTGTTTCTTGGTTCTTCCCAGCAAGCTTTCCCCTTAGGGAACCCCTCCCTCACTCCACAGGGAGTCTAGGTTTGCAACTGGCCACCCACAGGGATACTAAGCTGGAAAAAAGTGAACTTGGGTTTGCAGGTGGTCACCTGCCCTGGTCATATGGAAGCATCCCACATACCAGGGAAAGCAGAACAGTGATGATGGGGCCTGAGCCCCTTGGCTAAAAGAACCAGTATATTCCTTTTTTGGCTTATTTGCAGGTTGATTTGGGTTTCAAACACCTGCAAACAAAAGCATCCTGCCTAATACTCTCCTCAGCCATGGTTCTATAGGCTCTCAACACCTCTGCCTTGCTTCCAGCCCTTTCCTCATCTGAATCCCGAAATGAGGTGCCCACCTTGGAACCCTATACCCCAGCTGAGTTTGAGCAGAGCAGAGCAGGCCCACTGCTTCTCTGATATGAGCACCCTCTACCTTGGAGAGAGGCCAAGGTAGTACGAACCTTTCTGGGAGCTCTGGCAGATAGACAACTCACACACAGCACAAACCCCAGCACCTCCCTGCTGCTAGTGCAGCTCATTTGGGGGAAAAGTTCTCTGAGAAGAGCTCAGCAACTGGAATAACTATAAGACTGGAGAACTCTGGTATCAACACAGCTGTTTTCTATGACATGACAACTTCCAGAAGGACTAATGTTCTAGGCATAGATAGCCCCTAGCTAGTGAAACACCCCAAGGATGCATCTTGCCTCTATTGCATCAAATGAATTTCCTGGGATAATGACCCTAGTTCAGCTTCATCAGAAACTGAATGCCTTTGGGCCCACAGTGGTAGAAGCAGCATTTTAAGAGAGGCTAGGAGGGGCGCCTGGGTGGCTTAGTCGGTTGGGTGTCCGACTTTCGCTTAGGTCATGATCTCGCGGTTCATGGGTTCGAGCCCCGTGTCGGGCTCTGTGCTGACTGCTGGCTCAGAGCCTGGAGCCTGTTTCAGTCTGTGACCCCCTCTCTCTCTGACCCTCCCCTGCTCATGCTGTCTCTCTCTCTCTCTCTCTCCTAGAAATAAATAAAACATTTAAAAAAAAAATAAGAGAGGCTAGGAGGCAAAGTGATTAAGAGCACAAGTTTCAGATTCAGAGCTATACCTAAATACTAACTCCTCAGTAACTACTTATGTGGCCGTGGGAAAGTCATTTTCTTCTCTGAGCCTCAGTCAGTGAAAAAAAGATAAGAACTACCTTCCTTCCAGAGCTACCGTAGGAATTACATAAGTTAACAAAAGCAAAACACAGTGACTGTCATACATCGTACCCTCTATTGTTATTAAGCTTCTGTTTGGAGTCAGGACATCCAAGAACTCCTGGCTCTGCTCTGATACTCTGTACCTCAGCTTCTCTCTTTAAATTCCTTTTAACTCCAATTCTATGATCTTGAAATAAAACAGACCTGAACTCAATCTTCCTTCCAGGACCAAATGTGAGTTTCTGCTATCCTGTACAAACAGGAATCAGGACACACATATTTCCTATTACTTCGGCTCAGGCACTTTAAGCTCTCTCTTGCACTGTGCACCAAGCACTCTGAGGAAGGCATCAGGGTCAACCCATGCAGGGTACATCATAAATACTCCATAGATATTTCTGGCTGACTAGTTGGCCCCCAGGAAGGGGTAGAAGAACCAAGCAGATGGCATGGTGACTGGCTCTCTGGAAGACCGGGGAATGGAGACTAGGTGGTACACAGGGCAGGTGAAGGTGGGTGGATCTCTCTCCAGGTCAGGTGGGGGTGGTAGGCATGGTAGAAGGACCGTGCCCAGGATCCGAGCACAGCAGGATAGGCTGGGCTGCACATTTAGCATCCTGAAACACTGCAACCATACTTAAAATACTCATGCTCTGTGTGATCTGACTGACACATATGCTAGAAAATATCCTGATTTTGAGAGAACCCTCTTGGTTTTGCTCATGTCAGAAAGCGAAGTCTGACTCTTGTTTACTGCACCTTCCTTCCTAATGCATCAGTAACATGGACAGTCTGCCTCCTCCAGCCCCAGCCATACCACCCCACCCTGGCTCTCTTTGACTCCCACTGTTCCCTTCCTTTTAATTTTAACCAACTCAAACCTTCTGGCTCTTCAAGTTGCCACATACATGCCACCTCCTCCGGAAGCCTGCCCAGAATCGCAGCCCACAGTGATCTTGACGATCTCAACTCTGAGCACTAGGCCAGACAGATCTTTGTAAGTTCACTGTAAACAAGTCTGTGTTATTTTGGGAGATTTTCCTTTTCTAACCCAGATCATTTGGGAGTTTCCCAGGGCCAGAGAGTCTCAATTTTTCTCTTGCATCTCCCTTAGGCTTCTCCAGAGCTGTGTAACCACAGATACAAAAGTTAACTAGTTGATTCCTGACCAAAGGCTCTGATCTTGTCTCAGTGTAGGGAGGTCCCCCATCTGCTGCCATGGGGCATAACGTTCCTTGCTTCTCCAAGGCTGATGACAATCCCCATGTTAAAAATATCTCAAGCCAGGTCCACAGAGGTGCTGGGGGGTGGAGGGAGGGAAGGCCTGTGGCGGTCGCCTGGGTGTCCTCCACCAGGCCCTCCCACTCTCTCACACCCACAGTTAATTAAAGGTCACATTCCTTCAGTCTATTTCATGGTTTAGGCATAAGAAGTGCTTTTCACAGTGGGAGCTTTCAGAGAGCTGTGGGAACGACACAATAGCAGCTCTCTTTCACACAGAATGCCTCTCACACTTGTATACCAGTTTTCTCGGCTCTCTGTGCTATGAAGGCTGATTTAGAGACCGAACCTTCATCACCTACAGGGAGGGACCCAGTGTTCAACTCCTGAATGTGGATGGGAGACTATCCATATGGAGACCATGGTGGGCCTCAGAGCTTCACAACTCCGGGATGAACCTACTCCTTCAGCAACAAAACCAAAAAAACAAATCCACCAAACTACTCGCAGCTGATAACACACATCAGTGGCACCCAATGAACCAAACTCAACTCCACCCACACTGGAGGCTCTAAGGAAGCAACCAGTTATTATCTAAAAGGACTTTTGGGTCCCTACCAAGGATAGGAAGAGATCAAGATCTTATGCCCTCATCCCATAAGTCAGAAATCTTTCTGCAGAAGTATCAAGGAACTGCACCCAGGGTTTGATGCAATAAGAAATAAAACTCGGGGCGCCTGGGTGGCTTAGTGGGTTAAGTGTCCGACTTTTGCTCAGGTCATGATCTCGCGGTTCGTGGGTTCGAGCCCTGCATCGGGCTCTGTGCTGACTGCCAGCTCAGAGCCTGGAGCCTGTTTCAGATTCTGTGTCTCCCTCTCTCTCTGACCCTCCCCTGCTCACGTTCTCTCTCTCTCTCTCTCTCCTAGAAATAAATAAAAATATTAAAAAAAAAAAAAAAAAGAAATACAACTCTTCTCATTCAGATGAGAGACGTCTTCATTTGGGACCCAGATTTGATAAGACCCGCACAGCCTTTGCCTTTGGGCTTGGCTCCAATGAGGCTGACATGTTCAGAAAGGCGTGTGTCCAAGGGAGGCAAGACCCCCGGCGTCGTCACTCACCTTTAGGTCCAGGTACTCCAGGTCTTTCTTCAGCTGGAGGTAGGTATCATCAGCCTTCAAAAGAAGTACATGGAGAAAAAGCCAGTTATGAATACCGAGGGTTTCTAAACCTTGGGGCTTCATGTGTGAACCATTTACACTGAACAGCCTCGGGGTCAAGAACTACAGCAGGCCAACACATCTGGGGCCACAAAGGAAGCGCAAATGTCTCAGTGTAGCTGAAAGCCCTCTTTCAGCACTGTGGAACTTGCAGGTCACTGTGGGGAAAGCCAGCTAGTCTACCAGTTGTCTGGGGGACAGTTCAGTGGGGAAGAGGAAGATAGCACACATACCACCACAGCACATATACACTAAGACAGTAGTGCAGCTGAGGCCAGTGGTGAGCTCGAGACAAAACTATAGTCTAGGTAGAAGACAGCATGCAACACCTGAATTAGGGTCCCATGAATCACCAATGCTCCAATCCTTGTCATCAAAAATTACCCTCTTATTAGTGCAGCCTAATGCCTGGAAAGAGTAGGGAGAGGATGTGGGGATGCAGGTAGGTCCTGACATGACGTTGGGTTCCAAGATGATAAGTACCAGCAGCTGCTGGAAGTTTCAGCCCCCCTTTGCTCAGCATGGGGTCATGTCAGGAGCTAGTTGAGGAAGTTCCAGGGTCAGACCTGTCTGCATTGTCTCTGACAATCTGTTGGGTTCTTTAGTGGAATTACCAGGAACAGTGAGAATAAGACTGATTTTCTAGAACTTGTGTTTCCCATGTAACAGATCACAGAAGCTAACTGTTAGGCAGAGGGCTGTAAAAGCTTAAAAAAAAGTCCTTTCTCAGCAGGGTAAGAGGCCTCCCTGCAAACCAAGGCAAGCCAAGGCAGGGGGAGAGGGCCCTGGTTACATCTCTGATGTAATACAAGTAAGCAATGTGAGATGTTCAGGTTGTGCTTTTAAGCATGAGAAGACCTGAAGGGCCATTGTCATAAGTGACTTCCAAGATGCTATTTCTGTCCCTAAACTGTCCCCTTACCCATCCCTACTTCCCCATTCAGCCCAGTCCCTATGCACTTTCGACAGCAATATGGAGGGCTGAATATTATTTAAAATGACCCACATTCAGAACTTAGGGGTTTTGCATGTGTTCCCTTACATTCGTTTTTCCAAGTACATGTCCTGAGTCCCTCAGGTCTCACTAAAACAGGAGAGTTAAGGAAGCTAACAATCCTGTCACTTCCCTCATCTGTCCTCTGCCCATTATTCTGCAGCCCAGAGGAACCAGACTCATGTGAACGTCTTCTTTAAGTTGCTCAGGATGCCTGGGAGAGTAATTCTCTGGTCCCTCCTTTGGAAGCTTGCCTGCAAACCTCCATGTTCTCTGAAGTTTATAACACTATGCCAGAAAGGACCTGAATTTTGGCTCCAGCCTGTAGGCCTCTGGCTGAGGGACCCCAGGCAGGTCATTTTCCCTTCTAGATCCAGTGCCTGGTGTGTGGTAGTAACTCCTGTCCTGCCTAACGTCTCCCAGCTTATGGCGAGGTTCACTAGGATAAGAGATGTGAAGATGCTTTGTCAATTGGCAGGACACTGTCTGGGTGAGACACTTGCCTTTTTCCCTCCAGGCGACACCAATGAAGCACACCTTTCAGCATCCCCAGGAGTGCCCAAGGTGGCAACAAGAATGACAGCCAGCACAGCTCTTTGGACAGGACCAGCACACCAGCCTGGCATTAACTACTCAGAGCCAGAGAAGCCACAGAGGTTCAGGTCCCTCATACCACATGCAGTCTCCTCCCCAGCACCAGAGGTGCGGGTCCCACCACCACTGCACAGTGTCTGCCAGTAGCATCCAGAAGCAAACAGGCAGGGAACAAGGGAAAGAGCCAGACAGCAAATACAGACTAGAGTGTGGGCACGAGAAAACACGAGCCAGCATGTCACTCCCTTGCCCCCAGGGTGGCCCCGGCCCTGCGAGAGCCCACCAGTGCTGACCTGGCAGGTGGGAAAGGTCAGCTGGTGCTGCAGTAACTGGCCGACGGCGAGATTTCGCACACTGGCCAGCCTGGCCTGGTGCCGCCGTAACCGGGTGAGAAGCAGTGAGAGCTCCTCCAGCTGCTGGTGTGTAGACACATCACAAGGAAATTAGCCACCGCAGGAGCACGACGCTATAATTACTCTTCACCCCGGTGCCGGGACAGCAATGATGTGACACCATTAAGTAATTATTGCATTAATTCTGTCATCAGGACAAATAAAGGCACTGGCAGAAAAGAGGCTGCAGGAAGCACTTTTTTTTTATTTTGTTTTTTTCTTTTCAGGAAACAGCAACCAACAGCGCAACCTCACCCAGACTCAAGCTTTGAAGACAAAGTTAACTAAGCAAAGACCAGGATGAGAGGAAAGGAGCAAATGGCATAAAGTCAGGTGGCTGGAAAATGCTACAGGCAAAAAAAAAATGCTATCTGAAAGAGAAGAAAAGCCTACAACCTCCTCCATTTCCCCCACGCTCTTCCTCTGATCTGGGCAGGACCCATGCCAACTGGATAACATGCGGCCAGTCATTCAACTTCTCTGAGCCTCAGTTTCCTCATCTTTAATATTTATTTTTGAGAGAGAGGACAGAGTGCACACACAGGGGAGGGGCAGAGAAAAGGGGACAGAGGATCTGAAGCAGGCTCTGCGCTGAGAGCAGAGAGCCCGATGTGGAGCTTGAACCCAAGAACTATGAGGTCATGGCCCGAGCCAAAGTTGGATAATTAACCGACTGAGCCACCCACAGGTGCCCCTCAGTTTCCTCATTTCTAAAGTGGGGGTTGACAGGTGCCCCCTGCACGACTGCAGACTGCATTTGACTGGCATGGGGTAGGAGTGGGGAGAGCAAACCTGACAAGATGGCACTTTGCAGACTGTATCACGTTCATGAGGAGGGGGATGGGAAGAACGGCTTACCGATTTTCCATGTAAACTGGGAGCGCTGACAGTATGGGTCATGTAGCCCATGGAGGGCATGGAGCGTCGGTCCACATGAGAAGAGTTCTATGGTGGAGAGACAGGCAGTCACCCTGTGGTCCAGAACCTCTGCCCCTCTCCACCAGAAGAGGCTGCCACACAGCATTACCCCTCTACATCTGTAAAATGGGGCTCCATATCTTTCTCACCGAGATATAACAGTGTAAACTGGGAAAGCCCCTTGGAGAGATAAAGCTGAAGTTGGGTCATTATACATTATTGAACCAACTGAACACAGGTATCTTTCTTGCCTTCCAAGCTGCAAAGAAGCAGACTTCTAGTTTATGATCCTTCATCTCTTATTCTCATCTGTGAAATGGGTAGGATAACAGCATCTACATCATAGGTTTCTTGTAAGCATTAAAGTAAAGCCTTTAGTACTGCACCTGGCCCTAAAAGTACTACATGGGTGTCACCTATCATTAATCGAAATTGCTCAAGTTTGTGTTCAAACCATGTCCTGGTGCCCTAATGCTGAACCCCAGCTGCAGGGCAGCCTTCCAGAGCCTCACCTTGGTGGTGTGGCCCCGTGCCTTCCTGGGAGAACCCCCCAGGGAGATGTCCACACTCCTCCGCTGGTCTGGCGGCTTCACGGTGACCCTCTCTGCTGGCGTGTGTGGACGCCGGGGCGGGAAGACCCTCGGGGGGCCCGGAGGAGGGATGTCCGAAGGGGACGGAGGCACAGAGATGGAGCGGGGCACCTCCAGCATGCTCCTGCTCCGGCCCTGGTCGGTGAACTCTGGCGAGCCAGAGCAGATAGGGGCCGTAGGGCTGCCGTGCCGGAACTGCTGGCGCTGCTGCCACTCATAGAGCTGCCACACGGTGCCGTCCCGGTGTGCCCTGCGCTCCTCGCTTGACATCTTCAGGTGGCTGGCTCGATCCTGCGCGTACTTGTAGTCACTCGGCAGGTTGCGGGGAGGGGGTGAGGAGCCCCCTGAGGGATGTCGGGTGCTCTTAGGAAGGGTCTGGTAGTTTTCCGGGAAGGACAGGGACTGGCTAGGACCCTGGCGAGGAAGGGTCTGGTCTGGGGGCAGGCTGAGGAGAAAGGAAAAAGGAAAAAAAATGGGTACGATGACCATCATGTGATCTGCCAGGTATTTGGAAACACAGTTAAGTAAATCCACAATGCCAGGCACATAAGGGAGCCCAGTAAGAACCCCAAAGAACAATCAAAGTGAACACCCAGGACCTCAGTCACTCCCCTCCCTTTGCAGAGGATGCCAAAACCATTGTTCTTCAACAGCCTTGGAGTATCAAACCCTCTACCAAGCCATCTGGCTGTCCCACACTCATCACTTCAAGTGCAAGATGATGGAGCCTGCCTCCTCCTCTCCCACTTGCTGTTCATCAGCTCTTCCAAACAGGTGTCCCTATTTCTAGGAAATGCCTCCTAATTCTCTGGGTCATCAAGACTTACCCACTGCTGGTACCATCACACCAAGTTCTGCAGGTTATTAAAGGAAGTGGCTGGTATCAGTTCTTCTCTTTTCCTACTACTCTAGTCCAGATACTGATTAATCATCTCCCCCTAGACAACTCAGACCTTCGTAACCAGTGTCCACACTGTACACAGTCAACTGCTTGGGTCCAATCACTCTCTCCCTCCAAAAACATCAACGGCTCCCTACTGCTTACAAAATAAAATCTAAACACTTTAGTACTCACTGCTCTCTGACACCTGATCCCAACCCATCTTGCAGTCCTGCCGTTTTCTCACTGCTTCTCCAACTAGGGCCAGGACTGTGCTGGGGAAAGTCAGGCACCTAGAGCCCAATAGCTAAAGAGGTACTTCCTCTCAGATATATCCTTGCACTTGCAGGAACCTGGGAATAAGAGCCACACTCTAATCCCATCTGGCCTCCTACACACCTGTGCAGTTTATCAAAGTGGAAAAAGCAGAGATAGCTTGGCCTGGGTTTGGATGCTGGCTCTACCATCCACTGGCTAGGTGTCCCTAGGCAGCTTACCAGATTGCTCTGAGCTTCAGCTTCCTCACCTGTAACATGAGGACAGAATTATCTCCCTAAAAGGTTGTTCTGAAGAGTAAATGAGACAAGTAAGAAAATGCAGGCACCAACCCTGATGCACAGAGGCTACTTCTCCATGGGTCCTCCCTTCCCACTTTTCCTTATTCTCATAATATTGTTCTTTCCTCCACCTACCTGCATGGGTTCTCCTTGCCCTATTCATCCAAATCTCACTCATTTTCCACAACACTGTCCCATGCCCCTTACATGGAGGTCTTCAGCAATACTGCAGCCCTCAGGGCTACTGCTCTGCTCTGCCCTAGTGACTATGTGGTAGGAAACTTGTCCAAGGTTTTTTTATTGATGTAACCTTTTCATCCTCTTAAGGCATTTCTTCCCCAGACAAGCTGTGAATCTTCAGAAGGCAGAACTAGATCTCACATTTAGTGGTACTGTCCAGGGTCTGAGAAAGTCCTGATGCATAACCACCCAGACATTGTTCTAAACCAGTGCTACTTAAAGTATGGTCACTGATGGGCAGGCAGCATCAGGACCACCTGCGAACTTGTTAGAAACGCAGGTTATTGGGCCCCACTCAGACCTACCAAATCAAAAACCCTAGGGTAGAGCTCAGCCTCCTGTGTTCTAACAAGCCCTCGGGGTGGCCAAAGTTTGAGAAGTACTGTTCTAGTTGTTCTTAGCTTCATCTTAAATTCACCTTGTTTAAGCACTTCCTCGTTTATGTCTTCACTCTCCCTACTACAAAATGAGGATACTAAGAACATAATAGATTACTGCAGGGATTAGAAGTAGCTGTCATTCAAAAATGGTAGCTTTCTTCTCTTTTCATCGTTACCTTTGCAATTACAGAAGGTAATTTTAAGATCTCTTCAGCCCAGACCTGTCTAGTGTATCCATCTACCGTGTCTATTTGCCCACTAGGTGGCAGGCAGGTTTGTTACTGAATTCCCAAAATCAGAGGAGAATGTGTCTCTGAGCGGAGGGCAGTGGCTGAACCCTCAAACAGTGTTGGTGGCAGTGGTGGCAGAAACCAGGCTAGGGGCTTCCCCTGGGGAGTTCATGACTCCACCAACCATTGTTCACTCTGGCTGAAGCAAAATTCAGACTATGCAAAGTATGTCCTTGCTGTGCACCCACCTGCAAAAGCCTTTGGTCTGGTTCTGCAGCCTGCTCTCAGTGCCTATGTCACCCAGACAGGGTCCCCCCACAGGGCAGTGCCCCAAAGCCCTCAGCTGTTCCTCTAGCCTGTGGACTCTGCTTATGCTCTGTCTGCCATCTCCCACCCCACTCCCCAGGGCTGGCCATTTGGGGGCAACCTCAAAGACCTCAGTGCAATGGTGAGCTCCAGAGGCCAAATCAAGGTAACTAGCCAATGGTGGAGTGAGGGGTGCAGGAGATAGGTTTGTAAGAAAAGGCAAAGATCCCCCCTGAAATAGGCAGGAGCACCCAGAGCAGCTTTGCCTCTGACAGCAGATCCATTTGCTGGCCCCCAATCCCAGCCTTACCCAAAAAGAAAGCTCAAGGTCTCCTGCCCTCATACCCTGCTCTGTGCCATGGGGCCTCCCTGTTCCAAAAGGCACTGAACAGGATATTCTGATACAGCCACTACAAGGTGGTCATATCGACATGTAAAATCAATTTTTATAACCAATTACTTACACAACAGATATTTCTCACCCTGACTTCCACATCAGTTGCGCAGGACTTTGACTTTCAACTGTTCTCATTGTAAGATCTGAGTCCCTGATTCCAACCTTACCTCTGCCTTTTTATTTCATGAGTTTGTAAGTTATTTTAAATACCTAGAAAATAATGCAAGGCTAGAATTTCAAAACAATCTCTTAGAACATAGAATTCTAAGGGTACATCAGCCTATCTTCAAAAGACATCATGCTAAAGGAGTTTAATGATGTGAAACACAATACATATCTCCAAGTACTAAAAGAACAGTTAGAAATAATTTCTTGTGTGGTCTAGAGCCATGAATATGAGATCATATTACAGATCAAATAACCCTCCTTCCAATGTCTAATGTACTCAATCTAACGAGATTAGCACAGTCTGAATCACACAAAGCACAGACATCCCTCTTCTGTCTTTTCAAATGGAGGAGGCCCTTTTATTAAGCAACTAGATCTACTTATCACTTGACTGTAAGAGATTACAAATATACCTTTAAGGAAAACAATGCTGGGAATGCAAGATGCAGTCCTTTCCACATACAAGTGAATGATCAGAGACTGTACACTTCACTTACTCAGAGACCAACAGCTTTCTTCTCAAAAGGGTGTCTTCAATTCCTCACTTTGACCATTCAGCCTATTGAGATCTGCTTCCATCACTAGACTGAAGTTCCTCTCACTGCGTGCTCAATGACCTCCAAGGCCAATGAACTATTTTCATCTACAGACTTGATGTCACCTTGCCCCATAGATAAGAAAGGCTCAAACTCTCAGCTCATATCTAAGGAAAGCCTGACACTTTCCCCAACCCTGTCATCTCCTTGCAACTCACTTATTCTTTAGCTCTCCTGTGTGCCCCCGGCCCCAAGTATAGGCCATTGTGTGTAGCAGAATGACAGGTTTGTGGGCTGCCAGAAGCAGTTATGTAGAGACAAGTCAACTGAGAACTTATAACTGTGTATCAGTCACACAGCTTTTGAAAGTCCTTTCTGTGCCCCTGCCACAAAGGGTTTCTCACTGGCTTCGTCACATTTCTGGCTTCTTCCTGTCTTCCTCTCATGGTATTCTGCCTCCTGACCTAACTTGAAGATCCTACCTCTACTGAGAAGGGCAGGTCAAGTCTGTCCATGTAAGCTCATCCAGCACCTCAGTGAAGGGGCTCAGCCTGGGTGGCTCAATCACTTAAGCATCTGACTTTGGCTCAGGTCATGATCTCAAGGTTCATGAGTTTGAGCCCCACTTCGGGTGATCCCTGCTTCTCTCTCTCTCTCTGCCCCTCCCTCACTTGCACCCAATCAATTGATCAATCTCTCCCCCCCAATCCTCCCTCAAAAAAAAAAGGGGGAAGCTTAATGGAATCAAAAGCCCCAGTGCTGAGCAGAGACTTTGAGGTTCCAGACACTCTTTCAGTGGCTCCCAGTCTCCTAGGAAGGCACCACCCCAAGGAGAGGTCCTCATTTAAAATGAAACTCCCTTCATCACTCTCCAGTTTGCCTCCCCCCATCTCCTCATCTCCTCCTCATTTCCTTCATGGAGACTGCTTCTGTCCACCCCTTAGGCTGGAAGTCCTCCTCATTCTACCTTTGGCCCTCTACTATGGCTCACTCTGAGCTAGGGTTCTCAAGCCTGGCTGTACATTAGAATCACATAGGGGAATGGGTGAGGAAGGGAATGTTATTAAAATTTTTGACATCCAGGCTGAACCGCATCTACCTATTAGCCAAGCGGGAACGTCAGCTCCACCTGTGGCCCTCCTCACCTTCTAGGCCTTGATGAAGCAGTTTCCCAAGTCTTCAACCTCAACATCTGTGTATCCTCCTCCCCCTCCTCACAATCCTCAGCATCTTCACTGCTTCGGTTTAGGTCTTCCCCATCTCCTACCCAAGCTATGACCCCCTTACACTTTATCACTTCCTCTTTCCAGGTTCTTCTGCCTCTAAACCAGCTGCCATATTGTCACCAGAGCAAGGAGTTAAATCGAAACAGTAGTTTTCAGTGCTGATGTGGGGGTGGACAGACAAGGACACATTGGGTGGGGTATAAACTGAAATAGCATTTTTGGAGGGAAATTTTGTAATAACGACCATAATTAAAATGGCATATAACCTTTGACCCAGTCACTCCAAGTAATCTATTCTTTAAGTACACATGCATTGGTACACAGGGACATTGGGGGAGGGATATGCATTGCAGCATAGTTTGTAATAGCAAATGTTACTAACCTCACTGTCCATCAGTAGGAGATTGTATAAATATCATTTCAGATCCATACAATGGAATACGCTGCTTATTCCAAATTAATGAAATATGTCTATATGCACTGATATGTAAAAACAGCCAAGATACATTCAAATAGCTCCATATAGACTTGCACATACACTGATACATTAAGTGAAAAAAGCAAGGTGAAGGACAGGGTTTATTTTTCTTCACATGGTGGTTGGTCTTTAGGGAATGAAAGTAGGTTTCTGAAATAAAAGATATTTATCTTTCATTATTTATCCTTTGGTATTTGAATTTTTTTTTTTACTTTGTGAGTGGATTACGGATTATTTGGGGATACTAAACAAAGGGAGATTTACACATGAAACTATGAATTTGGTGATGAATTAGTAACTGGTACAAAGAAAAAGCAAACTTGGGCTCAGTTGGTTAAGCATCTGACTTCAGCTCAGGTCATGATCTCACAGTTCGTGAGTTTAAGTCCCACATTGGGCTCTATACTGACAGTGTAAAGCCTGTTTGAGATTCTCTCTCTCTCTATCCCTCTTTCTCTGCACCTCCCCCACTCATACTGTCTCTCTCAAAATAAATAAACTTAAAAAAAAAAAAAAACAAAGCAAACTATAAGCATGAAGATTATCAATACCAGAAAACAAAAATTGTACAACAAATAAAATTTAATAACAGTATACTATATGGCCCAGCTGTGAATATTTATAGTGTCAAAATAATGTAAAAACTGACTAGTAGTGATCTGTACAAAAATTATGCTCTACTGTGGAGCTAGGACATGAGTAAATGTATGTCCATTGGAAAGGCAGAGTGGGATATAAGAGACTTCAATCTTTATCTTCTAGAGTAGAATGTAGATTGATAACTAAAATTGAAAAATCAAGAAAGAGCAGTGTAAATATCTTATTTGGAAATACAAAGGTGAATTGGGAAAATTACTGAAAGAATTGAAAGTGCCTGCCTCAAAGGGACAGAAATCAGAAGTAGGGATGGATGGGGGTCATACTACTTAAATCCTTAAACTATGTGCATACACTGCTTTAATAATAAAACATTTTAGAGTAAGGGGTAACTAAAACTACCATTCTCATTTTGGGTGGGGCACATCAGAATCTCGTGGCTGATTTCTTCACCATATACATGGACCTGCTGTATTAGAACTGGGATGTAGTATGGACCATCTAGGCTAGAAAATCTCCACTGGTGATCCTGATGCCTCTTTCCTGCCAATACCTTTAAACCACTGATAGCTTTCACAGGCCTCCAAGACTAAAACCAAACTCTATAGCAAGATATACAGGTTCATCTGGGCTAAATCCTTACCTTTCCTATCTGCCACTAGCTCCAGCTTCTCTTGCTTTTACCTCCCCTAGCCTGCCCCATACGGACTTCAGTTCCTACGAGTTGCAGCATGTAAGAGGAAATAGCTAACTTACCATGAGTAACTCCTCTCTTAATCACACTGTCTCCTCTGCTGGATCCCCCTTCTGCTGCTAACTTCTAAGTGTTGAGGTACCATTTATGTGCTGACTGCTCCCAACCAGGTCTCAACACCACAATCCATACCCAACTGCCTACCGGACAGATATCTCCCCTTGGGTAGCTAATAGGCTTCTCAAACTATTGCCATTTTGGAACCCTGATATCCTGCTGATCTTGTTCCTAAGCCTTCCCTGTCTCAGAAACCACCTGGTTGTTCAAGTCAAAACTCTAGGGATCATCCTTGTTCCTCCTTTTCTCACATCCTGAGCATCCAAATCACTGACAAGCTTTGCTGTTTCAACCTCCAAAATGTATCTCAAATCTTTCCCTTTCTTTCTATTTCCACTGTACCATTCTGGACCATTACAATAGCATCTTTCCTAGGCTCTTCTTTCTGAATTATTAACCAGATCAACATCAGTTACCTGTTTCTCCCCTACACATACACACACACACACACATACACACACACACCCTGAGGAATTCTACCAGACATTTAAATCAGAGTTAATGCCCATTCTTCTCAAGCTGCTCCACAGAAATAGAAGGAAAACTTTCTGATTCATTCTATGCAGCCAGCATCACTTTGATTCCCAAACCAGACAGAGAGCCAGCAAAAAAAGAGAACTACAGGCCAATATCCCTGATGCATACAGATGCAAAAATCCTCAACAAGATACTAGCAAATCAAATTCAAAAGCATATAAAAAGAATTATCCACCATAATCAAGTGGGATTCATTCCTGGGTTACAGAGCTGGTTCAATATTTGAAAATCAATCAATGTGATACATCACATAAACAAAAGATGAAAAGCATATGATCCTGTCAATAGATGCAGAAAAAGCATTTGACAAAATACAGCATCCTTTCTTAGTAAAAACCCTTGAGAAAGTCGGGATAGAAGGAACTTACTTAAACATTATAAAAGCCATTTTTGAAAAGCCGACAGCTAATATCATCCTCAATGGGGGAAAACTGAGAGCTTTCCCCCTGAGATCAGGAACACGACAAGGATATCCACTTTCAGCACTGTTGTTTAACATAGTGCTGGAAGTCCTAGAATCAGCCATCAGACAACAAAAAGAAACAAAAGGCATCAGAATTGGCAAAGATGAAGTCAAACTTTCGCTTTTCACAGATGACATGATACTCTACATGGAAAACCCAACAGATTCCACCAAAAGTCTGCTAGAACTGATCCATGAATTCAGCAAAGTTTCAGGGTACAAAATCAACATGTAGAAATCACTTGCATTTTTATGCACTAATAATGAAGCCACAGAAAGAGAAATCAAGAAACTGGTCCCGTTCACAACTGCACCAAAAACCACAAAATACCTAAGAATAAACCTAACCAAAGATATAAAAGATCTGTATGATGAAAACACAGAAAACTTATGAAGGAAACTGAAGAAGACACAAAGAAATGGAAAAACATCCCGTGCTCATGGATTAGAAGAAAAAATGTTGTTAAAATGTCAATACTTCCCAAAGCAATCTACACATTCGATGCACTCCCAATCAAAATTGCACCAGCATTCTTCTCAAAGCTAGAACAATCAATCCTAAAACTTGTATGAAGCCACAAAAGACCTCGAATAGCCAAAGTAATATTGAGGAAGAAAACTAAAATGGGAGGCCTCACAATCAAGACTTTAGCCTCTACTAAAAAGCTGTAATCATCAAGACAGTATGGCATTGGCACAAAAACAGGCACATAGACCAGTGGAATAGAACAGAGAACCCAGAATTGGACCCACAAATGTATGACCAATTAATCTTTGACAAAGCAGGAAAGAATATCCAAAGGAAAAAAGACAGCCTCTTTAACAGATGGTGCTGGGAGAACTGGACAGCAATATGCAAAAGAATGAAATTGGACCACTTTCTTACACCATACACCAAAATAAACTCAAAATGGATAGAGGACCTGAACGTGAGACAGGAAACCACCAAAACCCTAGAGGAGAAAGCAGGAAACCACCTCTTTGACCTCAGCCGCAGCAATTTCTTACTCAACAGATCTCCAAAGGCAAGGGAATCAAAAGCAAAAATGAACTATTGGGACCTAATTAAGATAAAAAGCTTCTGCACTGCAAAGGAAACAATCAACAAAACTAACAGGCCACCAATGGAATGGGAAAAGATAGTTGCAAATGACATATTGAACAAAGGGCTAGTATCCAAAATCTATAAGGAACTCACCAAACCCCACACCCAAAAAACAAATAATCCAGTGAAGAAATGGGCAGATGAACAGACATTTCTCCAAAGAGGACATCCAGAGGGCCAACAGACACATGAAACTATGCTCAGCATCATTCATCATCAGGGAAATGCAGATCAAAGTCAAACTGAGATACCACCTCACGCCAGTCAGAGTGGCTAAAATGAACAAATCAGGAGACTCTAGATGCTGGTGAGGATGTGGAGACACGGGCACCCTCCTACACTGTTGGTGGGAATGTAAACTGGTGCAGCCCTTCTGGAAAACAGTGTGGAGGTTCCTCAAAAAATTAACAATAGAGCTCCCCTATGACCCAGAAATAGCACTGCTAGGAATTTACCCAAGGGATACAGGAGTGCTGATGCATAGGGGCACATGTAACCCAATGTTCACAGCAGCACTTTCAACAATAGCCAAACAATTTCAAATCATGGAAAGAGCCTAAGTGTCCATTAACTGACAAATGGATCAAGAAGATGTGCTTTATCTATACAATGGAATCCTACATGGCAATGAGAAAGAATGAAACCTGGCCATTGTAGCAACGTGGATGGAACTTGAGGGTATTATGCTGAGTGAAATAAGTCAGGCAGAGAAAGACAGATACCATATGTTTTCACTCATATGTGGAACAGGAAAAACTTAACAGAGGACCATAGGGGAAGGAAAGGGGAAAAAATAGTTAAGGAGAGGGAGGAAGACAAACCATAAGAGGCTCTTAAATATAGAGAACAAACTGAAGGTTGATGGGGGTGGAGGGGTAGGAGAGAAGGGAAAATGGGTAATGGGCATGGAGGAGGGCACTTGTTGGGATGAGCACTGGGTGTTATATGGAAACCAACTTGACAATAAACTATATTAAAAAAAATAAAATTCCAGCTTAAAGACTAAGCCAGACCAAAAAAAAAAAAAAAAAAATAGTTACTGGTTTTAAACCTTCCAGTGGCTCCCCCTTACTGCTCTCTCATATAAAATCCAATTTTTTTTTTACCCTAGGGTAGGAGGACCTGCATGATACGACGCCTGCCAGCTTTCCAACCTTGTTCAGCAGGGAGGGCACTTACAATCACCTCCCAGGGGGCATCTATGTAGCCCAGCACCAAGAATAGAAGCTTCCCACCCCTGTGTCCTTGGGAAGCAGCTTTCTGTTTTTAACAAGACACAAAATTCGAACAAATGGAATTGACACCTGGCCAGTCCCAGGTGGGAATGGGAAGGTATCTTAGCTACAACACAAAAGGCCTTCCTTTTCTGTCTATCTCACAACAATGCCTACCAATTCCTTGGGGGATTTCCATTGTAATTTCTCCACCATCTATCCTCACAAACTGCCCACCTAGACCAGATTAAAGAGGTTACACAATCTACACATACACACCACACGCACACACCTAGAAGGAAGCCTAGGCTATTCCCTTGGGGGCACTCCTGCCTCCACAGCCCAGGGGTGGGGGGAGGGCCGGGAATCTGGGCCCCACCAACAGGGAGAATGCAGTGTGGCATTTTAAAACATGTTTATCACAGGCAGATAAGTCTGTGGCAGACTTGGCCTGAGCTCTGGCACATCACTGCAGCCCCTCTAGTCCCTGAGGAGCTTTCTGAATGCATCAGGGTCTCACTAACTCTTCTGCAGTCAGTGGTTTGTTTTTGAAGCCCGGGGATGGTGACACAATTTGCTGTCTTCATAAGAGGACAAAACGCAGTGGCCTCTGGAGAAAATGGAGAAGCTGGGTGACTCTGAATTCTTCACATTCAGAAAAGTGCCCTTATTAATCTAAAATTATAATAAAATGCAAACAGTGCTTTGCAAATAGCAAAAGATCCATGCCCTCTAAATCATTAAAACTGCTTCTTGAAGGAATAGGTGTGATAAAGCCTCCTGTCAACAGTGCCTAAGCACTTCTCTGTGTGCCTGCAATTAAAAATGAATCTGTATTTACTCTAGTTTCTACAAATATTTCCCAGATGCAGAGAAGTAGCAGAGTAAAAGGAGAAGATCAGTTACTACCTACATGCTGTCTCCAGACACACTTGCTGGGGAACTGAGAAGCCACCTGATATAATCTCATACAAACTTGGCAGGTTCACAGACCCGGGTCTGCACTCTGGCTCTGCCACTTATCTGTGTGAGAAGCTCCTTCACTTCTCCAAGCCCCAGTTTCTTGGTCTATAAACTGGGGACATTGCCCCCTCCTTGCAGGGTTGTTACATGAATTTACGGAGCTAATGGAGGTAGAGAGTTTAAGGCCAGCATATGCTGGGTAAAAATGGCTTCCATTATTACATTATTATGCTCATCAGTAGCAGCCATCCTGAGTCTATTACTGACCTCCTGCTGTCCCCCTTCTGGGCTTTCGCCCAATGCTCCACCTGGGCCAGGCTGCTCTTCCTCTGACTGTGCTTTTCAGGGTTGTTCCTGGGAGGAAAGGCCCGCTGATACCCGCCAGTCCCATTCTGCTCTCCTGGGCCATATGTGGTGGGAAGCACCCCATTCTTCTCTGCTCGTTGGGGCTGTGCTTGCTGGCTTCTCAGGCCACCAGGTAAATCCACGAACAAGGCATCCTCTTCAGCTGGTGAATACGGGGACCTGGCCTTGCTCCTGTCCCGCTTGCCCTCCAGTGGGTCCCTCTGGGACTTGTAACGTTCTTCCTCTTGCTCCCGCCTCTCGAAGCCAAAGGAATCCTCATGGCTGCGATGAGGACAATCCCTTGCATGTCCAGGTCCCACACGGCCACACTCTTGACAGGACTCTGCATGATTGGCCTGGGGGACTGCCTGCCGCTCCACCTTCTCCATGTCCCTGCAATGAGAGAGGCATTCAGCCCATTCCAGACACAGCAGTGGCAGCCAAGACACCCCAAAGAACATACTTTATACTCAAATTTCCTCTAGGTCTTGCATGGACTGTTCCCTCTGCCTGGAACATCTTTCACACCTAGCCCTTCATTCCTCCTGCCTGACTTCTAGTCCTTTAGGACTCGAATTTGCAGAATTTAAATTAGGGAGGAAGAAGAACACACCCCAGCCCAGCCAGACCAGAAAATTACCAAGGACCCTTGGGTGGGGCAGCCAGTATCCCTGGAAGAAAGGTCCTGGCCTTGAAGACATGAATAGACACTTTTCCAAAAAAGACATCTAGATGGCTAACAGACACATGAAAAGATGCTCAACATAGCTCATCATCAGGGAAATACAAATATAAACCATGATGAGATACCACCTCATACCTGTCTGTCAGAATGGCTGAAATTAACAACACAAGAAACAACAGGTGTTGATCATGTGGAGAAAGAGGAACCCTTTTTGCACTGTTGGTAGAAATGCAAACTGGTATGACCACTCAGGAGAACAGTATGGAGATTCCTCAAAAAGTTAAATATAGAACTACCCTATGATCCAGCATTTGTACTACTGGGTATTTACCCAAAGGATACAAAAATACATATTCAAAGAGATACATGCACCCTAGTACATAGCAGCATTTTCAATAATAGCCAAACTTTGGAGAGAGCCCAAATATCCATGGACAATGGATGGATAAAGTAAATGTGGTATATATACAATGGAATATTATTCAGCCATCATAAAAGAATGAAATCTTGCCATTTCCAGTGATGTGCATGGAGCTAGAGTGTATGATTCTAAGCAAAATTAGTCAGAGAAAGACAAATGCTTTATGATTTCACTCAGGTGTGGAATTTAAGAAGCAAAACAGATTAACATATGGGAAGGCAGGGAAGGAGAAGAAAGGGAAGCAAACCACAACAGACTCTTAAAGACAGAGAACAAAGTGAGGGTTCCTGGAGGGGAGGTGGGTGGGGGAATGGGTTAAAGGAGTGATGGGGATTAGAGAGGGCACTTGTTGCGATGAGCACTAAGTGTTGTATTTAACTAACAAATCACTGAATTCTACTCCTGAAACCAATTTTACACTGTATGTTAACTAACAAGAATTTAAATAAAAATTTGAAAAAAGAGGGGCACCTGGGTGGTTCAGTCGGTCAAGTGTCCAACTCCTGATTTTGGTTCAGGTCACGATCTCATAGTTGTGAGATGGAGCCCCATGTCAGGCTCCATGCTGGGTGTGAGCCTGCTTCAGATGTTCTCTCTCTCTCTCCCTTTGCCCCTCCCCTACTCGTGTGCTTACACTCTTTCTCTTTTAAAATAAATTAAAAAAAAAAAAAAAAAAGGGAAAGGAAGAAAAGGTCCTGGCCTGGAGATCCATCACTCCTCAAATGACCAACTGAGACGGCTCTCCTATTTCCACATAAAAGCACACAATGGAAATGTTGCTACACTTACATCTTGGTGGCCAGACCCCAGGCATCCTTGCAAAGACCTAACAACCTCAGCTACCAATTATCAGCACGGACTTAGGGCAGAATCGATCCAGTCTGGGGGATAGTTACTTTACACTGACATTTTAACTAAGGAAAGCAATCACAAATCTTACTGCACAGGTACTCTTCTGACTTACCCATGAAAACACAAAGCTTTGTTTAAAAAAAAATCAATTTCAGCATTTCGATTTCCATTTTGGGGACCACCCTCCTCCACTTTCGATCCATGTGGCTTGAGTGCTGCTGAATCTACTAGTCCCTGTCCAGTTGAGGCTCCAAGTCTCAGTAATCAGTTCAGAGGTTGACACATCACCTCTTCCAGGCCAGTCAGGGTTAGTTCTGGGGCTTTGGTTAGAGCTGGTCTCAAGCTGCAAAACTATATGGGAATCAGCTATTTGAGAATGAAACCAATACCAAGGAAAGCAGATGGAGAGAAACAATCCTAAAAATTAAACCTGAGTTCTGAGATTTAACCATACCTAAACCAGATATATCCTTGGATTTTCTGGTTGTGAACCAATAAATTCTCATTCTCACTTAAGCTAGTTTGAGTTTGGTCTCTGTTCTCTCAGTGGAAGAAGTCCTATTACATCACTTTATAATGACATATTTACATTGTGATCTCTGAGGGCTCTTGCATTCCTAATGTTCAGTTGGTCTATAAGCTCCAGTAGTGGGAATATATAGGAAATATTTGGAGACTACCCTTCAAGAAAGCAATTCTTACTCTACGTTCTTTCAGGGACCACTCTGTTCCATAGGGTATATTATAGACTTAAACTCTGTCTTTCCTTTCTTCCTCTAATCTTCCATAACTGCATCGGTGTAACCCCAGCCAGGAGTCTTTGGCCTGCCTGAGTTAGACTTTATCTTCTTTACTGTTTCTCAAACTCAGGAAACCACCCATGCATGCAGGCTTTGCTAAGGCTGCCTCCTAGAGGACTAGAGCTCTGGCCGCCCTCTTGGTCAGACCCCAGGTAAGTCACCAAAGCTTGATAACCTGGTCACTCCAATTGTGAGATCTAAGTAACTGTACCCCCTTGGTATTCCCACCCCAAAGATAAACAGTACTTTATCACAAAAACCAGGCTGCAAAACAAACTTGCCATCTACATGTTATGACATTAGAACCAAAAGGAAAAGGGGTTTTTCTCAACTCCAGAAACCAAAGACTGAGTACGATGCCTCAGCCCAACCAACTATCATGGGGATTTTCCTTTCTTTACCAATCAACTTCCATGTATTCACTGATCAACTATCTATCCCCACTGGGGCAGGCACTTGGAGAGAAGAAAATAGCACAAAAAAAATGATCTCTGCCATCAAAGTCAGATAACCCTAAAGCCTGATTTAATCATGGTAACCACATTTAATCCTGTTCTCATTAACTGACCCCAAACCACGGAGGTTTCCAGTCTTTTCTAACCTTGGAGCTCAATTTATAACTATAAACTTTCGTCTTTACTGTTTGTGTACATATGATGGACACACCCTTACATATGCCAGTACTTTCTGATAATAAAGTTGATAGAGAATGACAAATCCTTTTATCAGATTAATACCACCATTTACTGGAAAACCTTAAGAGAGTAGCTAAAAGAATGGAAGTCTGCTAGCTACCTGGCAGCCTTCTAGACTCTCAAACTTGGGATTATGAACAGTTCCTGATTTCTGACTGCCTGGCCTTACATAAGATGCTTGTGGCCCAAATATTCAGGCAATGGCTGCAGGTAAGAAAGGCGAAGGTAATGTCCTCTACTCCCCCACCTTAACTGACTTATTAAGCAGTTAACTTAACAAAGTTATAGGATTTAAGGCAAAAACATTTTCTGGTTTTCTTCCTGTTTCCCCCGTATTCCCTGCAATTTAACACACAACTTCTCACATCAGAAGACCTGTCACAAAATAGATTTGCAATGCTCAGTTTAGCACAATGGTGGGAAAGAATGAAGCACTCCTCAGCTCTCAATGACTGTGTCATTCAGAGAAGTTGGCCATTCAGGGCACATATGTTTAGCTAAGATGACACAAGCCTTTCCAGTGCAAGTTATTACTATCATTGTGAGTACCTGGATGCAGTGACTATTCAAAAACATAGGGAATTCTTGGCATTCAGTGACTATTTTGGCCAAATGTGTCAAACCTAGAGAGCATAAAGTTTAGAGCCAGTCAAATCCAAATTCAAGAGCTGCTTCCACCCAATACAAGCTGGGTAACCTTGAGCAAGTCCATGATCTCTCTGGTTTCCGGTTTCTCATCTGTAAAATGGGGACAACAACCGCTGCTTCACTGGGTGGTTGTGAGGAGTAAAGGAGAGCATGCACTGAAAGAGCACAGCACAGTGCCTGGCAAACTGTGCCCTCAAATACAAATCTGTTGACTACATCTATTCTCTCCCTGTTCCCTGACCCAATTTCTTCTAAGTGGCAATGTATTTAGGAAAAACCTCACATTTCCCAACCTCCCTTGGAGCTAAGGGTGATCATGTGACTTAGATCTGGCCAATAAGATGTTAAGATATACACAGAAATTGCTGGGTGGGTCTTCTGGGAAAGTCTTTAAAAGAAGTCACACTTAACTGGCTTAGCTAACCCTTCCCTTCTTCCTGCCTGGAATTTAGACTGTATGCTGGACTACAAGGTGACACATATAATAAAAGCCACCCGCTTTTATAGCACCAGGGAACTACTATACCAGCCTAGACAAACCCAACTTGATTATGCCATTCTAAGTTAGGCTGTTCTGTTAGTAGCCACCAAACACAATCCCTAACTCTTAAAGGGGGGTAAACATCATTATCTGGGATTTGGTCCCTCCATTTTCAGCATATCACAGCAATGCTATGTGTCTGCTTAGAGCAAATTCTTGTTTCCTCCTGCAAGTGGGAAAAGCATTCACCTCAGTCTGGGGATACTTCTCTTATTGCTTTTCTTCACAAGAACTTGGAAGTTAACAGATCATACAAAGCACTAATTATTATTTTATTCTGCTTCTAAACCCTTCATCTCACCTGGAAATAAGAATATTTCCCTCTGTATTCATGCTACACACACACACACACACACACACACACACACACACACAAAATCTCACTCAGAGACTTGGATGGGAAGAGGAATGACAGCTTGTAGGGCCTTGGTTGGACTTTGGTCCAGTGGCAGACACAGCCCTTTTATCACAATTCCATTGGAAGATCTCTCCCTACTACCACACCTAAGTGACCCAACCAAGAGCCCAAGAACAAGGGCCAGGCCACTGATATTCTTACAGAGTCTGGTCCGAGCCAGGTCAGGTGGCAGAAGTCCTGCCCTGGGAAAAGAAACCAGCTCAGCCTGTATTGACGGATGCTGAGTCCTGAGCACTGACCCCAGTCTCAGGAGGACAGTGGGCTCAGTTAGAACTGACTATAGTCACACTCCATAGACTTGTACAAAAGGCTGAAGAGAAAGGGGCCCAAAGTATATTGGGAGCCTATGGCAGGATTGCTCACTTGAATTAGTTCCTAGCATTTGAGGAAGGAAACGGCTGGTGAGAAATGGGAGACACGATCTGTTTCTTCTTTCCCCCAGAGTTAACTAGGGCAGTACCCCTGGGAGGCAGGGGGCAGATATCTGGCTCCCTCTCACGCTCTGCTCTAAATTAACAATAGAGGGTCTGACAGCTCTGACGACACACTCTCCAGTTCTCCAGGCTGTCCCGCCCCAAAGAAGAGTGAGGCTAAAGAATAAAGGAAACACCAGACTGCCAAGCCGAGATGCCTCTTGCCTCAGAGAGGTGGCTACTGGCAAAGTCCCTTGTGAAGTTTTAAGGATTGACAAACCAGACAAAGGAGGTCTGGTCACTCTGGGTCTCCTCACTTTATTCATTCCTGCCTGGAGAATCCTTCCTTCTTCTTTCTACCAAGTAAGTCATGCTCAACCATCACAATTTAACCCAACACAGTCTAGAGTTCTGGCCAAGTTCACTCACTTTCCCTCTCCCTATGGCAATGACAGCTTTAGGTCATTCTGTGTGTGTGTGTGTGTGTGTGTGTGTGTGTGTGTGTGTGTGTGGCAATGCTTGGTTATAATTACCATATGCTGGGTCCTCCTATGTGCCAGGAATTAGAAATTAGACCATCTCTAATCCCTACAACAATCATGCAAGGTCAGTACTGTCAGGCCCAGAGAGGCTGAGGGCACTCAGTAAGTACCAGATTACAAACAATAATTTCTCTACTGAAGAATAGGGACAATGGCAGCAACAGTTATCATTGAGCACTAACTAAACCCCTGAGCTAAGCAAATTAAATAGATTACCTCTTCTTATCATTGTACAATCCTCCAAGGCTAGGGACATTATTATTCTTTCACTACAGGTAATAAAGTGAAGCTGAAAGAGGTTAACCAACTTGCCTTGAATTATGCAATCAGTGACATACACAGGCTTCAAACCCCATCTGATATGACTCCAAAGCCCTGTACCTGGTTGAAAACATCTCCACAAATTACTTCTGCTCAGGATCCAAGGGGCTTGTCCAACCTCAGGTGTTCCTGCGACCCTTTACTCAAAGTGATCAAGGGTTTGGAAAGCCAAATATTTAATTCTCTGAAGAGAGTGCAAAGACCCAGCAATGTATGGGCTGTTTCTGAGCAGGCTGGTTCCCCACACGCCAATCCCACAACAATGGTCCACTGCCCCCTGACATCCCAAATCCTTATTTGAACAACTTACAGTTGTTCATCCAATCATCCACCGACCTGCCCAGCCAGCCAAACATCCGTGCACCCATTCATTAACTGACTGTTTACCATGTTCCAGGCACTGTTCCATTTTCAAGAAGCTTACAGACTAGTAGGGGTGACAATGAAAAAGCAGGCCAACATGCCTTGAGCATGAAAGTCCTTTGCACAAGGAATGACACATTGCTACAAGCTGGGGTATCTATCACACTGAACGGTCAAGGAAGGAGGGAATAACATTTAGGCTAAGGCCTGAAGTATGTGCTGAAGTTCTCCTAGTAAGGGTAAGGACTGGGCAGTGGGAGGTGTGCAGATGAGCAAGGCCCAGATGGATCCTGGTGCCTCATGAGATGGACCTCCATCTCTCACCCAGATCCCATCACAGTCTACTCTCCCCCCTTGCACCCTTAGATTCAGCGACACTCCCTGGCTTTCTGTTTCTCAAACAAACCAAGCTCGTTCTTGCCACAGGGTATTTGTAAGGGTCCATTCCTTCTGTTTAAAGCACTCCACTTCAGTTTTGCATCCTTAACCCTCATATATCAGTCAGGTCTCACCTACATATACTCCCCACAGAGGCCTTCACTGACCACCCAAAAAAAAGTTGTTACTCCCTGCCCCCTCACCTCTCCCATCCCATCACCCTATTTTACTGCCTTCATGCACAGATTATGATAGAATATCATCCTGTTGTTTACTTGTTTATGGTCTGTACCCACCATCCCTACCCAAGAATGGATGGGACTTTGCCTCTTTCTTTGAACACAGCATCTTTAACAGTGTCTGATATACAATATGCTCACAATTGTAGAATAAAAGACTAAATAGATGAATGCATGAGTACAGATGCACCCAATTCAAGAAGTTCAGTATGGTTAGGGCAAAGAGAATAGGGAATGGTGAGACACGAGCCCAAAGGTGTCGTAGGGACTAGACTCATAGAGTGCTCAAAAGCCCTAAGGAAATTGGTTTTTACTCTAAAGGTGATTAGACAGTAATTTCCTACAGTCCAAAGACAGGACTACCAGTTACACAGAGACCAAGGAGGTTCGGAAACTGAGAAAAGAGATAAGCTGTCTTCTGATGGGCCCTCCTATTTGAGCTGCTTGTCAGTTTTGTGAGCTGTAAAGGCAAGCTGACCTCATTGCTTAGTGCTTTAGCTTGTTGGAGAGGACAAGACATCCTTAGACTAGAGACAAAAAGCGGTCCAATGGCAGGAGTTGGGAGGACAGATTTCAAGGAGGCTGTAGCGAATCAAAAGCCAGTCCAAAGTCTGGCAAGTGGGAGAACATGGAAATGGGGGGAAGAAATTATGAACAGAAGGAGGTAGAGAGCAGAATTTGGCAGCACTGCTTGGTGCTCCTAACAGTGTATGGCATGGGATCTTAAGAATACATGAATGAATTTCTATCAAAGGTCTCTGAAGCCTATGTAGGAAACAAAAGGATAAAGACAGGAGTGGCAGCAAGAGTGTTCAACTCTGCTCTGGGTCAGAGGAATGATGTAAGAAGAGGCGGGAGGAGGAAGGAGGTGAGGGGCAGGTGGAGAGAGAGTGCTGCAGGAGCCTGAGCAGAGCAGAACCACAGTGACCCTGCTAGGGGATGAGCACATCCTAACAAGGGAGAGTGCAATTTGCTCACAGAAGACTCATCATCAATGTGATCCAGAGGATGGTCGATGAAACTAGATGGTTGTAAAGAAAAAAAAGCCAATGACATTGTCAAACCAAGTCCTACAGAAGGCAGCATATCCAATACAAATATCTTAGGTATCCTAGTGAGTAGGCACTTTATACATTCCTATTTTTAATTTAACACTTGTAATAGCCCTATGAACTCAGACAAACTGAGGTTTAAAAATCATTCCTGGGGGGCCTGGGTGGATCAGTTAGGCAGTTAAGCGTCTGACTTCAGCTCAGGTCATGAACTCATGGTCTGTAGGTTCGAGCCCTGCATCAGGCTCTGTGCTGACAGCTTGGAGCCTGGAGCCTGCTTCAGATTCTGTGTCTCCCTCTCACTCTCTGCCCCTCTCCCACTTGTGCTTTGTCTCTCAAAAATAAATAAATGTTAAAAAAAAATTTTAAAGCATTCCCAATCTGTACAAGTGACACAGCTAGAATGTAGTAGGGCTGGGATTTGAGCCCATGTCTATCTGACTTCAGACACTAAGCTGTGGGAGAAGAACATAAGGTAAAAGAAACCAATACAGTAGGAAGTGATGGGGGTGGGGGGGAATCAGCTGTCCTGGACAATAGTTGCTTAGACAGAGCCCGAGAGAATGACTTGTAGTGATACTGTCTGAGCCTTGAACCTAGCTGTTTCTAAAGCGAGATCTGTCCTGAAATTTTCAGTGAAGCAACCAACAAAGTCCTCCGTTTCTAAGGTAAATTTGTCTGCATTTTCTGCTACCTGCAATCAGGAGTCCTATTATAACACATATGTAAGCATCTGCCTATGTGGATAAGGATAGAAGCACCTGGTGAGAAATTAGGGAGAGACTGAGACCATTACACGACCACTGGGGCCCTTCACTTAATACAGATGGAGGTTTTCCAATGCAGATCACAAAACTGGAGGAAAGGGAAGACTTAGTACTGCCTAATGAATAATTCTAACTAACCAAATGTCTGAACATCTTATTCTGAGGAAAAAGAACATTTAGTGAATCTGGAGTTGCTTAGCTGACAATCTCTTAGAAAGTTAAGAGGAAACATTATTCTGCCTTTATTCGGACTCAGAAGGCAGGACAATTTTTTTTTGTTTTGTTTTTTAAGGAAGGAAACTTAGGAAAACATGATTATGGGATTTTAAGAATTTATTAATGGGATAAGAAAAAATGTTAAAAGTTCAGAGAAAAATTAGAGACAATACAGTGATCTGAGACCCTAAGAGGGAAGGAAGGCAGCCCAAGAGATAAAGGATGGAGCTCCTCCCAAACTGGAATCTGATAGTTAATTACAAAATCTTTAGGTAGGAAAAGGTTAAAAAAAAAAAAAAAAGCCACATCTCAGGCAGCAAATTAATTCTCATCAGTTCAAGAAGTCATTATTTTTCAATCACAACACTTCTTCCTGTTAAGCCTGGTTTCATTCTCAGGCTATCTTTGCCCCAGTGCCCTAGTCAGTCATGATGAACTGAACAAAGATGGAACACAAGAACCCATTTGCCATTGCTGGTCTAAAGAAGCCAGTATAGGGGCTCCTGGGTGGCTCAGTCAGTTACGTGTCTGACTTAGGCTCAGGTCGTGATCTCCCAGTTCATGGGTTTGAGCCCCACATCAAGCTCTGTGCTGACAGCTCAGAGCCTGGAGCCTGCTTCAGATCTGCGGCTTTCTCTTTCTGCCCCTCCACCCCTCAAAAATAAACATTCAAAAAAATTTAATAATAAAGAGGCCAGTATAACAACATAGATACCTGCCAGAGCTCAAGTTATAAAAGGACATGCACAAGAAATGGAAGCTGGGGCACAAGAAATGGAAGGTGGGGCACAAAATCAAACACAGATCTACAGTGGACTGGGCCCACAGGAATGATGGCAAAAAGGGCAGAGAGAGTCTAGAAGGAGCTGAGGTTAGTTTATTTAAAGCAAAGCAAAACAAAAAACAAACTATTTTTCTAAAAATTAAAATGAGGGATGCTTGGGTAGCTCAGTCATTTAAGCGTCTAACTCTCAATTTCAGCTCAGGTCGTGATCTCACGGTTATGAGATCAAGCCACACATCAGGCTCCGTGGTGGGTGTGGAGCCTGCTTAAGATTCTTTCTCCTGGCGGCATAATTCCAGACTTAAAGATGTATTACAAAGCCATAATCATCAAGATAATATGGTACTGGTACAAAAATAGACACTTAGATCAATGGAGCAGAACCCAGAACCCAGAAATAGACCCACAAATATATGGTCAACTAATCTTTGACAAAGAAGGAAAGAATATCCAATGGAATAAAGACAGTCTCTTCAGGAAGTGGTGCTGGGAAAACTGCACAGCGACATGTAGAAAAATGAACCTGAACCACTTTCTTATACTATACACAAAAATGAACTCAAAAGGGATGAAAGATCTAAACGTAAGATAGAAAGCCATCAAAATCCTAGAGGAGAAAGCAGGCAACAACCACTTTGACCTTGGGCACAGAAACTTCTTACTCAACAGGTCTCCAGAGGCAAGGGAAACAAAAGCAAAAATGAAGTACTGGGACCTCATCAAGATAAAAATCTTCTGGACAGTGAAGGAAACAATCAGTAAAACTAAAAGGCAACCGATGAAATGGAAGAAGATATTTGCAAATAATATATCAGATAAAGGGTTAGTATCCAAAATCTATAAATCACTTATCAAACTCAACACTCCAAAAAACAAATAATACAGTGAAAAAATGGGAAGAAGACATGAATAGACACTTTTCCAAAGAAGACATCTAGATGGCTAACAGACACGTAAGAAGATGCTCAACATCACTCATCATCAAAGAAATACAAATCAAACCACAATGAGATATCACGTCACACCAGTCAGAATGGCTAAAATTAACAACTCAGGCAATGACAGATGTTGGCAAGGATGCAGAGAAAGAGAAACTCTTTTGCACTGCCAGTGGGAATACAAATTGGTACATTCACTCTGGAAAACAGTATGGAGGTTCCTCAAAATATTAAAAACAGAACTATCCTACAACCCAGCAATTGCACTACTAAGTATTTATCCAAAGGATACAGGTGTGCTGTTTTGAAGGGATACATTCACCTCAATGTTTATAGCAGCACTATTGACAATAGCCAAAGTATGGAAAGAGCCCGAAGTCCATAGACAGATAAATGGATAAAGAAGATGTGGTATGTGTGTGTATACACACACACACACACACACACACACACACACGTATATTTCATTCTTTTTGATCGCCAATACTCCAGTGTGTGTGTGTGTATATAAATATATATATATATGTGTATACATACATTGTGTATATAATATATATATATAATATATACACACACACACACTGGAGTATTGGCGATCAAAAAGAATGAAATTTTGCCATTTGCAACAACATGGATGGAACTAGAGTGGTTTATACTAAATGGAATTAGTAAGAGAAAGACAAATATATGACTTCATTCATACATGGAATTTAAGATACAAAACAGATGAACATAAGGGAAGGGAAGCAAAAATAATATAAAAACAGGGAGGGGGACAAAACATAAAAGACTCTTAAATGTAGAGAACAAACTGAGGGTCGTTGGAGGGGTTGTGGGTGGGTGGATGGGTTAAATGGGCAAGGGGCATTAAGGAGGACACTTGTTGGGATGAGCACTAGGTGTTATATGTAGGGGATGAATCACTGGATTCTACTCCTGAAATCATTATTGCACTATATGCTAACTAACTTGGATGTAAATTTTATAAATAAATAAATAAATAAATAAGATCATACCAAAAAAAAAAAGGGTCTCTCTCCCTCTGCCTCTCTCCCCCACTTGCATGTACACACTGTCTTTCTCTTAAAGAAAAAAAAGAATTAAAATGAAGAAGGGGAGAGCTTTAAAAGAATATGAGACATAAGTATCTCTGCCTTGGATAGATGATGTAGTGTAAATAAAGCCAAATTTTTTAACTTCTAGATTGAGTTCCATAACTTCATCAAGAAGAATGATCTTCTTCATGAAAAAGAAAACAACCTTAGTGAAAAGAGATTAAAAGTCCAAGATGGAGAAAAAGATGGGAAAGGGCCAGCCATCAGGACCCCAGGGCCCTAAGGGAACTCAGAAACGGGCTCAGGAAATCTCTCAGGTGATCTCTGAAAAATCAAAGAGAACAGGAAAAAGGCCAGAATGTTAGAGATTAGCAAACAGCATCCTGACTTTCCAAAGAAGGGAAACTTAAATTCTGTTCACCACAAGACTGGACAGCTTACAATCAGCCTCTGCAAGGGGCTAAGCCACATCCTAACCTGAAGAGATCTCACAGCACACAGGGAAGGAAGCACCGAGACAAGGTCAAAAACTCAGGAGAAGAATGGGCAGAGGAGAGGCAGAGGCAGTTCACTGAAGGGGGAATACCAGTAGCCAATAAGCAGAAAAGATCCCTATCATCGTGGAGACATCCACTAAAATAACCAGATACTATTTAACTACACAGAAACTCAGCAAAATATTTTAAATCTTGGTAACATCAACTACTAGTAGGGGCGCCTGGGTGGCTCAGTCGGTTAAGTGTCCGACTTCGGCTCAGGTCAGGATCTCAAGGGTCATGGGTTCAAGCCCTGCATGAGACTCTGTGCTGACAGCTCAAAACCTGGAGCCTGCTTCAAATTCTGTGCCTCCCTCTCTCTCTGACCTTCCCCTGCTCACACACTCTCTCTCCCTCAGAAATAAATAAAACATTAAAAATATATATCAACTACTGGCAAAGATGTGGGTAGTGGACGAAACAGCTTTCTTTTAAGAGCATCTTGGTATATCAATTAAAATTTAAAATACATTGGGGGCGCCCGGGTGGCTTAGTCGGTGAAGCGTCCGACTTTCGCTCAGGTCATGATCTCGCGGTTCGTGGGTTCGAGCCCCGCGTCAGGCTCTGTGCTGACTGCCAGCTCGGAGCCTGGAGCCTGTTTCAGAGTCTGTCACTCCCTCTCTCTCTGACCCTCCCCTGCTCATGCTGTCTCTCTCTCTCCTAGAAATAAAAAAAAAAAAAAAAAAAATTTAAAATACATTGTATTTTGACCTAGCAATCTGAAAGACTCACACATGCAGATGCTTGTAGAAGGTTTTTCATTATAGGCCTATTTATAATAGTAAAAGGAAAAATAAACCACCTAAGGTTTGAAGTGTTATGGTTTTATAAAATACCATATACAACAGTCCAAAATAATGTTGATCCATATATACTGATAAAGATTCTCAAGATGTTACCATTCATGCTTTAAAAAAACACAGAAGAAACTTATATATATTTCTATAGGTGCATATATATATATAAATGAACTTAAGTTAAAAAGGATTCCCATTAACCTGACAAGAGAGATTACCCTAGGAAGGTGATAAAGGATATTTTGGACTTTACTTTTTTTCATTTTTTATAACAAAAGTCTTCATTTATTTTATAATTTTATACACACACACACACACACACACACACACACACACACTTGTGTTTTTTTAAGGATGAAAGACAAAGACTAAGAAACAGTGAGCATTAGAGACCAGCATGTGCACTAGGAATAAGATGTGCCAAAGAAATAACAATGTTGGGGCACCTGGGGTGGCTCAGTCACTTAAGTGTCCAGTTAAGTGTTCGACTCTTGGTTTTGGCTCAGGTCATGATCTCACGGTTCTTGAGTCTGAGCCCCACATTGGGCTTCACACTGACAGTACAGAGCCTGCTTGGGCTTCTCTCTCTCCCTCTCTCTCTGCTCCTCCCCTGCTTGCTCACTCTTTCTCTCTCTTTCAAATAAAACTTAAGAAAAAAAACTAAGAAGAAATACCGATGTCACTCTCAACAGAGTGCCACAGGCTAATGGCAGAGGCTTTCACATCATCATCATGGACACAATAGACAAATGCAGGCTGCATGACAATGCCACGAAGAGAGTCAGATTTGTCAGAACCCTTGCAGTTACTGATTCAGGGTCTACATAGGAACTTCCAGGATAGTCATTTAGCCTGTCCTATCTAACATATTCATTCACTATTTCACTCATTCAACAGACATTTAACAGCTTACTCTGTGTCAAGTGTGCAGAAGAAGATACAGACAATCCCTCCCTGAAATCTAGGATACTGAGAAGTAGACAGAAGGTGGGGGGGTGGGGGGGAACAGTGTGGGAAATGCTTGACTGAGGTATTACGGAAGTTTCAAAGGTAGGCCCAGGATGGGGTCCTATAATGTGAAGGAGTTCACATTATACCAGGTTTGCTTCAAGAAAGCACGAAGCTAAAATGTACCACTAATACCAAAAGTTACATACACAGGAGTTGGAAAAGGTTGGCAAACTATAACACACCATGTGAAATCCATTTACAGTCACTAAAAAAAAATCACATGTTTAGGTTACTGGAGAATAACCTTTTGTTTTGAGGCCTCACTGAAAGTCAAAGAGGCCTCTGAACAGAGCAAGGTTTTCAGAGAGTGGACAATGGGGGGTGCGTGGGTGGCTCAGTTGGTTACGTGTCTAACTTTGGCTCAGGTCATGATTATGCGGTTCTTGAGTTCGAGCCCTGCATCAGGCTCTCTGCTGTCAGCATGGAGCCCGCTTCAGATCCTCTGTCTCCCTTTTTCGGCCCTTCCCCCGCTCATGCTCTCTCTCTCAAAATTAAATAAATGTTTAAAAAAAGAAAAACAGGCCCATGTCAGATGAGGACTTGCTAAAAAGGCACATCCTTACTTTTCCAGGGCCACCCTACCCTCTCTGAGCCCCTAAATCCACTCACAGTCCTCCTGTGCTTTCTCTCAGGGAATAACCCACAGACAACAGACTCAATAATTTCAAGATCCCTAATTGTACCCTTGGTTTGTCCACTTGAGGGAAGTGGCGGCTGGCCTCAGCAACATGGTGGGCACTCTTTGGCACATTTTCTCCCTCTTTCCCAATCTGTTGCCCCAAGGCTGTCCGTCCCACCACACATCAGAGAAGGAAAAATAAGAAACACACACACACCAGGTTCCAAGGCTCCTATCTCAGGCAGCCACTTCACCCTCCCAGGCCTTGGCATGCATGTCTCTGCCAACAAAGAGAGGACCAGATAACTTCTGGGGGACCTTACCATGCATGCATTATCTTTCCGAGAGAATTCACTGTTAAACAGGACTTGAGAGAAAGGGCAGGGCTTACTATGAGTGAATGAACAGTAGAATTTGGGGGCACCCAAGAGTTCTTATCTGGGTCCCCACCCTAGTGAGAGAAGTGCTCTGGACAAGGACCCTCCATTGGGACTGACCTCTTTAGTGACGATCGAGACAGCACCTGTGCGGCCTGGTTCATGGCCCGGACCCAAGCGTTCATGTCCTCCTGGGTGTCGGCACTGAAGTAGTAGGTCCTCATGCCTGACTGCTCGCCCTGAGAACCCCCAGTGGAGCTATTGTAGATGAGTGCTCGCATCCCTGTGTGCACAGCCTGTAAACATGAGGCAGAAACCCAGGTCAGAGAGGTCAGCACACATTTCACTTCTGGGAGCAAAAACAAGAAGACACTCTGACCATGTTCTCCTCTCATCCAGAAATAAAAGCGCAAGTACCACCCAGCTTATTCCCACACCTGGAAAACATCACAGCTGGAATCCCCTTTCCTGGTGAAGTTAGACCCAGTGATGGCTGTGTCTGGTCTCCACGGTCAAAGCCCTGCAGCTGCACCTGTTCCTACTTATCTTCCTCCTGCTTAGGGAGGGGCATGCAGTCAAGGCTAATGTGAAAAAGTTTTTCAAAACCCACGTTTTGTACAAGCAGACTCTCTGGAATCCCTGTTTTGGTTCTTCTGAGGCATGCGATTACTGGAATTGAGCCAAAAATCAGCAATAACAGCAAGCAGCTTGGTGCAAATATTCACTGTGCCTTACCACTTATCACTGCGCCAATATTATCTGGCATACCACTTGTATGACATGTGATGTGCACCTATCAATGCTGCTACTCTTCTATCTCTCCAAAGAGCCACAAAGTATGACAGAGCTAACATATGACTAAAAATCCTTGCACACCCACTATGTGCTAGGAAGCCTCAAGGTGCTTTCAAATGTATCCTTACAAAGACCCTGTGAAGAGGTACCAGAAATGACCACTGAAAAGCAACCAGGTTGGGTGCAAACAAGAGGAAACACCAGCTGTGTTCTGATAAGTACAAGCCTGTCTTAAAGTTGTAATGAAAACCCTTGCCAAATCTACATAAGAAGATGGTATAAAGAGGAAGACCAAAAAAAAAAAAAAAAAAGGAGGCAGATCAGCAAATCTTATTAGTGTCTGTTCCAGGACTTTAATCTCATTCCAATCCCAACAGCCCTCAGAGGTAGGGACAGAATCTCTATTTTATAAATGTGGCAGATAAAGTCTGAGATGTTAAATAACTTTCCCAGGTTTCCACGCCCAGTAATGGATTCCTCACAGCAATTAATATTATCTGGCACTATTTATTTTCTATACTAGTTTGCTTATCATCTGTCTCTTCCCTCCAGAATATAAACTCCATGACAGCAAGGACTTTGTCTATTTTGTTCACTATGGTATCCCCAGAAATAGTGCCTGGCACATAGTAGGTATTCAATAAATGTTTGTGGAATAAATAAAGAGTTGGAACCAGGACTTATACAAAGGTCTATCTGATTCCAAGCCCAAGCTTCTCTATACAATGCTCCCAGGTCTTGCCCAGATATTAGTATGATTACACAGATCAATGGTCTGATAATGTGGATCCAGAATGAAAGGCAGACTCCATGAAAGGATGAGTCAGAGAAATCAAAATGAAAGAACCAATTAGGGGCTGAAAAATGACATGCTTCTAGAATCACTAATGGTCACAAATGAAAAGTCTCTGATGAACTGTCAACATTTGCTTCTGTGACCCACCCTAACATCTAGGTCCAAAATGCTTATTAATTATGGGTCTGCTGATATGGACATACTTGAATCTATCCAGCTAGTTCCAAGAGAATACAAACAAACTTAGCCTGCAGCTAAGGGTCCCTACAGGGACCAAAGCAAACCTGATTTCCTTCCTTGCATGTATAAAGGGTTATCCACTGTCCCAGAAAGGATTCCTCCTGTTTTAGCAAGATGGACACATGACAGTGAAAACAGAATGAGAAGGAACTTGTTGTGTCTTGCTGTGAATCAGCAGAAATTCTTGGAAAAGGTCCCCTGCATAAGGACCCCAATAGATCTCTGATACCTCCTCCCAGACTTTGTGCCCACTCACAGAGGATTCTGGGACAGGCACCAATCCCACCAAACACAAGGCCACCCACAAGTAGAGGGAGCCCTCAAGAGTATGATAGAGAGAGGTTCCTGCCATACTAATGTTTGTGGAGCCAGCCTTGTCTAGGAAATCAACACAGGACACCCTTCGAACATGGGGACTTAGCAGGTCTGCCTGCAAATGGACCTTGGGAGTTAGATCCAGCATCACAGAGGAGCTAACATCACAAACAACCTCAGTCACTAATCAAACTGCCAATATGTGCTGTGTCCAGCTGCCCTTGGTTCTGAAGAGCAGGTTCTTAACTATATTCTGCCTGTGATTGGGCATAAAAGATGTATTTACTGTGAATGTGAGAAATGCAGGGAGTTGGCCACGTGACCCAAGTCCAAAGTGCCCTGAGCCAGAGAAAGATGCCAGAGCCAAGATAATGAGAAGTCTCCTCACCCCTTCCCTAGTCTCATCTCAAGAGGTGCTCCCTTCCCCTCTGCTCTTCACTTTCCAAATAACAGTCCTATTAGGCAACTTTGCATGACCTAATGGAAAACTTCAGGCTATAGCTGAAGGAAATGGAGATGTCTGCAAGGAAGATTTTACCTCAAAAACTTAATGCCCCTAGGATAGGACTGTTCTCCAGGCCTTTAGGACCTTGGTCTTGACCTAGCACTAGAGATAAAAGCTAGCATGCTCACACCCCAAGCATCAGCCTTTAGAACACAGAGGCCTACGTGAAGAAATGTAGGAGCATTCCAAAGGCCAGGGCCCATCAACTGACCAAATCATTCTCTAACTTATTCATACAACAATCTAGCATTGATTGTTTATGTGAAAGGCACTGTAACAGAAATTGAAGCAACAGCCTTAATCAAGGTCAAGATACTTGACAGTTACGTAAGAAGAGAAAGCCTATGGACAAATAATTACAATTGTTGTCAGCATTATCAAGAAGTTCAGGATGCTATGAGAGAGGATATCAGGGGCACCTGGCCTGACCTGGAGAAGGACTTACCTACAGACGTGACATTTAAGCTGTCTTCTACATAGTAAGCAGATATGTTAGTAGGAGTAGCACAGAGGGATGTGTCAGACCCCAAGACAGACAATATGATACATTCAAGGATGAGGCCAGCAGGCCTGGCACAGACAAAAGGAGAGAGCAGGATGAAATGAGGCTACTGGAGCTGGCAGGGCCAGGTCACCGGGGCCTTGTGGTCACATTAGGGTTTTGTCTCATTTACAAGAACAAGGAGAAGCAATTAAAGAGTTGGAGCTGGCAAGATCAGATTTTTGTCCAGAGAAACCACTCTGTCTGCAGTATGAAGAGGTCAGAGTCAAGCTGGGGCAGATGAGAGGAGACGAGCAGGACACCCTATAGGAGTACAGGTGAGAGAGGGTGGGGGGTGGGGACTGAGAAGGAGAGAAGCACTCAGTGTCTGCACAAAACCAGCAGGTAATATCAGCCTGACCTGGTGATGGAATAGACAGGAGAGCTGAGAACGGCAACTGTAAAGGACAAGACTGTCAGGTTTATGCCTTACGCAGACCGGTGACCATTTGTTGACATTAACAGGGAACTCCTCATGCCCAACCTTCGGGTTGACTATGAGCAGCACAGTGAACTGGGTAAGAACGTAGGCCCTGGAGCTAGCCTGACGTGCATGGTGGGCCTGCCTTCATACCCTAGAGCAACGTTGGGCAAGCTGCTCAACCTCTCCAGGCCTCTGTTTCCTCATCTTTAAAATGGGTGGGTGGTGATGGTACTTACCTTTTAAGGCTGTGTAAGCACTAAGTGAGATAATGCACACAGGGAACTTACAGCATAGCCTACCACTTTTAAGGCTCAAAAGATGTTAGCTGATGTTATTATAGGACCAATCACTTAAGTAATTTAAGGGGGCTTACTGAATGAACTTTCTAGAGACTCTGAAAGACCCTTCTCTGCCCTCTCCCCATTGCTAATATACAAAGGACTAGCGGCACCTGGGTGGCTCAATTGGTTAAGGTATCACTCTTGATTTTGGCTCAGGTTATGATCTCAGGGTCATGGGATCAAGCCTCACTAAGCGTGGAGCCTGCTTAAGATTCTCTCGATTCTCTCCCTTCTCTCTCTCTCTCTCTCTTCTCTCTCTCTCCCTTCTTTCTCCCTTCTCTCTCCCTTCCTCCCTCTTCCTCCCTCCCCCCACCTCTCTCTCTCTCCCCCTGCCCCTTTCCAGGGTTTTGATCTCTTTCCCCCTCTCACACTCTCAAAAAAAAAAAAAAAAAAAAAAAGTACAGAGGACTAAACATGAACTACAAGTAAGCCTGAACCCATAACTTGGAAAGTATAATCAGTGTAACTAACCACAACTACTACTAAAAATGACTGCTCTATGCAGTCTCTGTTTACAGAATGGGACTAGCCCCATCTACCCAGGCAGAACTAGATGATGCATTAGTTTTCCTAGTAAAAGCTCCAGACGGGCAAATCAACCACTTAAGATCTGTGGATGTACAGAAGAAGTGCACCGAACCTTCCCAGAGGGCTCATGGAAGGCTTTCTGGAGGAGGTCACCCCCAATCAGAGACTTGATGGACTAGTAAGAGTTGGGGAAAGGGCATTCTGAGCTGTGGCTGAAGTTCAGGCAAAGGCCTGTGGGCATGAAATATCCTGGGGCCCCAGGCAACTGTACATGGCCAGAGGGAAAGCCTAACATGGGAGTGGCTAAAAATGGAACTGGAGAGGTAAGCTCGGGCTGCTAAACCAAGACTGGGCTTTATCCTGCAGACAAGGGGGAGCCACTCAAGGGTTTATGGTGGGAGCATAGCCTGAACAGATGTGCAAGTCAGGAACAGTGGGGAGGACTGATTGGAGGCTGCAGTGTCTGAGGGCTGAAGCAGCGGTAGCCAATACCTACAGAGCAATTACCATGTGCTAGGCACTATTCTGGCAGTAAGTTAGTTACCTATGGGAAGGATGATGGCAACCAAGACAGAATAGACAGAGCAGTGGAAAGGAATAGATGGAGGACAGAACTGAAATGGGAGAGGAAAAAGGCATCTCTTCTCTGTTCTCTTCTTATCCCCTAATAATCTCCATGCAGATTCTAGAATATAAGCTCCATGAAGGCAAGGACTTTGTCCTTCTCATTGTTAACACCCCAGTATCTATATCCTACCAAGTAGAACAATGAAGCACAGTGAAAGTTTGCTGAATATAAATAAGTTAAAAACCACATGTCTTGGCTGGCCTTTAGCCAGAATCTAAAGCAGGGATCTTAATCTTCTGGGGGGCATGAACCCTTTGGACAGTTTCATAAATCCTAAGAACTCTTCTCAGAATGTTTCTAAGTATGCAAATAAAATAAAGGAAATATGCTATACTGAAATACAGTTACCAAAACTTTCTTAAATGTGGGATAGTGATACAGGTACTTCTTTAATAACTCATTATATAAGAAATATAGTAATAATTATTGTCATTTCAATGTGACAATGAGCATAACGCTATTTCAAGATATTTACAATGGTAGTAATGTGATATGAAGATCTCTCTGGTTACTATGGTGACCAAGGCACAGGTGCTATGGATACTTGTTGTTGCCTGCTTTCTTTTCTTTTTTTTAATTTTTTCTTTAATGTTTATTTTTGAGAGAGACAGAGAGAGAGAGACAGAGAGAGAGAGGAGGGAAGGAGGGAGGGAGGGAGGGGCAGAGAAAGAGGGAGACACAGAATCCAAAGCAGGCTCCAGGCTCTGAGCTGTTAGCAGAGACCGACATGGAGCTCGAACTCACAAACCATGAGATCACGACCTGAGTTGAAGTCAGATGTTTAACCGACTGAGACACTCAAGCACCCCAGCTTGCTTTCTTAATCAAAGAAAACATTATAGGTTAAAAAAAAAGAAAGATGTAATTTATCTATTGACCTTTGGAGTCTATAGAGCTCAGGTCAGGAAACCTTGGTCTGAGAAAGGAAGAATGGCTCAAAGGGGAGCAATAAAGGCTTTTTTCCCCATTACAGATCCTTGGACCCTTGGCTGCATGGGGATTTTTTTTGCTCTAGATCCTGGATCCAAGGGGCAAGCTTGCTCAGAAGTGATCAGCAGGCCAAGGGTGGCTGTACATCCAATAGGAACTGTTTGGGAAGGCGCCCCAGGTGAGCCAACAGGGCATAAAAGGCCCATGTCCATTTAGCACCAGCCTTCCTGGTAACAGAGAGGGCTGCCAGGCTGCCCTGAAAAAGAAAGGCAAGGAAAGGACCATATAACCTTTCAGGGTGTGCCTATCTACCATTGCAAATACTCTCAACAATCTCAAGCAAGATGCCCTAGCAACAGTCAGAGAATTTCAGACCTGGAAAGAATTGGTATCAGAGGCAGGTGTAAGGCCCAGGGCACAAAACACTATGCATTCCTCAGTATACCCAATAACACGGATCTTGTACTGTCCAAGGGGCCCACTTTCTGGCCCCTAAAAGAACAATGCTTCAACCCAAGGGAAAGGGAACTCTTTCATACTCAGGAAGCCACAGCCCTCTGTGGAGAACCAGCTGAACACCACCAGACTTGTCTGGAGTAGCTTTTCTCTGTTCTCAGACCCTGAGGATTCCCCCCTCCTCAACACATGCATGCCTTCTATCTCTCAGACAAAAGATTTAGGGAATACTCTTGGTGAAGCCTTTCTAACAACATTTTTTTTTTCAAAAAGAAAAGAATCTATGACACATTAAAGATGTTCTTCTAAATCTGTTTTCACACCTCCCAGTGAAGTGTTAAGATGAAATATATATAGTTACAATCAGTTACGTCTTGACCATATTTCAAACGCTGTCCCAAAAAATTACATACGTTATCCCCACTGTTGGCCCAATAGCAAAAACACTGAACTCTAGAAAGGAAGGTTTTCTGAGAAAAACTTTTAGGCTGCACAGGACCACTGAACAATGTTTTCACAGCCAGCCATCAGCAGGAGAGGCTTCTGAACTATTAAACAGAAGAGTATTCCTAAAATGACAACAATGAGTATTAGTTCAAATCACTTTCCACCTCCTGCAATGTGTGTGCAGGAGGTGACCAAAATAAGACATGGAAGAAAAGCAGAGAGAAAGAGAAAGAAACTGTCATCCCTCTCTTTATAATGCAATTGAAAGAGCACAGAGTTCATGTTCAAGTTCTGTCACCATCATCCCCCAGCTTTGTGACTTTGAGCAAGTATCTTAAGCACTCTAATCCTCATGTTCCTAATCTATAAAATGAAGCTAATAATACTGGCCTCACCCATTGACTCTCCACAACATTAAATGAGCTTACATGGATAGAAGTACTTCTCCAGTCATAAAAGGTTTTACAAATATAAGGTAATACTACATCATACAACAGGAGACAGGGAAAAATCCCAGAATCTTCAACCCACAGCAACTCTTGAGTCATCAGGATAGTGACAGTCAAGGAAAACAGAAGGACAGCGCAAACCTGGCAATGAACAAAGCTAAAACATCAGCCCAGAAAAGAAATGTAAAAGATGAGACAAATTTTCCAACCATCACCCCCACAATGGACTCCAGGTCAAGGCACCAATACAGACTATCACCTTCTAGTGATACCATGATACCACATATCAATGCTTTCTTTAACCCTTACAGATAGTGCATGTGTTATCTTGTGCTTTTCCACAATCTTTCAACTATCTATGGCTGGCAAACTTGACTTCTATTCAACCTCTGCTTTAGTACCCATGTAGCTAGGCTATATGAGTAGTGGGGGCAGGAGCCCCTACCCTTCTTAAAAGGCTCGTCATTGCCTTGCATCCTGAGCAATGTGAGAGGGCATTCCCCATGGCTACTAGCACCAAAGGCTGCTGCTTCAGTGTTGAGACTTCCACTCAGCTGTCAGTAGAACTTCAACTCCTCCCCCAAATCCTCCATTCCTGGAGGACCCAAGAAACAGCAGCATTGAAGGAATGTGCGGAGGTTGACAAAGGAGATGGTCTCGGGATTTCCCAAATTTGGACCTGACTGCCACCTACCTGGAGCTTCCACACCTGGCTCTGAAGATGCTAGAGGGCATAAAGGACTGCCATCAATTAACATGGCCACACTCTCTCCACATGGCATGGTGACAAAGTAGAAAAGGGGTTCTATTGAAGGAGTTTCCCTTGAGAATCTTCAGTGATCCAGAAATAATCCAAATTTGATTCTACTCACTTTTCAATAAGATAAAGAAAGTGGACAAACTTGAAAATTCTTCAACATGAGCTGCTAACCCAGTGTAAGTTTTCATAATATAATTGATATAAATCCATTATGAGGGACCACCACTTGCACTAAGTGGCTGGATACTAGTTAGACTGGCTGATTACAGTCAAAAGAAAGCCTAAGGAGGAATCCATATTAATCATAGGACTAGTAGTGAGAGGAAAAGAGGGGTCTGCATACCTGAGCAAAGGTGGAGGACTCAAGCTCAGATACAAATGAAAGCACTTGTGATTTTATTGTTTAAAGAACTTATAACTTTGTTAACATGCATCTGAAATGTTCTAGCTTCTTCTCCTTTCTCTCCACAAAAAACAACTGCTTTTATGAAGCCATTTTTGGGAACACAAAGTTTCTGAGGGTGCAATTGCTGCACTAGATGGGAGGGGGCAGTACCTTAAAGGAATACTTGCGGCTTATGCGGTCCTCAGGGGCCACAGGTGAGATCACATAGCTGGGCAGAGGGATGCTCCCAAGGACAGCTTCTTCTCGGCTGTCTTTGAATGGAAAAAACACATCAGAATAACCTTCTGTGGCACCTTCTCTGGGCTGGTCCATCCCACTGCCCCAGTTCAGGGCCCCAAATGTCTTCCCAGGACTACTTCAATCACTGACTGTCCACTCAGGTGCTCTCTGGAGACCTCTGCGCTAATGCTGGAATCACACAGGTGAATCAGACAGGGGCAGAGGCAGGCATGTAAACATGCTCACACCACCTGCTAATTCCTGAAATACAGCAGTTTACAAAGTGCTGTGGGAACACAAAGGCTGAAGAGGCACACAGTCTGGGGAAGTGGAGAAGGCTTCAGAAGGTGATATTTAAAGTGTTTTTAAAGGATGGGGAAGGGCATTCTGGGAGGAGCAAACCTCACAGGCAAAGTTAGATAGAGCATGTGCGAAATACCCTACCTTCTACATCTATTTTCTTCCTCCTCCAAAGCATCTTCATTATAGAGGTAACTTCCTAATGACAGAGTTAGTCCTGTCGTTCTCTTACTCAAAGGCTCTGGCTGACTGCTCACTGGATGCAAAATGAAACCCAATTTCCTCTGCCTGGTGTCACAGCCCTCTTGCATTTTGACCCTTACCCAACAACCTGAGCCTTCTTTCCTAGTATGTCTAGGGCCTCACAAGTCTGTCATTCCACTTTCTTCTGCTTCTAGAACTTTATTCAAGTTGTCTCCTCTGCTTGAAATGTCCATCTCCCCCCTACACAGAGGCAAAGCTCTACGATCTTTACAAGCCCAACTCAAATCCCATCTATTCTAAAAAGCCTCCCTAAATTCTCCAGTATGGAATTTCTTGCTCCCCCTGAATTGATTAAGTACACTGAACGTCTTCTAAAGCACCTAACACAGACTAGTCTGTCTTAAAACTTTCTCTTCTCTATGTTTCAAGCCTTACTTCTTTCTCACTATTGTACAGCCCCTAACTCTATGTGCTGGGGCTCCATAAATGTTTATGTGGTCAACTCAACTCACCAACTGTCTATCCAATATTGTAGGGGATAGATCCAGACAGCAAGTTACAACATACAATGATGTATCTCTATTTCCCACCTCTCCAGATTGTATCAAAGGTATACCTATGTCTTAAAACGGGTAGAAGCTAAGACAATTCCAGACATGAAGATCCTAAGTAGCAGACAAACTGGATTCTATTTATTTTAACTCAACAAATGGCACTTCCAGTGCAGTACTGGTATAAAATAAAGTGACCGACCACCCACATATGTAAAACTGAACACCTGACAAGTAAATAGGTTATAAATTAGCTCAGGCCACTAGTCCAGTCACTGGATTTGAGAACATAACCACCTGTATCACCTCACCACAGCCTCCTGCACAAAGAGCCTTTGGTGGCCTGAGCCGCAGCTCACCTTTATAGTAAAACAAGCAATAATCAGCAAGCACAAACCACCTCCTTTTCCAGAGCCTCATCCCAGAACTGTCCTGAAAAGCAAAGAAAACTAGTCAGACAATATGTGAACACACTGTTCCCCCTTCCCAATCATGCATGACATGATGCTGGAACAAAGACTTACCCATATCCACTCTTTCATCCAATAAATTAATGAATTAATGAAATTTTATTGCATGGCCTTTTTTTTATAGGACATGAAAATTTAGATTTAGTGATAGTTTATCCCAAGGAAGCTTTATGTGTGTCATGGAAACAGATTAATGTAAGTATCCTTCTTTTAGAAAGGAAGATATAGATTCAGAAACACAATTCTTCCATTAAGAAATCAGCTTTTGTGACACTGAGATATCACCTCACACAAGTCAGAGTGGCTAAAATGAGCAAATCAGAGAACTCTAGATGCTGGCGAGGATGTGGAGACACGGGCACCCACCAAAAAGTTGGTGGGAATGTAAACTGGTACAGCCCCTCTGGAAAACAGTGTGGAGGTTCCTCAAAAAATTAACAATAGAACTCCCCTATGACCCAGCAATAGCACTGCTAGGAGTTTACCCAAGGGATACAGAAATGCTGATGCATAGGAGCACATGTACCCCAATGTTCATAGCAGCACTCTCAACAACAGCCAAAACATGGAAAAGAGCCTACGTGTCCATCAACAGACGAATGGATCAAGAAGATGTGGTTTATCTATACGATGGAATACTACATGGCAATGAGAAAGAATGAAATCTGGCAATGTGTAGCAACATGGATGGACCTTGAGGGTGTTATGCTGAGCGAAATAAGTCAGGCAGAGAAGGACAAATATCATATGTTTGCATGTATAGGAGGATTAGGAGGAACTTTAACGGAGGACCACGTGGGAGAAGAAGGGGAGAAATGGTAGGGGAGAGGGAGAGAGGCAAACCATGAGAGACTCTTGAATGCTGACAAAAACGAGGACTGATGGATGTGGGGGTGGGAAGGGGGGATGGGCATGGAGAGGGGCACTTGTGGGGATGAGCACTGGGTGTTATATGGAAACCAACTTGACAATAAACTATCTGTAAAAAAAAAAATCAGCTTTTGGGGTGCCTGAGTAGCTCAGTCTGTTAAGCGTCCAACTTCAGCTCAGGTCATGATCTCACCAATTGTGAGTTTGAGCCCCGTGTCAGACTCTGTGCTGACAACTCAGAGCCTGGAGCCTGCTGCAGATTCTGCATCTCCTCTCTCTGTCCCTCTCCCACTTGTGCTCTGTCTCTGTCTCTCTTTTTCAAAAGTAAATAAACATTTAAAAAAATAAAAATAATTAAGAAACAAAAGAAATCAGCTTTTAACGAAAAGGATGGTATTTATTTACTTGGGTGCTTGGGTATTGATGAGGAAATTTATTTACATGGTATGGAACAAGGAACTTAAGTTAGCTAATTAATCACTGAGGCAAAGTTCTCATATGACTAAGTTCAGTTCTTGATCATAAGGGGCTGATTTTGCCATGAATTTGCCTTCCATTCAGTGTAAAAAGACCTGGACTATCTTGCTATCTAATTGTCTTATACCATGAATCTATCTTTACTCATCTGAAATCTAAATCAAGGGGCGCCTGGGTGGCTCAGTTGGTTAAGCATCCGACTCTTGGTTTCGGGTAAGGTCATGATCTCATAGTTCATGGGTTCATGTTCCATATCAGGCTCTGCGCTGACAGCGCACAGATTATCTTCAGATTCTGTCTCCCTCTCTGCCCCTCTCGCACACACACACTCTTGTGCTCTCTCTCTAAACTTTAAAATAAAATAAAATAAAACAAAAACCAATACATTCACTAAAAACGTTTTAGGTGAATGTGAAAATTCTAAAGAACTAGGCCAGGGCAGGAAAGTAGTAGTGTTGCAGGGTCCATTTTCTCCAAAATTTAGGAAACTTCCAGAGCTGCTTTTAGCTGTTAAAACTGTTTTCCTTCTGCGAAAGTTTTCAACAAGTTTACATTTAAAAAAAAACAACAACAAAGTTATGACAGTTTCTAAACCTAAGCACAAGATGAAGTTTGTTCATTGTCTACTTACTCAAGTGCTAAAAACAAATTAACTTGTTGAATTCATACATTTCTTGGTTTTATCTTCTGCATTAACCATACTACCTCTAAGATCTTGCTTTATTTGGAAAACTCCTCTCCATCCTTCTACATCTAGTATAAATGTCACCTCCTCTGGGAAACCTTTCAGGACTCCCCCAAAGACAGCTACATTCTCCGTGATGTGTGTCCATAGTACTCCACACAGGTCCCTGTTACAGTTCCAGCACAGCCACAGTGGGGGCTGGGGAGAAGAATCAATGATAGCCCCATTCCTCTCTCTCCACATTTGAAAGGAGCATACTTTTGTTCGATGGGAGTGAGGATGCAAATGGAAAAGTCAGAAGGTTACTCAGGTAAAAGAGATGAGCAGAGAGACAAAGAAAGAGACACAGTCATGAGGGAAAAGGGTACTGTTGAGAGAGGTGCCAGCACAGTGTCTGATGGAGGAGGCTGGAGAGCTATGGGAGCTGCCCAGGGGAGACTGAGGGAGAGAGATTTCAAGAGGACTTCTAGGGATTTCTTCTGTGTGATGTGCAATGGAATACCTTCCTCTGTCTTCTCATAGAGTCTTTAGTAAAATTTCACATCATTGCTCTTGGTGTTTGATGTGTGTTTTTTGGATGGTATGATATGTGAGACACTGAGGGCAATAATAGGACAGGTGAGAGATGTATCTATTTTGGGGTAAGGAGGCAATGAGCTGGATTCAGCAGATTTGGAATCAGAGCTGCTAGGAAAACTAGATATGTGTTCTAGACCAGAGGAGGGGAAAAAATGGGGTTTTTCAGCACATGATAACAAAGGCTCTTTAACACCTGGAGGGCAAGTGATGGCAGAGGGGTTGGCAGGAAGGCTGGATTCGTGCAAACTATCCACACTCGTGCTTGGGTCTCAGGGCAGCCAGTAGCACCAGGGGTCCATGTGGTCAAGTGTGCTTAGGGAGGCAAGCTGTAGCCATTGAGCAGACAAACCTGCCTTAGACAAACTCAGGAAGAGAGAGCTCATTAGGAGTCTGTTCCCAGCTCCCAGGGGCCAAGATAAGGAAGGCAATCAGCAAAGGTCATCCCCCTCCCCCACTCTCCCTTCCCAGTCTCCTCACCTGCTTGTGCAGCCACCCCCTCACCACCACTGGAACATTGGGGTTCCTCCGAATGGCCTGGTCCCTCTTCCCAAAGCTGTGGACTTTATTGCTGGACTTCATGATCTAGGAAAAAGCAACTCGAATTCTAGCAGCAGAGCGAATTTAGGGAGTCACAAAAGGTACCTGCATGATAAGAGAGCTGCGGGCTCTTCTGCCTTACTCTAAGCAGCAGTGCCCTTTGATTAAGAGAATAGCATAGAGACTGGAACAGGTGGGCACATGGCCATAGAATTTTAATTAAAAGATGAATCCAAGACCTAGTAAGCTTCCCATCTGGCTCACAGAGAAAAAAAATTTTAAGAGATTTTTCAATCAACTTTCACCAGCAGCTGTTGGTCCTTATATGTCCTAGTCCTTCTGAAGCAAAGGTACTTTGCAGTCACAGACTTTTGCCAATTTCCAGACATCTACTCCTCCTATCTTCGTTCAGTCCTTAGCACTCACCCCTCCTCTATAATGCTGGTTCTTTTCCCTGCTCCTCAATGCTCCCACATCTCACCTTTTCTCAGGCCTACCTGTCACAAATCTTACCAGGCAGTCTCTAACACACCTGTGAACAGAGGCATGGCCCTCCTGGGACAAGCCAGGAAAATGAAGAATGCATGCAAGGATGTAGGTATCAATCCTGGTTCTTCCAGCAATCACCTGTTTTCTTGCACAACTGACATAACCCCAACTGGTTTCAATTTCCTGATCTGTCATTTGGGGAGGATCCTTCTTACAAGCCTCCCTCACAAAATCATAGTGATAGTCAATGTGCACCCACAAAATTCTAAAGGGTGGAAGGAAGGAATAAGTGGCCAGGAGCTCACCTTGGGGCCAGGCTTGGCCTCCACGGTCGACGTGGTTCCAGCTGTGGACGTTTCACTGACCATGCTGGATGGTCTTTGGTTTCTCTCTTGCTTTGACATATGAGGATGTGGCCTGTGGGAAAACACAGGAAAGTCCAATGAGTAAGTACCAGGCTGGAGTGGAAGTGGAAGCTGAGATTTATCACAGACTAGAACTGGCTGATATGCCTCAGACAACCCACCTTTTTGGAGACCACGTGACTCTAGATTGCATCCAGAGGACCACAATGCCCAAATGCTTCAGTGAGTCTAGAGGATAATAGACGGTCACACCTCCATGGCCTGACAACCCACTAAGGGGCCAAGTTCGTCATTCCTGCCTGCTGTCCTAAGGTCTCTACATTTACATTTTTACTCAGGTATCTGTGGCAACTGCCCCATCAGATGAGGACACACAGTTGTACCACTTTTTATACAAACAACCCATACTCCTTACATACACACGCAACACACACCCCTCTATTTCCCTGGTTCCCAAAAGAAGCTGTTTATAATTAGTAATAAGAAATCACTTGCGCACACATCCACACCCCCAGATACATACAGAAAATCACTTACATAAATGCCAGTGGGGCTTGCCTCCCAAAATAGATCACTCAACAAAGAGTCCTATTCTGGGAACATTCCTTTGCCCCAAAATAGAACCATTACAGATATTAACTCGTTGTGCCATGCCTGGGAACAGGAAGCAATGAGACACGGCTGGGTCCACAATGAATATCCCCTCAGTGCATCCCCAACAGAAGCGAGTGACACCGTGCTTCCCATCAAGAAGCTCCACCTGCCCTGAGAGAGCCAGAACTCTGGAAACATCACTGTATGACACTGAAGAGACACTACAGAGAACCCTTCTCACCTGCCTCCACAGATCCCGAGCATTTGCCAAAGTTTTTCAAAGCAGGGGCAGCAGCAACCGCCTCCAACAAATTCAGTGCCTATCCTCAAACAGCTTGATGCCTGCTTCCCAAACTCTACTAACTCCAGGATTGGCAAGCCTTCCTCAGGACGTAAGTCTCATTGTTTTGTGGCTGGTTTCTCTACAGGCAACACGATCCAGGCAGCTGCAGTAAACTGAGGCTCTCTTGCCTGAGTAGCGGAGAAAATCTGGCTTGGAGGCCTGGGCCAAGAGCCTGAAGAGATGGAGGATCCAGATAAGACACAGCCAGGAAGAAGCACTCTGGATATCGGTTCGCCAGGCTCACTTTTACAGAGGTGCTAGGAGAAAAAATCCTAGTGTCCAACTTCAAGATGTGCTACTTCCTTCAAAACCACTACTGCTCAAAGGGTAAGTGTCCTTCCTTCCTGAGCCCCAAGACACAGCCCCATACCCTGCACCATTACTTCTTCCCAGAAGTAGCCGTAACCACCGCGCTGTGCAGCAGCAGGACCACAGCAGTGGCACTGGCTTTCCAAGGGGCTGAGCTCTGCCGGATGCAAGTCCCACCAGGCAGAAAGATCACTGGCTCCTTACGGGCTCCGGCACTCACTCCAGACTCCCCGCCCACGGCCTCCATCCCAGCCAGACTTTTGTTACTGCTCCCCACTCAGAGAATGTCACCGCACTCAGCTCGCTGCTGGCAGAGGCTGCAGGCAGCAAAAAGGATAATTGCCAACCGGGGGTGAGAAGGGCCCTGAGAGGCTGCCTTGTCCAGTCCCTGCCTCCAGGCAGAACCATGCCCAAAATGGCTGCCTGGAACCTAGTCTTGCCTGACTTACAAATTTCCAGAGGTTGAGACAAAGAGGAGTTCTCGGGTTGCATCAGTTATGTCAGCTGTACCTCTAAGCCGAAATTCAGGACACAAAGTCTGACAATAAAATAGGTTTGTTTGGGAGTTTATCAAGTTTCATTTGCTCCCATTTAAGAAACTGACGGAAGATTTTTATAGAATATTTGGGAATATAAGAAAAAAGCTAAAAGGAAAGAAAAAAGTCACCATAGTCCTGCTACCTAAAAGAAAACCATTTTAACACTTGGTAATATATATTTCCATTCTTTTTTATGTCTGGGTTTTAGGGGTGGGGGAGAGGAGTGCTTTTTTGTTTTTATATAATTGTGATCATACTGTGTTTATGATTTTGCATTTTGATTTTTTGAAACTTAATGTAAACATTTCCTCCATTATTTTAAACACATCCACATCATTTTATTTTTTCTTTATTTTAATTTCTTTTTAAATAAGCTCTATGCTCAACACGGGGCTTGAACTCACAACCGCAAGATCAAGAGTCATATGCTCCTCCACAAGACAAAGAAAAGACTATCTGGATGTATGACTGGCCCAGAAAACCCAGGATGGACAGCCACTTGCACCACTTCCGTACAGTCTTGAGCTCTGACTCTAAGCATCTCCTGCTTTCTACTCCCATGTCCCCGTCCCACTCGGGGATGCTGGGTGGCCAGGAAGTTCCTCCAGACAACAGTGCTGTCCTATAGCCTTTGGTGGATGAGGAAAGGGTTATAACCACCACCCAGGGAGCCAATTACAAAGAGATTTCAGCTGGACAAGGACCGGGTATGGTCCCAACACTGAACATTGGTGAGGGACAGTGGACCGCAGGGGTAGGGTGGGGGAGCGGAGTACAAGAGGAGGAGGAGGAGGAGGAAAAACACGAAGACAATTCCATTCTTTATTCTACAGAGACCTCTACTCAGTCACACTCAGAGAAAGCTGACTTATTAGGAGAAACAGCCTAAACTAAATCTGCCCCAGAGGAAACCATGCTGTCTCTATAAACAGTGTCTTCATCAGGGCTCTCCATGGGCGGGGGCAGCTCCCAGCTGGAGCAGGAGTCTCCATCTCCACCTGGCTGGCAGTCCTGACCTTACTCTCTGAAAGAACGAGGTGCACACAGCTACTTAGCCAAGTAGCAAGATCTGACTTCAGAGGATGTTCCCCTGAATCTCTTCAGTGTCAGTAATGATCCCCCAGGTCTCCCACAAGGGTGAATATGACTTTTGTGAAATCTCTAAATGTTATCTGGCACTACAACTAGCTTAAAAAAAAACAACAACAACAACAACAACAAAAAACAGGTGGTGGTCATGCTTGGGACACCATTTGGTACCCAACAACAAAGTTATAAAAAAGTCTCTGGGTGCCTGGGTGGCTCAGTCGGTTAAGTGTCTGACTCTTAGTTTTGGCTTAGGTAATGATCTCATAGTTCATGAGTTTGAGCCCCACATCAGGTTCTGCAAAGGCAGCATGGAGCCTGCTTGGGAGGCTTCTCTCTCTCCTTCCCTCTCTGCCCCTGCTCCCCAGCCCCTCTAAAACTAAATAAATAAATAAACTAAAAAAAAAAGTCTCAATAACAATTATCTAACTTGACTGAAAAGCTGGCTCTGATGGAAAGTTCTGGAAGTCATTTACCACATTGTTTTGAGACGCAGGAATATCAATAGTGTCATGTGTAAAGCCTCCTGAAGAGAGATACTGAATCATCTTATAGGCATGTTCCCCACTTAAAAGGCTGGTGGGGTAGACACTGACTTGTCCTCAGTTCCTCAGACTGAGGTATCTCCTGACAGGTTTCACTCAAGAACCATCCCCTCCCCCAGAGAAGAGCCTGTGCTCCTGAGCTGAGCAGCTGTGAAAGGTGGTTCAGTTAACCACCATTCAGTTAACAGCATGCCCTCAGGCACATGAGTCACACAGATCTCAATAGAGGAGACGGAAAAACCTGCATACGCTATGGGAAGACAGACTCTTGGTGTCATTAAATAAAATCTATTAACTTAAAAGCCTGTTTGCCAGGTTTCTGTACTATCTGGATTCCCAAAGTACAGTGGGACGATTTGAACAAAGACATCTCTTTCCTTGGCTTGGGCTACATGAATGCTGATTATTTTGCTGGAGGGGTGTGGGCTGAAGTTCAAAACAGTGAGCTAGAGTCTTAACTGCCTCCCAGCTGAAATGAACAGAAGAATTTAGGACTAGACAAAAGTCAGTCTGGAGAAGCCCAGTAGGAAAGGGACTTCATTCTACTCTAAACTTCCTCAAGGATGTGTCAGGTGAGCCTGGACAGGAAATCACCTTCTATGTCCCTCAATTTCCCCCTCAAAAAAGCAACTGCTTCTGCTACCTATATATCCAGGAGCAAATGCAGAGAACACTGACAGATGTAGTAAGAGGGAGGCTATCAATTCAGAAGTCTTTTTTTTTTTTTTTTTTTCCTGTTGGGTCCAAAATTAGGTGAGTTTGGTTAATGGGATCATTGGCTGTCTCTCAATTAACATTATGAATGAATAGGAGCAAGCTGAAGTGGGATCACAGCAAGACCCTTTTCTACCCTATTGCTGTCATGATAGGTAAGTCACCAAGCCAAGAATCACCAACCCGTTGGGTCAATACACAAAGTCAAGCAAGCAGAGAGACTGGGCTGTACTTGTCCACCACCTACTGTGTGCCAGGCATTTAGACTACATTATTGCACTTAACCCTGAAAAGCCAGCTTTACCATCTCCATTTTTGCAGATGAGGTAAAGTGAGGCTAAAACATTAATAACTTGCCCAAGATAGAAGATGGGCTCCAAAATCTGGTATTCCCAAGAGACACCATCCCATGGCAAGTCCCAAGTCTGATGGAAGCAGGCTCTTCTCAACTCCAAGGACCAATCCCCAAATTAAGAGGATCCTGGGGTGGTGGGAAAACCCAGGAACCCAGAGTAATTGGGTCTAAACAAAGCTCTGCAGCTTAGTCACCCCTCCACAAGTCACATCATTTCTCTGGGCCTCAGTTGCCATTTTTACAAAATGGGATGGAAACTACTCTCATCTCACAAGGTGGTTGTGAGTTGAAAGAATGTCTTGAAAACTATGAAGCACAGCACTAAATGAAAAGTACTGTCATGGCTATTAGCAGTGGAGACCTCAGAATTTAAATCTCAGGTGCATTCTATTTTTATTTCCAAGGCACTTCTCTCCAGAAAATTCAAGGTGCCAAACAATTAACTTCTAAACAATCACTGCTTATAAACACCTCTATGAACACCTTATCCCGGTGTGGCTCCTTTAAAGTACAATAAACTTGTGAGGGACTGGGCTCCTATTCTTCCCCCAGGAGGTTAGAAAGTTATTGGGAACTGGGAATCCCTTACTGAGAAGACATTATTACATGTCACTTGTATCCCATCAATTCTTTGGGGAAAAATAGGTCCCCAAATTCATGTTCTGTCCTCAAGTATTCCACACAGAGAGCTCAGTTAAAATTAATGAGAGGAGGGTGTATGAGAAGAGGCACACTCACTAAGCAGCAAATTTTTTAAAGTGCTCACACCCACCACCTAAGGGGTTTGGGGAAAGCAATGCACAATGAAAAGCAGGAATAAAAGAAAGTTCTTGTCCCAAGCAGGCAGACACCTCCACACCTCCTCCTCTCAGAGAAAGAGACGCACACAGACAGACCGCCAACGCTCACTGTATACTCCCAACACCCTGGGGGAGGCTGTCTGACACAGGTTTTCATTCAGCAACTGTGGCCTTGTTACTCAACTATGGCTTTCTGTGTTCCTTCCCCTTCCCTCAACTCACCTCTGGAACACAGGCTCCAGTTCTTCACCCCACCCCACCTCAGGAGCTGGAAACTAGCCCAGAGAGCACCCCTCACCTGGCATGAAAATAACCCAGGGAGCCTCATGGGCTTCCCTCCCCATCCCCAAACCTAAGCACTGCTCTGAATTCAGCCTGAGCCCCACTCAGCAGTTGTGAACCTGGACCTTGGACCAAGTTGGAACTTGGACTGGTCTGTCCACTGTCCAGGCTTCATGTGCTAGGGAAGAACTAGACCTTGACCTCTACTGTTCCTTCCACCTTTGCTTTGTTATTTCAGAGATGCTACAATTCTAACCCAAGCCACTGGCAAGCCCTCATCTAGCCTATATATCAATTCCTCTTAGTTTACCAAGCAGTCAGTTACCTCACTAGAAAAAAGCCCTTTCTAATCTGTCTAGATCTGGGTGCTCCCCAGACTCAGTAAGTAAAAGAGGACAAGAAGGGTAGTCACAAGAAGGAACAAAATGACTGTTTGCAAGCAGCAGCTTGCCCTCCACACACAGCCAAGCCACCACTGCAGCATTTTCACCCGGCACAGAGCCTGAGATGTGATTGCTGCATGGTAATGACTGCATCCCCGGTGCCAATGCCCTTGGGAACATCAACATCAAAAGCCAAGTCAACATCCAGGTGCTTGAATGAACTAAGGACACCATCACCACCTCTTCCCCTACCTGTGACTGTCACAAATGCCGACTCCTAGATCAGGAAGGAAAACTGAACAGTCAAGTTTCTGCATCTGCTTGCCAGGTGTTTCCATTTTTCCTCATTTTTTTGGCTGCCATGGCAACAAAATGCAACAGGCAAAGCTAGCCCAAGACTGCCAGTCAGGAGAGACAAGGAGCTGGTTATATTAGCCACATAGTCCAGGGCTCAATAGATGACCGACAGGAAAGACTCCTCTAAGCTCAGAGTTGTGGTGTGCCCCTACCCCCATCCTGTGCTCTTCATCTCTCACTGCAAATTCTTACCAACTTGTAACCACAGGAGGAACAGGATTCAGTCTCTTGTCTCCTAGCAGCAGAGACAGACAACCCCCAGGCCCACCATCTGCATAAGCCTTGGTTAGTCTTGCCCTGCAACTGCAAAATGAACCCCTGAAGAAGTCAAACATCAGGAAGGTAAGTCTTACCTTCAGCAAGATATCTTTTTGAGTGGCATCCTCCGAACACCACTCACGACATTCCAGGCAATTCCAACTTCCAGTTTCTTTTCCACACAATCCAATGAGAAAACGGGGCTGCTCAGACTCCCAACAGAAGGAACAAGCTGGCTTCACTAGGATACCAGGAGAGGTAGGCCAGGCAAGGGTGCCCCCAGGGTTAAGGAATCTAGGAGATTTGGGGTGCCTTACAGCTGGCTTCTGAGCATAGCAGCAGGCTTCTGAACTTACACAGCACATACTCTCAACTAGGCCCCACCTCAACATGAAACACCTGACAGAGCCTGGGGATCAGTGTACACAGCCTACTGTCAGTCAGCTGCCAGCGTCACGGCTCCGGAATGCTTCTCTCCTCTTCCCTGAGAGCTGCGGAGGCGGCTGTCAGCGGCTTCCTGGACAGCCCGGCTCTGAGGAGAAAACACTCCTGTGCAGAGCACCAACCACCAGAGCTGCAGCCTGGAAGTTGCTTGTGCCAGGGCTGTCTCTTTAGGAGGGCTCCTATCTGTGGCCCATGAAGCCACAAAGGCCAACCACAAGCCCCGATTCAAGAAAACTACAGAGAATCAGGAAAAGAGACTGAAGAGGAGAAGCTCAAATGATCCAATCACTGGAAATGAGGCCCTGTAGAAAGGCTTGAGAACATTTTCTGGAGAAAAGACTGAGGAGGCCTGGCATCTTTCAAGGAAGCATGAAGTTATAAAATCAAATTTCATTACTGCAGATACAATTAAAATCTCTAGCTTACTTGGTTGGCACACCAACACTTAAGTACAGCCAAAGAAGAGGACTGTCTCTTGAAAACCCCTCAAATGAGAGGCAGTATTGGAGTGGCTGGAGGCACATCATCTGGGGCCAAACTATTTGGATTCAAATCCTAACTGCCACTTACTAGCTGTGTGACTTTTGGCAAGACTCTTAACCTCTCTGTGCCTCAGTATCCATGACTATAACAGTATCTTCCTCATAAGATTGTTATGGAAATTAACATAAGTAAACCACTTAGAATTGTACCTGGTAATAAATAATAAGGGCTCTAAGTGCTCACTATAAAAGTAATATTATTGGGGCACCTGGGTGGCTTAGTCGGTTAAGCGTCCGACTTTTGCTTAGGTCATGATCTCGAGGTTCGTGGGTTCGAGCCCCGTGTCGGGCTCTGTGCTGACTGCCAGCTCAGAGCCTGGAGCCTATTTCAGAGTCTGTGTCTCGCTCTCTCTCTGACCCTCCCCTGCTCACGCTGTCTCTCTCTCTCTCCTAGAAATAAATAAAAATATTTTTTTAAAAAAGTAATATTATTATTAACGGAAAAGGCCAACTCTTATTTTAGGTGGTAGATTATTTCATTTCAAGTTAAAGATGAAACTCTAGATCCTGAAAGAAGGGATGTTGAGAAATCTCCTTCCTAGAAAATTATGAACTGAGCTAAAATGTGCCTGCTTATAACTCTTACTCATTGACCTGATGCCTGCCTTGGAAGCCATGAAATAAATGTACTTCGGTTCCACATGCCAGCTCTTTTTGAAGACTTACAGCACATCCTCCTTCATTTTGTCTCATGCAGACTAAATATGAGAGGTCACAGGACAGGGTTTCCAGACCCCTCCCAATAATGGTCCACCTTCCTCAGGGCAATCTCAACTGTTCAACATCCCTCTTAAAATTTAATGCTCAGATCAAAATGTCTGGGGCTTGGCATGTCCTTGATGCTCCACGAACTTGGAATGAATGAGTGAAGTAGTCCACAAACACCATAATACAGAAGAATCATTGTCTTCCTTTCTCTACATATTGTACTTTTATTAATGCAGCTGAGCTCATATTCGCTCTTCCAAATTTTTTTTTAATGTTTTATTTATTTTGGGGAGAGAGAGACAGAGACAGAGACAGCGTGAGCAGGGGGAGGGTCAGAGAGAAGGGGAGATACAGAATCTGAAGCAGGCTCCAGGCTCTGAGTTAGCTGTCAGCACAGAGCCTGACATGGGGCTCAAACCCATGAACCGTGAGATCATGACCTGAGCCAAAGTCGGACGCTTAACCAACTGAGCCACCCAGGTGCCCCTCATATTAGCTCTTCCAAGTGGGATTTCCACATGACTGTTGGCTTGGATGTATAGACGTGTCCCCTGGGGAACAAGGCTGTAGGACCTGTTGGCTGATAACTGTCAGCCTTAGAGGTTCTGACAAAGAGAAAAAGTGAAATGAGAAAGCAAACCCTCTAATCATGCAGCAAAATAAACTTGTCAGTGACAGACTCAAAAGGTCCTGCTTCCCTTAATAAATCTAAACTGATTATTAAGTGTAGTCATTAGTGATGGCCAAGAAATATTTCCGATACTCTTCCCAGGTACATGGTAGAAATGCACTTCCTTGGCCCCTTGAAGTTAGGGGTGGCCACGTGACTTGCTTTAGCCAATGAAACGTGAAAGAGCAGTGCACACTTCACAAGTTCCCTTGTTCTTGCCTTTACCAATCATGGAAGCACAGATATGGAGCTTCCCTCAGTAAAGGTGATAGAGCAGAGTCCCTCAGGGGACCTGTGATGGACATGGAGCACAAGTGAGAAATGAACCTTAATTGTTTCACATCACTGAGATTTTGTTTATTACTGACACAGAAACTAGAATGCTCAGAGCTCATGTCCTCTGGATCCACTGATCATAACTTTTACATTATTTCTCTTCTCCCTGCTTCCAATCTATGAGGTGGGAAATCATGTTCCGATGGGCATGTACCTGTGACACCAAGCAGCTCAGGTAGACCCCACCTGCCAACACTGGGGGAGACATGTTACCTGTTTGCACAGTAATGCTTTAAAGGAAGCCACCATTTTTGTTTTTCTTCCCACACAAGAAGGAGCCCACGATTATTTGACTAAAATCCATCTAAGACTGTCACCACAGCCCAGAATGATAGGTATCTGGAGGAGATTTAAAAGATGAAAGGAAGAATCTGGGAGTAATTTAGGAGGGATTAGCAAGCTGTTCACTGGTTCTTAAACTTTTACCTGAATCAGAACTACCTAATGGCCTGTTAAAATACAGGTTATGGAGTGCTACTTCCAGAGACTCTGATTTAGTAGGTCTGGAATGGGGCTCAAGAAATTGCAACTCTAACAAGTTCCCAGGTGATGCTGGCTGAGAGACCACACTGAAAACCACTGCTCTGGAAGGATTCAGTTCAAGAACCCAGAGTGGGGGGGAGGACATCTAGGTGGCTCAGTTAAGCATCGGACTCTTGATGTTGGCTCAGGTCATGCTCCCAGTGTCATGGGATCAAGTCCTGCATTGGGCTCTGCACTGACAGTGTGGAGCCTGCTTGGGATTCTCTCTCCCTCTCTCTCTCCTTCTCTTTCTGCTCACCCTCACCCCACTCACACACTCACACACTCTCTCTCTCAAAATAAATAAATAAACATTTAAAAAAAGAAGAAGAAGAACTCAGAGTGGAGGCTCTGGCAAAAGGAGTCAATGATGCCTTAACAGACACTCTTTACAGTAGAGAAGAAAAAAAAAAAAAGAGCCAGTTTTCCTTTTTCCACCCACCACATTAATCTGAGAGCTCATGCGTCAAGGACACACAAATGGTCATCTCAGTTTTTTCTCCTCACCACATAACACACTACACAACAAAATTAAGCTCCCCCAATGAAATAAAAGAGGGACCTTACTTGTTAGCATGTTTAAAACTGGGTTTCTGTGAGGTGAAATCATGCCTCACTCACCCTCCAGAACTCCACCAGAGGATAAATCTGGGTGTATTTCATGAGGAAGCAATTTAGATCCTTGGCTGCAACTCCCTCTCCCACCTTATCACCATACTCCCCTTCGCAAACCTCTGCTACAAGTCAGTCCCTCTTGCTCTCTGACCCCATCAAAGCTAGTCACCCTTCCCTCAGCTGTGAAAGACCGCACACACGTGTACACTTATCTACATTTATCTAAATCTCCCCTTCCTCCAATTTAGGACCAGACACCTCAGGAAAGTCTTCCCTCTCTTTCATCCCCATCACAGCCAATCAATCACCAAGTCCGGTCAATTTTCCCTCCCAAGTATCTCCAGAATCCATCTGGTGTGCTTCATTTTTCATTCCAACTCAACTAGTATAGATCCTCCATGCTCTACCCTCTTTCCCCTCTAGGTCTTTGCTCAGGTTGGGGCGCCTTGACTGGACAAGTCTCAATTTAAACAACATCCTTTTCCAGGATGAAGAATCCTCACACAATCCCTAAGCCGGGTTAGAACCCTTTTCTTTCAACTCTCTTTGAACCCTGTGTTTTTTCTACCATGAACATTTATCACATTTGTAAGCTCTTGTTTAATTATTTATCTTCCCTACACAACCATGAGCTCTTCACAGACAGGACCACATTTATCTTCTTGCTGCTGTAACTGCAGTCTGGCACAGCCTCTGACACAATACAGGCACTTACTAAGTTTTTAATAAGTGCAGGAATCATCACATCAATTCACAGGAATCCTCGCTTCCTCTCAATGCCTAAAGCACATTGTACCTGCTTCCAGGAATGTCTGGCCACCCCAACACTGCACCCACTGCTTAAGACAAGCAAGCAGTCCTTAGAACATTCAGAAAATGAGATCTATAGAGGGAGAAAGTGACCCTTGGAAAAAAGGGGTATCTTTTCTTTGGAAACTGGATGGAATTGAGATTAGCTATAGAGATATTTGGGGAGGAGAAAAGAGGCTACCATCTCAGAAGTGGCCAGAGACAAAGTCTTAACCCTGAGGAAAAGGAGGTGTGTGTGTGTGTGTGTGTGTGTGTGAGAGAGAGAGAGAGAGACAGAGACAGAGACAGACAGACAGACAGACAAGGGTGTTTAGTGATGGGAAATCTGCATTTCTCCAGAAGCTGTTATGAAAGTTGAAAACTTCCCAAGCTAGGTGTTCTAATGGATTCTCCATCCAGACCTTTAAAAATGACAGGCACCTGTGTCTCTAGGCTGCCTAAGGAAGGCGGCTAAACTTACTGACCTCCCAAGAGCTTCTGACCTTCAGGATTCTATAAACAAACTCATTCTGAATTGGAATGTGGAGAATCCACATTCTGCTTCTGTCTTTACATACCAGTTCTATCTCAATGCAGGAGACAAGACCATCTTTACCTTCCATCCACTCTCTAGTAGTATGAATATTTTCAAAGTCAAACCCCAACTCCAGACTGGCCATCATGCCCCATGGGCCCCAGTATCAAAATAATTTAGCAAGTAGGGGTGCCTGGGGGGCTCGTCGGTTCCGCATCTGATTCTTGATTTCAACTCAGGTTTTAATCTCAGGGTCATGAGTTCAAGGTCCACATTGGGATTCCCCACAGGGCATGAAGCCTGCTTAAAATAATAATAATAATTAATAATAATAATAATAACAACAATACTTTAGTAAGTAGTCTCTGACTAGTGCCAAGGATTAGCCCCAACTAAAGAGATCAAGTGGGGGTGACATCCTAGCTTTTTAATACTTCCAGCCATGCAACTTTGAGCAAGTGACTTAACTTCTTTGAGTCATGGTGTCTTCATCTCCAAAACAATGATGATGATCTATTTCTCAGGATTATTGTGTTAAATAAGATATGTAAAACCCTCAGAACAGAGTAAACATGTAAGGAATGTCATATCATAATTAAAGATTTCTAGCTTTAAAACTTCTGTAAGATAATGACTCTAAGCTGAAAATACTGTAGGAATTAAATAATGTGTTTGAAATTTGCTTCAAAATAACCCAGGTGGTGGGGGGGAGCTATAGATGAAATAAAATCAGGCATATTTTGGAAACTGTTGAAGATGGAAGATGAATACATTAGATTTATTTCTCTCTCTTTCCTTTTGCATAGGTTTGAAATTTTCCATAACCCAAAGTTTAAAGGTATAAGTACTGAGGAAGGGAAATGCTGTAAAAATATGAATACTGATAATTTAAGATTAAATTTGGTCTAGAGATTGAACAGAAATGATAGAAAGGGGGGAAGTCAACGTTTCTATTATTTTCTCAAACAGGATCATTTTCTTCAAACAGAATGGTCTCAGATGAGCAGAAGGGAACAAAGCCACTTGCATACATTGCTCTTCCTTCATTTCTGGGAGAAGAACATATCTTGCTTGGGCTGTACATGCGCTTTTAAGTAGTCAAGCCCTCAGTGGTAGCACCTACCTCAGAGCATCCCAGGGACCCTGCTGAACTAGGACTGAGGAGCAAGAAAGTCCCGACGTTGGAAAAGCAACAAGAACTCTAGACATTTAGGGACAATGGATGCCACAGCCCTCCTCCCTTCTAAGCCCTGGCTTCGGACTCTTATTTGAGACGTCCATGGGCAGCTGGTTCAGTATGGTGTGACGCTATATTTAAGGCAACTTCACTCCAGATGAGTGGGTCCCCTCAGAGCACAGTAGTGTGCTAGATGATACTTGATGGGGGATGGTTCACTCAGGGAAAGGAGTCTGTAACAGGCTCTGACAGTACCAATCATGGCACAAGCCCGTATCATGTCCCCACTTTCACACCTTCCCTTTAGAGACGTCCAGAGATTAGAAAACAAAATCCTTGCATTCCACCTTGTATCAACCAACCCACTCCAAGCTCCTCTATCTGAGAAAGGAAAAAAGTTCAACAAGTTTTGTTTTCAGCAAACACCTTTAAGCTCTCAAACTCTGCTTGGAAAAGTAGAATATATAGAAGTACTTACTCTTCTTGAAGAATAAATTCGTTATTTTCTGGAGAAAACTGCCCACTCACAGGATGCCTGAATGCTGTGGTCTGTTGGTTATGGCTATAGAGAAAGAAAGAGAGATAATGAATGAGAAATCATGTGAATGGAAAGCATTACAGACAAAACAACAGGCCAGTAATGTCTGAAGACCCCTGGATCATCAGATTCCTCCCAGGGTGAGAGAGTGGGTCTCTCTTCTGAGACGCATAATTTGTCAGAACTCAGTTGCATTTAAAAAACAAGAACTTTTCCAGCTCAAGTGCCAAACAAAGCCCACCTACGATGCGGGGATTTTAACTCTAGGAAAGTCTTGGCTCCAAGAGAGCACTGCGTTTTAGAGAGACATTTCCTAAAGTACCTACTCCAACAAACTGAACTGCCGAGCAAAAAGTTACTTTAGGATGGCATGAGCTAAAACAAGAATGAAGGAAACCAGACAGTACTTTCAACAGCTTCCCAAAACCATCAACCAGGGAAAGAATTCCAAGAATTAACCACTCACCCAGAAAAACTATCTTCTTAAAATTCTTTTCCCTAATATAAAATGCCTTCACTTCGATGATGGGATATAAATGCATGGGCATGTCTCTGCAACATGGCCTGCACAATTTTCAACACTGCAGAGTTTCTATCACCCTTTTGAAGTTAGGAGGGATCAGCTTCCACACCAAGCTGACAGACACGACCAAAGTGTGTAGGTGTTTTGTGTATTCACAAAGGTTGCCTGGTTCTTTGCAAGGGAGGAGGAGCCGGCTCGAGTCTGCTGGTTTGCTGAATGAATAAACTAGCCCAGTGTCCTGCTTTTTCAAAGACTATATTTTAAAACGTTTCTCCAATCAAAACGTCACTGTTCTTTTAGGAATTTTAGAACTAGAAAAAGAAAAAAAGTCACTCATGATCTCACCACCTAGAAATAAACCTGGGTATCTTCTCCTTCCTTAGTTTTTTTTCCCCTATTAAAAAAACTGTGATTTGGGGCGCCTGGGTGGCGTAGTCGGTTAAGCGTCCGACTTTCGCTTGGGTCATGATCTCGCGGTTCGTGGGTTCGAGCCCCGCGTCGGGCTCTGTGCTGACTGCCAGCTCAGAGCCTGGAGCCTGTTTCAGTCTGTGACTCCCCCNAGAGCCTGGAGCCTGTTTCAGTCTGTGACTCCCCCCCTCTCTCTGACCCTCCCCTGCTCACGCTGTCTCTCTCTCTCTCTCCTAGAAATAAATAAAAAATATTTAAAAAAAAAAACAAAAAAACAAAAACTGTGATTTTTCTGTATTTAGAAATCTGTATCCTGCTTTTTTCACATCCTATGAATGTAGAAAATTTCCTGTGTCCTTAAGACGTTTTCATTTGAAATAGCTGAATCCAGGTGTCCCCTGCTTTTTGAAAGTTCATGTTATGCCACTTCACTTAGGAAAGACCTACATTAGTACCTGTTTTTGCTAAATGAAAGAAATCCGAAGATAATTTTGGCTCTTACGAAACAAGCTGAAAAGCAAAAGTAGCATTCAGTGTTTGCTTTGCAGGGAGCCCTCATAGAGGCAGAATCGAGTGGCACCACCAAGCTCCCTACCTAGGAACTACACTGAGCATTGCAGTTTGAAACTGCCACCACTCTGAACTGTGTCTGTGAGCATCTGTCTTTTATCTCGATTTATTTCGTGCATCTATTAACAAGATGTGTCCAGAAAAGATACCAGAAAAGCCTAAGAGGGGGGCCTGGGTGGCTCAGTAGGTTAAGTATTTGACTTTGACTCAGGTCATGATCTCACAGTTAGTGAGTTCGAGCCCCACGTTGGGCTCTGTGCTGACAGCTGAGAGGCTAGAGCCTGCTTCAGATTCTGTGTCTCCTGCTCTCTGCCCCTCCCCCACTCACACTTTGTCTCTCTCTCAAAAATAAAAACATTGAAAAAAAATTTTTTTAAAGAAATAAACATTAAAAAAAGAAAAAAGCCTCAGAGGTTATTTTGGGGAATCTGGGAATGTTCAAAATGTTTTCCATATAATTTACAGTAATTGCTGCTTTAACACCATTCTGTCTTACAAAAGGTTTCACAGGAATGCTATACTTCCAGATAGTAGGTTAAACTTGTTATAGTTTATCATATGGATGTAAATTTTTTTTTCTATAACCATTTAAAAAATGTTCATTGGCCATCTGTGCACACCAGGCACTCACTGCTTTAGGTGCTAGAGATACAGAGTGAACAGAAACTCCTTACCTCATGGTGCTTATATTCTAAAAAGATTTACATTCTTCTACTGCTGGACATTTTAGGTGCACTATACATCTTTTAGTACAGGCTTTTCCCGCAACTCAAATTATTTCCTTGGGTTAAGGTCCCACAGGTAAAATTACTTAATCAAAGGGCATGGTCATTTTTTAAGGCTCCTAACACAGATGGTTAAAATGCTTTCACTGTCAGAGTCAATATATGATCTCAGTTTGCTAGTGTTGAGGTATTAGCCCCATCTCCAAACTGACCAAGGGGCCACCCCACAGATTAGTAGGTTTAATGAGCATAGTATAAAAGTTAAAAAGGGAAAAAAAAGTCTCTACGCCTACAAAGTTTTTCTTACTCTTCCCTGAGGCCTGGCCAGTGTCCTGTGTTCTGGTGTCTGGGGTAAGCTGGCACTAAGTTCAGAGTAGCCTGAATTCTAATAAGCCGAATGTGAAACAGTCAAAGCCATCAGGGCAGGTTGCTCCTCAACCCTGTGCTTGTGCACCACCCCCTGCACCCTTTCACACCTCCCAACCACTCCAGCTTGCAAATTCCCAGCTGCTGGGTTGAAGCAAGTCTTTGAGAATCCTAGGACTCCAGCTGGCAGATAACAGTCTGATCTTCATGAAAAAGCAGAGTTAAGGCATGAGCATCTAGAGAAGGATGAGAAGCAGGCCCAGGTAACACCTGATTCAGAAATCCTTGCACCACTTTAAAAAAAAAAAAAAAAAAAAAAGGAGTGCCTGTCAATTAAGTGTCTGATTCCGCTCAGGTCATGATCTCATGGTTTCATGAATTTGAGCATATTAGGCTCTGGCTCTCCACTGATAGTGCAGAGCCTACCTGGGATTCTCCCTTGCTCTCTGCTCCTCCCCCACTCACATGTAACATGTATGCATTCTCTCAAATAAACTTAAAAAATGAACTTAAACACTTGCACCATGTTCAAGCGTTAGGCTCTATTNCAATTCATCATCTCTCAGTTCATGAGTTCAAGCCCCACATGGTGCTCTGCGCGACAGTGTGAAGCCTGCTTGGGATTCTGTGTCTCCTTCTCTCTGCCCCTCCCCCACTCACATGTAACATGTATGCATTCTCTCAAATAAACTTAAAAAATGAACTTAAACACTTGCACCATGTTCAAGCGTTAGGCTCTATTTACACCCAGCTTCTTTCTTTTCTTTTTCTTTCTTTCTTTCTCTCTCTCTTTTTTTTTTTAATATCCAGTTTCTTTTAAAGAGTTACCTCCATCCACCAGGGAATTTTAAGTACCCTGACCTCATTTTCACCTGGAGAAAAAAAATGTCCTGTTCACAATGGGAGTAGTAATAAAGCAACAACAGCACTGCCCACTATTACTTCTCAAGGGCTCTCCAGTCTATAAAACCTTTCCTTATCCCTCTTAGCTATTAACAGCATCGACCCCCATTTGATAAATGGGAAATGGCTCAGAGAGGTTAAGTGACTTGTTCAAGATAACTTCTTCAGTAAGTGATAAGACTGGGATGTAAATCCCTGTCTTCTATTTCTAGATTTGGTACTCTTTGCATGATAACCTGCTGTCTCCTTCCTTAGGAGCCTATGGGCAGACCAGAAATCCCTAAAAACATAGCATCAGAAAAACAATACTACCCACTGCTACTCCTTCCCCCTTATCCTCTGCACTTCCCTCCTTCTGTTGTGCCCAGGACCAAAGTTCTGAATGACAACACCTGTGTGGCGCTCAGTAGCCCCCAAACCTTTGGTCCTACCCCAAGGTCAGCTAGGTGGATCTCTGATAAACACACAAAGAATGAACCTCCCATATGCCTGGAGCAGCAGCCAGCAACCACTTCATATATGCTGCATGACCTTAATAGCAACTCTTGGGCTCCCCACACACAACTTGTACCAGCTTAAATAAGCCCAGAGTTTTGGGTGAATGAATCCGGAGCTGAAAGGTTTAGACACTAAGATGAAGTTTACATTCCAACATTAGAAGAAAGATAGATTTTTTTTTCAAGTGAATAAAAATATAGCTGTTATTTGATCAGATCTAGAAGCAGTTCCCCAATCATTCTTCCCTGATATAGATGCTGGCCTTTTTGCTCCCCGCCCCCCGAAAAAAATTATCAACCACAGCATCAACACTACCATTTCCTGAATTTCTGTGAAGCTTTAAGTATGGTCATATTCATCATATCTCACCCTCCCAGTTCCCTGTCTCCCCCACCCCCTGGAAGTAGACAAGGAAGATATTTTTATTCCCATGCTACACATAAGGAAACTGAGGATCTCGGTTATGTGATGTTATTGGAACACTGAATTAAAGGGAAAAAGGAGCTCAGACATTGAGAAAAGAGATAAACCAGAGTAATACCTCCTGAATATTGAGGTCTTAAAATATGATTATTTCTGATCAAACTCGCCCAGCTTGCTAATGGCAGAGCTTCTGGTTCAGACTTTTTGAGCAAAAGAAGTGTTAGGTACTTGAGTTATTTAATCTTCCCAAATACCCAGTAAGGCAGGCTGTGTTTCATCACACCAGACCACAGGTGAAGTGAGGCCCAGAAAGGTAGATGACTTGCCCACGATGCGAGCCAACTCCTGAATTCCTGTACACTACCACCCTTTTGGTCTCCTTCTACCAACCCAGGCTCAGCCTCACCAAACAAAGGTTGCTAAATGCTGGATCCTCACACCCATTTGGAGATTGCAAAGTCCTTTGACTTTACCTGCTACCCCCAACCTCAGCCCAAAAGCCCCCACACTGCTGCATTTCCTGATTTTCTAAAATCCATGAAGAGTCTCATGTCCTATCACCCTGTCTCAAGACACATTTAGCAGGCACAGACAAATACCCAGAAATACCTGTTCTTAAACCTGAATTGCCACCTTGCTCTTTGGTAGTGATGGAGATGGCCCGGCTGGGAGCCAGGTGGCCAGTTTCAAGGGAGCACAGAAACTCTTTCCTCCATTCAAGGGCTTCTGTCTCTCTTCAGGCTACTGAGAAAGTAACTTGGCAAATGAGGTAAAACACAAGCTAGGCTTTATCCTCAGACCCTGCTCATCCTCCCAGGAACAGCCCCTCCAAGCTGAGTGGCAGCCAGTCTCACCTGGTAGAGTACCAGGGCGCACAGAAGGTTGCAGGGAAGTGTGATCCCCCTGAAGGCGGGCCATAAGTAACCATCCATATAAATAAGCACGTCTTCACAAGCCCTGGACCTGAAAGGGCTTGGGTTAGGCCCCAAAGAAGTCCAACAGGAAACATGAGACATTTGACAAGAGGACAGAGGGAGGACCAGGGAGAACTGGAAAATGATTTGAGCTCAATATAAGGAAGAGCCTGCCTCCAAGCACAGACAGGACTAGTCAAAATGTAAGCAGGTCCTACAGTTTTTTGCAAGATTAATTTTCTATTCATATCGTTTTTGACTATAATGTGAGCAGTCAGACTCTGGTCTGTTAAACATAAAGGTTCCAACTACTTAGCATGGCAATTTCTTTTGGCATAGCAAGAAGTTCTGGAATTAGGCAACTGATCCTCAAAGCACCCTGATCAATCTGGTTTTCTGACAGTGGTTGGATTGATATGCTGTGGGACAAATCTGTACCGTCAGCATGGGCTCTTATCTGACCCAGCTAAAAACAGAAGCAGCAGCTTAAAATGTAAGAAGAGTATCCAGCCCCAAAGCTTAAGGAGGGACTTTATCAAGGCTCTTCTCATCGGTATGCTTGGCAGCATTTGCCACTCAGACCCCTTTGGCTCCTCAGTGTGGCTCCCCCAATACTGTAAGAGTGTCACCTTGCAGGTCTGATGCCACATGCAGTGCTGCCTCCAGGCTTGTTAAGGCACTTGCTGTCTTTGTTCTGAATCCCAATGTCTCAAGAAAATCAAGGACTGTGGGTAACCTAATAATGCTCCTACTTAGGTCCCAAAATTGGTAACCAAAACTCAAACACAAGAAATTGTCTCCTCATCTTCCTCAGTTCCTACCGGGACCACAGAGTAAAGAGGTGGCAATCAAAGGCTGAGACAGCATCCTTACATCCCCTCAACATTTCTAAGTTCCTTTTATTTGAACACTTTTATAAAATTGCTCATTTAGTATAAAGTGTCACCATTGTTCATGTAGTGTTTCCTAAGGGGACTGAGAATCTTATTGAAATGGTCTTTAGAGCTTGCACTATTTTGAAAATGTCAAGATTTTCAACAGCTCGTTACACATGGGCATTACTCTGATAGGCCCTTGTTCGAGAATCATAGGAATCAGGCCTTGAGGAGCCAACATAACCTCTCTCCAAGTGAAAGGCATCAACACTTCACTAACCAGCCTCCTTCAATGTCCACCCTGAGCCCTGGGGTCAGAAGATCTGGGTTCAAACCAGAGCAGGCCACCTCATCTCTCTGAGCCTGAGTTCTTCCTTTTGAAAACAGGGAATGGTAATAATTTCCTTCCAAAAAGTTGTTGTGAGGATAAATAAGGGACATACATGAAAGAGTCTTACAAAATGAATGGCATACAGAAGGTTCGCAGTTAACATTTGCTTACCCTGAACGTGTGCCTTGACTATGGCAACAACTAACAGGTAATCAAATTTTAACAGGGCAAAACCAGAATAAGCCTCCTCTCCCCAACCCACCAAACTGGGTAGTCCTCCTCCAGTCTTTCCCATTTCCATTATCAGCACCGTCACTATCCAGCAACCCAGGAGTCACTCTCCATTTCTTGCTCTACCTTAACCTACACACACATACATTACAAGCCCTGTGGCCTCTATGTACAAGACATCCTTGAATGCACCCAATTCTCCCCAGCTTTACAGCCAACACCTCATCATCTCTAGATAAGACACTGAAATAGCCTAACTGCTCTTTCTGCTTCCATCCTGGCCTCTGGACCACCCACTCTCCTCACTGGAAGCCAGATGGGTCTTTTCAAATGGAAGTTAAATCATGTCACACTTCTCCTTTAAACCCCACAATGGTTCCACATCACAGAGTAAAATTCAAGCTCTCTACCTTAGTTTGACCTTAGGTGATTTGAACCCTAATGAGCTGCACCATCTTCTTGTACAATGTATGTCTTCTCTCCTCCTTCCCCATTCTGGCCCAGCCACACTGGCCTCCTTTCTGCTCCTTGAATACCAAGCTCTTCTTGCCTTAACAACTTTTATATTAGCTATCTTTTCAGCCTGGAAGCTCTTTCCCTCATACCCTCATAACAGGCTCCTTGTCATTCAGACATAGGCAGGATTATCAACATCTCAGAGCCCTTCCCAGCCAGCCACCCACTGAGGTACACTCCAAGTCACTTCATATCATGTCACCCTATTTTAATTATTGTCATTTTTATTACTTATTGTTATTTTTCTTATATGTTTTAACAATTGTCAGTCTCTCTGACTAGTTTGTGTATTCCAGGAGAGCATGGATCTTGTCTGTCTTTTCACTGCCCTTATTGGCCTATAACAGTGCCTGGCACTGTTACATTTGATTAATGAATGAATGAGAAATGACTAAGGAGATTCATACCTTAAAGTGAAGCCATGTCTCCAAACAGACCAGCTAACCCTACAGAAGTTGGGACAAAAGTAACAAAGATACAAGAATCTAAAGAATCATAAGTCATCAGAGGGCAGTGGCTTCTGCTCTTAGTGACAGAGGAAAGGAAGAGGAGACACCAACATGCCAAGAATGCTTCATCCTTGGCTCTCTCCCAATGTGTTACAATATAATTTGGAGAAATTAGCCCTCCCCTGCACCCCCTTCCCACCCCCGCAAAGGAGGTTAATACACTCAACAGAGAGAATCAAAGAACGGAATGCAAACACCCGAGAGGAAATTACCGAGTGATTAAAAACACACAGGAGGATAATGCAAACATCACCTGTATCTCCCTTTTGTGAACTAGGAGAGTATTTGGTATGAAACCTACAATTTGGTGACTGATTATATGCTATCTCTTATATTGCTCTCTACTTACTTCATGAGTATTTGTTCTTCTCTCTCTCTCCCTACCCCAGTGAGATCCTAAGTTCCTGGAGGGCTGGGAGACATCATTCACTTATTTATCGTAGATCTCCTGCAGCACAGAACAGTAATACTCATGGAGCAGGCACTTGAACTCCTTTATCTCAATACCCTGAGCACAAACACACTCTTTCAGGGAGAGGCTATGCAAAACCCACCTCATTTTCTGACTGCAGCAGCCCAACCTATCATGGCTCTCCCAGAGACAGTCAGGGAGATAGGGGTCTGCAGGCCCTGATAAAGACTCCTAAATCCAGGCTGAGAGACTTCACCAGCCCTGGGGATCATGGCAACCAAGCAACAGCCTTCCCCACTCCCACACTGTCCATACCTGACTTTTATTCGCATATCCAACTAAGCACAGACTGAAATCCAGACAAACCCCAGACCTACCACTTGAAGAAGCAGTCAGTACCTGCTCTCCTCATTCAAAGGTGCTAAAGGGGCAGAGCCTGGCATAGCCAGACCTGGGCATAAAAGGAGTCACTAAACTAACTGAGCAAACTCAAAGCTCACGTATCTTGCAAAGAGACTTCAGTCTGTTAAATCCAGAGTTTGGAAGTCTTCCAGCATGATTTGAAATGCTCTATATTTCATTAGACTCTCCAGATGTTCTCAGATCCACTCAATGGCCAACTCGGCCCATTAAGTTATCTCTTCTGACCCAGTAACCCATTGGGTTACTGAAGACCTGCCTTATTCCTGAGCTCCCACATGGGGCCCCAGCACTTAGAGTTGCTACTTGGTTAACAGGGAGTTTTTAATTTTGACTTCACAGGACCTCAATAACCATGAAAATATTAAAGCCAAACTCCTGACAGAATGAGGAAATCAAACCCAAAGAGCCTTCTGCTCTATTTTTAAAGAAATCTGGCAAAGAAGCAATGTTAATAGAGGCTGAGGTACCAGCATTATGACTACCAAACAGTGGCACACACACACACACCCCTCCAACCCATACAAACACTCAGCCTCTCTGGGTCTTGACTTCCTCTCTGTCCAATGAGGTTAGACTCTGCATCAGCAGAGGCCACGAGGCCTGCCGAGCATGAACCCCGGGCTGCTGTTCAGAGTCATTCAGACTGCGGTTCATATCCCAGCTCCACTGCACACTTGGCAGGGCACAACCTTGAATGAGTTAGTGACCTCTCTGAGTGTCGGTTTCTTTATCTGCAAAAAAGAGAAGACAATTCCAACTCTGCAAGATTGTTGTGAAGAGCACTGATAATGGACCTGGTCTGCAGTACTCAATGTTTAGTTTCTGTTATAGTTTTCTTTTGCTAGCTCTAAGACTCCATACTAATAGAGTTGCTTTGCCTTTTTCCATGTTGCAAACTCTAGCATTATTAGCCTGCCATAGGACAGCGGCTCAAAAACACATTTTCTTCCTTTCAAATTAAGGCACACTACCTGCCCTCCAGTTTAAACTTCTATTAAAGAACTTGCCTGCCAGGCAAAGTACTTTAAGATCAGTAGATGCTGCCTTCAGCCCCACTTCTGTCCCTCACTGGGTCAAGTCCCAAGATTCAGAAAGCACAGTCCAAGAAAAACTACCTCCCCAGCAAGCTGTACTGAGTCAGGGACACACTACAGAAGTTTTAAAACTTCACAGGAAACATTTTTGGCCTCCAAGAACACCCAGCTCTATACTTCTGTTTAATATTCAAGTGTAAGGTTCAAATGTAAAATGAGAAGGATGGACCAGGTGAATATTATAGAGATCTTCCAAATGTAACATCCTGAGATGCTGAGGTTCATCTCTGACTACTGCTCGAGACACAGACCGAACTGGAACAACACTACACAGAATTGAAACACAAAGGAATGAGGCAGAACAGCTATCCTCCCCAATCTCACTTGCCAACAGAAAATCCTTTGTAATAACATCGGGGAGGTGCACTTAGTGATATGTCTGTCCTATTTATTCTCAATTAAATTGGACTGTCTGGTTTTGGGGGTTTCTTTTTTAACTTCAGGCACTCCCAACCAAGCCATCAAAATCTCCCTTTTAGTAATTACTTGACTTTCATAAACCAGAAAACACTGCAGTGAATTGAGTGCCTGTGGAACCCGTACAGGACTAACCTGCTCTCCCAATCTCGCTGGGAAAGGTGGCAGACACATTCACTCTCTCCTTGAGCTCCATGTTCAGAGGAACTGTGTCTTCTTCCCCGGCTTCAGCCTTATGAAAACCTGGGTTCCAGTCAGACAGGGAAGGAGGACCCAGTTGCCTGCAGAGGTGAGGCGGAGGCTCACAGCCCGCCTACTCTCAATTTCGGTTCTAGAGCAGCTGCTTCGCAAGGTGTTACAAATCCAGCAGCCACTTGCTCCTACTCATTCATTCTCCTTCCTCCCCAGCCCCCACGCAGTATCTGGCAACAACACAGGAACACAGTTCCAGCTCTGAGTCACCGCCCCGCTGTGGCCAAGCGGAGCACTGGCTGGGGGTAAACAGGGAGGCAGGCACTTGATGTCTCCTGATTCTTCGGTTCCTCTTGGAAACTGTGGGGTTGGCTGCCCCTCTAGAAGCAGAAACACCTCCATGTAGGAGTTTTGGAGTCTGAATGAATTGCTCACTCACTTTTGCTCTATCTTTGTGGCTTAAATCAGCCCCAACACAGAGCCTATGGTGGAGAAATGGTGGCTCCTTTATCACTGTATCCCATAGTCAGGGCAGGGAAGGGGCCAAGCAGTTACAAGCCACCATACCCATTCCCCATAGGAACAGTCTAGGATTGTCTCATCACGGCTTGGGGCAGCTGAACTCCTCTTAGCATAGGTTTAACCATGAGGCTCTCCCTCTCAGAACAGGCTTGGAAAGGAGAACAGAGAAGAGTCAGAAAGGGAAACTAGGGAATTAAAGTGCTTTTACTGCCTGTGGCTTTACTGCCACAGCCTCAAATCAACACTGGCTCTTCACTACAGCCTAAGTAGGTCTACAATTCAGGATGCAGGTGACCACATGAAATATAAGCTCCACAGGGCAAGGACTGTTTTCACAGCTATGTTCCAATGCCTACATAGTGCCTGGCACACAGTAGGTGCTCAACATATAGTCAATATATATCAAATGCATACAGGGGATTTTATTCTGAGTCTACTTAGATGACAGTTTTACTAAAACCTGTAATCATTGCCACCATTTTTTTCCTTTTTAGAAAACTCCTTAACCTTCATAATTCCTACTGTGCCTACAGTGAGTGTTTTACGAATCTTTAAATGAATCTTTCCTTGAAACTAATGAAGCTCAAGCATTAGCACCTCTCATTTCCACAAGTCCCTTCTAAGGCCATGGAAAGGGCCCTAGTGGTGTGTTAACATACCTTCTGCAATTTTATATATTTTAATCATTTTGCAATGTTTATTTTGAGAGAGAGAACTTGAGCAGGAGAGAGGCAGAAAGAGGGAGGGAGAAAGAGAATCCATGCTGATAGTGTGGAGCCTCAATCTCAATGGATCATGATGTCATGACCAGAGCCGAAATCAAGAATTGGGCACTCAACTGACTGAACCACCCAGGTGCTCCTGCAGTTTTATACATTTTAAAAGACCACCTTCTAAATTATATGGCCCACATCAAGGCCCACAAACTGTAGATGTGCCCACAAACTGTAGATGTGCCAGTTTGTGGAATGAAATAATAAATGACTCATAAGCCATCCTGATACATCATCCTAACAAGGGCATTTGGCTTGACAAAACTTGTTTTAACTACACAGGAGATATGCCCTAGCCTACAGACACATCCTAATCAATCACAAGTCAATTGTTGTAAAGACTAGAGTGGGTTAAAGAACACAAATTCCACTTATCCAGCATTTATTTAGCCCTACTATGTTCTTAGCACTCTGAGTGCTTTGAGGTAAAACAATGATTAGAACATAATTGCCCCCACGGAGTAGGAGCTTACAATCCAACAGAATAGACTGATATGGTCATAACTAGATACAAATAAGTATATATCTTATATACTAAACATAAATATTACAAGTCTATAATTACAGATCAGACTAGGTACCATAATATAAAAGTAAAGGAAGGCACATCTGTTTGCTAGGTATCAAGCTGCCAAGTAACTGGCAAGGTCAGAATTCAAGCCCTGAAATACCTGACTCCAAAGTATGGAGTGCCCCTCTTCTCAGTGGCTACACACTAATCAATGGCCAGTGGCTCTACAGAACCTCCAAAATGTCTGGAGAGACACGCTGGCTTCAGGGGTAGAGGAACCACATCAAGCAGCAGCAGAGATGGGCAAGCTTCCAAAGTCCACACTCTTGAGAATGGAGGAACAGGAAGTGCCATGAGCTTATTCATCAGGTATATAGGTATAACCTCTGTTTGCCAGGCAACACCCTAGAAGTGATCAGTGACAGCTACCTGGGAGCCAGAAGAGTCCTCATGAGAGACTCTGACCCTATGGCCCTGCCTAGAGACTCCCTTGTCCTTGTTGCCAGATGGATCATGCTGGAGCATAGCAAACATTCCATTATCTCCTGCTAGACACCACCCTCTTCACTATTAAAGCCTCCTTACCTCTTACCACTTCTCTCTGGCTTCTGCCCCTGCCAAATGCAACTGTTCCCCAGTCCCCTTGGACTACCCTTGGGCTTTGGCTGCTGCTGTCTTCCCTAGCGGATTCTGCCCAGCCATCAAGGCCCCTTCTCCTTCCAACAGTCCTTCCTGATCACACTGAGCCACACTGCTTCTTTTGTTCCTCAACACTATCAGCACTGAAGGCTCACAGTCTTTATGTAGCAATTATACATCCCAATGATTCTTTTCATTTTATCTTCCAAAAATTACTCTGTTACGGAAGGCTGAAAAAAGCAGAAGTTCAGGGAAACCTGGGTGGCTCAGTCAGTTAAGCATCCAACTCCAGCTCAAGTCATGACCGTGCGGTTTGTGAGTTTGAGCCCTACATCGGGTTCTGCGCTGACAGCTCAGAGCCCTGAGCCTGCTTCAGATTCTGTGTCTCCCTCTTTCTCTGCCCCTCCTCCGCTTGCTCACAGTCTTTCTCACAAAAATAAACATTAAAAATTAAAAAATAAAATTTAATGTTTTATTTATTTCTGAGAGAGACAGAGACAGACAGACAGCGTGAGCAGGGGAGGGTCAGACAGTGAGGGAGATATAGAATCTGAAGCAGGCTCCAGGCTCTGAGCTAGCTGTCAGCAAAGAGCTCGACGTGGGGCTCAAACCCACGAACTGTGAGATCATGACCTGAGCCGAAGTTGGACGCTTAACCAACTGAGCCACCCAGGTGCCTCTAAAATTTATTTTAAATAAATAAAAATAAAAAAGCAGAAGTTCCCTTTCTTCCCCCCAATTCACTTTCAGAAGTAATACCTTAACCAGTTTCCTGAGTATCCTGTTTGCCTTTTTGAAACTTTTACGCATTTTAAATTTTATATACATGTCTTTTTAGAAAAAAAAATTACATAAATAGAATAAAATTGTATTATTCCACAGACTGACTTTTATATATATCTCGGATTCCTCCATATACATATGCAAGGATGAAATGAGAAATCCCTCACATCACAGCTTCCCTAGGACCCCTACACCAGACCAGACCAATATACAGGCAGAGATGACCTAGCAGCCCATCTCATATGTCACATTCCCCCAACACATATCAGAGGCTTCAAATTGATGACTTGCAAACCCATTTGTCCCCAAAACTAATTTTATTTGAACCACACAGATTAGTTAAATTGAGTCAAAGTTTAAAAGTAGGAACATTTCAGAGTGCCTGGTTGGCTCAGTTGATTAAGTGTCCAACTCTTAGTTTCAGCTCAGGTCATAATCTCACAGTCATGGGATTGAGCCCTGCATTGGGCTCTGTGCTGTAAGTGCAGAGTCTGCATTTGGGATTCTCCTTCTCCCCCCACCCCAATAAATAAATAAACTTTTTAAAAGGTATTAAAAAATACGAACATTTCATATAAAAATCTAGCAAAACTGTGGCAACACTGGGCCACCATGAGAGATGGAATGGCCCTTCTAGTTCACGCAGTCCCCACCACTCCCTACTGCTTCTCAATGTTGAGGGGGTACACCTGGGGCTAATTATCATCACACCTGTATTTTTTTTAATGTTTGTTTATTTTTGAGGGAGAAAGGGCACAACTGGGGGAGGGACAGAGAGGGAGGGAGACAGAGAATCCAAAATAGGCTCTGTGCTGTCAGTGCAAATCCCGACACAGGGCTCAAACTCACAAACTGTGAGATCATGACCTGAGCCAAAGTCAGATGCTCAACTCACTGAGCCACTCAGGAGCCCCACACTTATATTTCTAATTTCCCTACAGGACAGACATTTCTTTGTACCCATATTTCAACGAAAGTGGGGAAAACCAAAGAGAAACAGAGTAGGCTGAATATCCCAAAAACAAATCAGAAAGCATAAACATAATCAACTTTTTTGTTATCCACTAAGCCTCTATGGACATTGAGTTTTTGCATCTATTTTGTACCATCACTACAGATTCTAGAAAAGATCTTCCTTTCAGGAAGGAAACCTGTTTTAAAGAATGAAGATTTCTTGCATAAGAGTGAAAACTAAAAGAAAATGGCAAACAGAGGCCACAAAATGTCCGTCTCACATTTAGAAGAAGAATCTTCCTAACAAATTTAATGGCAAGTGAGCTTGTCCTTAGTCTTCCCTGTAGGGTCTACTGAAAAAAGTAAGACCCAAGACAGCCAACAGACTATTTTTTTCCACGGAGTGAAAAACCCAGAGAGGCACTGCCAATAAAGGTCCCTAAAGAATCCTAAGGAAGAGAGGTACCAGTGACCACAACCCCTTACGGAGACCCATAGGGCCAATGACAGCAGGTGGGGCTCCTGCAACAGAAAGGCATCTGACCAAGTGATGCCTGGGACAAGATCATGGACCTCTTCCAACCTGAAAAATGCACATTCTGCATAAGCCCCGGAGTCCAGACCTCAACAGTCACCCACATCACAGATAAGGAAACTGCTCCAGGAAGCAACTTTGAAACATTGCCACCATCCTTTAAAAATAACATTCAGGGAGTAGAACATGCAACTGCTAATCTTGGGGTCATGAGCTCAAGCCCCATGCTGGGCACAGAGCCTTTTAATCATCGTCATTGATGTCATCATCATCTTCTTCAGGAATCTTAAGAGGCCCACACTTACTAGAAGAGACCAGAATGATACTTCATTACTTGCTCCCACTAATGGTATGTGACATAAGGATAGTCATTCATTCATGTAACAAATATTTGAGACCCAAACAGATGCCAATCCCACATTATACTATGTGACTAATCAAGAAGAGAGTGGAAACGTGTAATAAATAACTTAGTCTCTACATCCTGTCAAAGGTGAACAAAAGGGTAGAATTTTTCAGATTTTCAGATTCATGAATCATAATCTGTCTTCTTAGTCAAGAGCTATAAATTTTCAGTTTATTAAGCCAGCTTGAAACCTTTTATCACAAAGGGTAACCCTTGCTTTCCAGAAATCACAGTATTGAGTTTCAGTGCTAAAAATGACACAGAGCTTGCCTCATCCAATCTCTTTGTTTTACAAATGAGAAAACTGAGGTTTGAGGATGTCAGAGAATTGCTCAAGGTCATAGTTATTACTTATTATAAATTAACACTAGCTTCCTGAAAACAAGGAAACAAGAATTATGAAAAGCATCATACATTGTTTTAAAATTAATTCCTGGCTTTACACAAAATCCATCTTTCCAGTGACTAATATCTACTAACAAACATGAAAAATATATTTGCTGGGAATCCTTGTATCTTATAAAAGGATCTTGCACAGAAATTAAGAGCCATTGGTCTGGATTCAAGTGGCATATAGAACACACACAGGGCGGGGATGGGGGGATGCCATGTGGAGACAGAGGCAAAGATTGGAGAGAAGCATCTACAAGCCAAGGAATGCCAAGAATTCTCAGCAGCCACCAGAAGCAAAGAGAGAAGCAAGGAACAGATGCTCCCTCAGAGTTTCCAACCAATACTGTTGATGCTGTAACTTGTTACAGCCACCCTCAGAAACAATACAGAATCTGTGTTAATTTAGTGGCTTTGATCTACTACAAACCCAACTAGTCAACAGTGTGGAAAGCTGTCACAAAGCTACTAGGACCTTGGGACTCACATAATAGTACAGAGTCTAAAATAAGGGGGATAAAAATGTTCTAGCTCGAACTGATCAGATCTCACCCGAATATTGGGTTCGCTTCTGGTAACCACACGAACAGGCCAGAGTGAAAAGCTGAGGGTGTCCAGGAGAGACAAGCCAGAACTGTGAAGGACATATGGGGTCAAAGCCACGTCACTAAAGGAGCAGGAGTTTTACGGCCTGTGAAGATTCAGGGCACAAGACTGTTGTCATCATCTCTGAAGAGCTATCATAAGGAGTAATTTGATTTGTTCCCTGAGGGCCAACATGTTAGAACAAGGGATCAGTGGGTGGAGTCACTGGGAAGCATATTTTTCTAGGAATTATGTGTCTAACAATGTCAGTCAGAGTGGCTTCTGAACATCAGACTGGCTGGCTGCCTCCTGTTGGTGGAAGTTCTCAGGCCTGGGCCAAAAACCATCTGGCATGATGATGCTAAGAAAGAACACAAACCTCAGGTCTGTGATCCGCCAAGATGACCTTATGCTCCTTCCCAGCTCTATGAATCTATAAACCCATGAAACATACATTTTAGCAATTATGTGAAATCTGAAGGATATGGGTAAAATGAAGCTATCCTAAGCATTAGGAGATATTTTGGTGGGAAAACAAAGAAACAGGACTCTGTACAGAGGTATGGCTGAGAACCTATGCCTACTCCCAGGAACCTAGCTGCGGGAGCAGGTGGTCACAGCCCTACAGTGGAGGCTGGGTTAGGTTCCTTATGACCCTTCTCACAGGAAGCTTACACTGAGACGGACAATATCTATGTCAAGCTTCTTCTTTTAGATACACAGCTTTAAGAGTCCAATGTGGCCATATCCATTAATAAGCCACTGAGACTATATTAAAAGTAACAGTCACTGTCTCCTGAATACCTATCATTGTGAGTAACTGCTTAGGATGTTTGCATGTATTACCTCTAATGGTCACTTCAACACTGCAAGGTATTATCATCTTAGGGAACTGAAGTTAAAGAGAAGTAAGTCATTTGTCCAATGCCATACATTTTAGAAAGAGTTAGGATTCCCAGTGGAATCCAAGTCCAGAAGCCACACTCCCTTCCTGTATCATGATGTGATGCACTCTAATTTGGGCATTTGACTTGTTCAAGGTAAATAACAATACCAGTCAACTGGAAGGCAAACACATGGCTTTCTCTGTCTGGTTCACAGTCCCCTCATCAGTAACATGGAAAAAGTTAGGAGGTGATTAACACAGGGATCCCTAGGTGCTGCTCTACTAGATTCCTTTTTTCCTTGTCACTACCACATTGGTAAGGCTGAGCAGTGGTGACAGGGGAAGTGGTAATTCTCTGGTACTGGACACAGCCAACAACTTTTCCCATGCTGCTTTGAGGTCAGAGCAGTAATGAAAGGAGGAAACCAAGAACAGGCACAAAGTCAGCCATATGAGCTCACTCACAGGTGTGCAGCACAGAACGACCCACATAAATCTGAACATTTAGTACTTTACTCCATAAACCAAGGGTGTGCTGTAAAGTATCAGCACACAGATCTGAGGGCTAGCTGTGTCCAGAGCCCAGGGGATGTCCATGAGGAATTAAAGCACAGGATCTTTGTTTGGAAAAAATAAAGCTGTTGGTGGGTTGTGAGAGGTAAAGTAGTCCAGCCACATTCCAGTGGGAGGAGCCTCTTGTAGCTGTCTGGGTTAGGGCACCCTTCCAGGCTTCAGGACTGCTTTCTCAGTTGGCTACTCCTGCCCCTTTAAGGGTCTGCTAGCAGTGGTGTTAACAGAGCAAAGGGACTCCGGAGCTCCAGTCACACAGCATCCTTCCAAGACCCTACAAAGAAGGAACCATTCCATGCTCAGTGCAGGGAGTAGAGGGAGGGAGAAGGACTCCAGATGCCCAGTCAGGGAGGGGCTGTCTCTGCCTATCTCACTTCTAGGAAAGGGCAAAATGGGATGATTTAGGAAACCCCCCACCCACACCAGTTTCCTTCTTAATTTCCTAGTGATGTCCATTCAGGAAGGGAGCCTCAGGTCAAGAAACACAGCAGGAAAAAGGTGCCTGACCCACAGGACCCAGCGTGCCCAGACTTTCCAGTGAGCAAACCACTGAACCCAGAGAGAACATCCTGACAGACTTTTCTAGCTTTATTCTAGTTATTTCTTTTTGATTTTTTAGGGCAGGGGGCAAAGCAGGACTGAGAGAGGGGAGACAGTAAGAGAGTATGGGTCTGAAGCCAGAGCTGGGCTCCAGGTGTAGCCCCACAGCTTTGTGGAAGACCTTCTACAAGGCGTCTGGCATCAAGGAGACAAACAACAAGGGTAGCTGGTCTTATTGAGGTCCCCTCTCCCTAAAGAAAACCTACTAGGGCACCTGGGTGGCTCAGTTGGTTGAGCGTCTGACTTCAGCTCAGGCCATGATCTCACAGTCTATGGGTTTGAGCTCCTCATCAGGCTCTGTGCTGACAGCTCGGAGCCTGGAGCCTGCTTCTGATTCTGTGTCTCCCTCTCTGCCCCTCCCCTGCTCATGCTCTGTCTCTCTCTCTCTCTCTCTCTGCCTCTCAAAAATAAATAAACATTAAAAAAAAAAAAAAAAGAAAAGAAAACCTACTACCTCTCCACATCCCTAAATAGTGGGCCCACTATACTGGAGTGCCAGATTTCTTCTGAGAGCCAAAAATGTGTGCAGAAAGGAGGGGTAGCAGATAAAGAACCATATAAAAGAGATATCCCAAGCTGTAGCTTCCATGAGCATATCATATTCTAGGCACTCTGCAGGCATTATCTCATTCTTTAGTATAATCCTAGGAGGTGGGTACTATTATCTCCATTTTACAGATCAGGAAGCTTAAGGGGTTTGTGTAACATGACACAGCTAAGTAAGGACACAGCCAAGGTTCAAATGTAGGTCTTTAACTGCAGAGCTGGAGTCAAAGGGTGAGCCATTTCCCATGAAAACAAACATAGCAAAACAAGCTCTTACTTTTCCATGGCAAGAAGAAAACTTTGCCTCTAGATAAGGGCTTAATAGAAGAAGTCATTCTTATTAGAATCTCCACACTCTGAAAATAAACCACCAGCCCTCTATATCGCTGTCCAGAAGTCCCAACACTCTAGCTGAAAATATGGAAACTAGCAGAAAGCCTAAAGGTCAGAGCCTAGAACTTGCTTGTGGTTCTCTTTAACCCAGAATGATTCCTACCTTTGAAGGACATGGGAATGGAAGCCTCCTTATCCACCTCTCCCGAGCACCCACTACTTTGGCCATAACTGCACGCCATGCCTGCTGACTCTGAATCACCATTTACACTGTGCTTCTCCCGGTCCAGATTCAATTCCCTAACGTCAAACTCTGTCGGCAGGGAGGGATGCAGACAGTGGAAAGAGAGCTCAGTGAATCACTTTCTCTGCTAGTGATGGTATCTGATGCATGTTAAATGCCTCCCTGCAATTCCTCAAGTGTCTATTAATCAGTGAACCAAGAACACAGAGGGCACCAAGGAAAAATCCGCCATTGCAGGGGAAAACGCAAATCTTGAGAAGCCTCCTTACTAAGACACAAAGCCTTCTAAACCCAAGGTGATGCAGTGATACGAACAGCCCAGTCATTGGGATACTTGGCCCAACTGGCTATAAAGACATTAAAAGAGTCCTCAACTGAAGGGGCAAAATTCACTCCTCCTAAACCTCATCTGGACACCAACTGTGCCAAACCTGATTAAAAGAGAAACTAGGAAAGGTCATTTGCTCTTGTTGAGCTTCAGTTTCCCCTCTCCTATGGGCCCTAAAATACTCACTCCCCCTCCAGCTCACATGATCAAGCAAGATACACGATAGTCCCCAAGGTTCTGCCACCTACCTCCCCCTTCTCACGCTATCTTCCCTGGGAAATCCTATTCACTGCCATCGGGATGATTCCTGAAACATTATCTCCAGTGCTGTCCACTCTCTTGAGGCTTGGATTCCTACATCCAACTGCTTACAGGACACATCTACCAAGATGTCCTTTGGGCATCACTAAATCCACATATTTCAAAATGGAGTGCTTCCCACCATATGCATAGTGGTAAACCACCACTCCTGTGGTTTTTAACCAGGGGCATTTGGAAAAATGGCAGTGACATTTCTGTTGTCACAATAATTAGGTGACATTTAGTGGGGAGAGGATCCAGGCTGCTAAACAACACTGTGCTGCATAATGAAAATCTGTGCCTCTCCAAATTCCAACAGGAACACCATTTAGAAAGCCAGAAATTAGGGGCGCCTGAGTGGCTCAGTCAGTTAAGCGTCCGACTTTGGCTCAGGTCATGATCTCATGGTTCATAGGTTCAAGCCCCGCGTCGGGCTCTGTGCTGAGAGTTAGCTCAGAGCCTGGAGCCTGTTTCAGACTCTGTGTCTTCCTCTCTCTCTGACCCTCCCCTGCTCGCGCTGTCTCTCTCTCTCTCTCTCTCTCTCTCTTTCAGAAATAAACATTTAAAAATTTTTTTTAAAAATGCCAGAAATTATTCTACCTCTTCCCCTCATTCCCCGTCAGAGATAGTCAACTCTACTTCCATTATCACCAACCAGTCCATCTTCTCCATCCCCACAGCACTCTTACTGGGATAACTGCAGCAGCCTCTAAGGTCATCATTCTGTCTCTGTATTCACCCACCCATTCCTGATTAACTTTCAATGATCCTCCACACAGCTACCTGTACTATCTCTAAACCTACAAATTATGTCACTCCTTGTCCTAAAATCATCCAGTGGCTCCCCTCACCTTCTGGATAAAGGCAAGCACCACTCTTTACCTACTCCCTGCCTCATGGTTTACCACTCTCTCTTGAGGTTACCTGGGTTCCAGTGGTGCCTCAGGGTCTCTACAAACACCATTCCCTTTTCTTGAAGGCTGTCTCCTTGTCTTTCCAGCTAACTTCTATCTTTCCTTCAAGGGTCAGTGCAAGGGTCATCTCCTGCTAAAAGCCCTCCCTGACACTAGGCAGAGTTAAGTGCCTCTTGGTGCATATTTGATCACAATATTGGGATCACACATTTACCATCTTATTCTGATTGTTGTTCCTGCCCTGCCTCTCAGTTGTTCTGATTCTACAGCAAACAGCCTAGTATACAATAGAAGCCTTATGAATTAAAACTTACAGCTTATACAGCACTGACAGCTAACAAAGCATCATCTCATGAGATACAATGGCCTGGAGAGATAGTTACTATCATTGTTATTGTTTTACATTTGACAGAAGAGACTAAGGCTCTGAAAGTTCTTGTCCAGGTTCACATGGCTAGCCCAGAAGTGGAGTGAAGACTTGAACCAGCTTCTCTGATGGCACAGTCTTTACTATTTGTCACAACAAATAGTTTATAGCACAGGTATCCAATTGCGGGTCGGAGGTGTCATACGACTGCCTTCTTTAGACCTGTGGGAAATCTCACTGCAGACAGAGCTCTGGAAAATCCAACTACATTATATACAGCGGCATGGCATCATCGGGGAGGAGGGGTGTCATTGTTCTGTCCTCTCAGGCTTGGGTAGGGGGCAACCTCACGTACAGAAATGAAAAATCCATCCAGATTCTCCAGCTGTATGACATTACTCTTCTCCCACTCCCCTTTCTATACCCCAAACACACTGTGCAGAAATCCCAAAGCCAGCAAAGAACCTGGTTTTACTGTCAGAAACAGCTGCACCGTGCCTGCATACAGAATGATGGCTCCAGTGAGCCTGCCAGGTGCAGGGAGGGACAGCGGAGGATGGGTGGTAAGTAGCAGCATTTAAAGTTGCCAGGCGTTAAGTGCAAGCCCCTTTAAATGGGCTGCCTGCAGAGAAGGTGTGTCAGGTAAAACTTGCGTGGCTGTGGCTGGGAGCAGGGGGAGAGAGGAGAGCCGGACAGGGAGGAGGCCTCCCTTGTGAGCTGTCCCGCTGTGCCACGCAAAAGGCTGGTAGTTTCTAATTACTTTCTGAGAGTTTTCATGAGCACCTCACATATGCCATTTTGCTTCAGGAGCACAAAGCAAATAGAAATGGGGTTTCAGCAAGTCTGAAATCTAACCATGGCTGCAGCAGAGTGTATTCCCTGGCACACACGCACACACACGCATTTGGCTCAGATGTGAATTTAAAAGGCGATTAAGGAAATGTGCAGTTTGGTTCTGCAAGCCTCTCAGGGGGCAAGGAAAATGATAAATGCTCATTTCAGGGCTCTGGATGGCAATCACTACCCCACTTCAACGGTGTCATTCAGACATCACCATGACAACCACGGAAAGGCTTCCTTCCTCTGTGGCAAAGACAATAGAAATTTTAATTAAGGCTATTCATTTTTTTGGTCTGACCAATGGAAGAAAAACATCAACAAAATGTTACCCAGAAATACATGACCGGAAACACTTTCAGAATTCAAAACTACTTCTGCTGCTTTCCACTGAGTCACATGGTCTACGTTCCCCAAGCCCTCCCTCCTGCCCCTTCCACAACTCAAATTTTATAGACCTCATAAATCCAGATGTGTCTAGATCTTTTATCAAACATTATAAAACTAGGTAAACATTCCAATTTAATTTTCTGACTATGATTGAGAACAGGATTTTAGTCATTTTTATTTCAGTCATAAAATTCAAAAGGTCTGGCATATTTTCATAAAGTACTTCCAATAAACTCTGAGAGGACCCAAGATTAGACGGGGGTTCAGTGGCCTTTGAGCAGGAGTAGATCTAGATTTAAACATTTGCTTCATTCACCTGGGTGACTTTGGGTTATTTTCTTAACCTCTCTGAGATTAGGAGGACAGAAGTAATAATGGCTACCTTGTAGCATAAAGAGAAGCAATCATGGCCATAACATGCTGGCCCAGTTTTTGGCCACTACACAGTGAGCTATCAGTAAACGGCAACAAGTGTATCATCACCCTGCCTTATTTTGCCCTGGAAGAATTAAGGCGGCCCTGTCCTCTTTTCCCAGGAAACACCTCTGGCACGTGTTGGCTCCTCTCCCTTCACACAGGCCTAAATCCAAACTTCATCTTCTCTCACCTGGACTATTCCAATATCCTCCTCACTGATCTCCCTACTTCTAGATGCCACTCTCTCTGGTGCATTTTCCTCCTCACCACCCAGCCAAAATCCTAAAAACCAGAACTGTGCTGGTGAAAGAATTTTCATAGAGAAAAATATGGCATTACTGAAAAATATTTTAAAAGGCCTAAATGAAAGAACTAGAAAACCCCAATGTTGTAAAGATGTTGATTCTTCCCTAAATTAATCTATAAATTCAATGTGAAACCCAGCAAGGTCTCATGAGGCTTTCACGGGTGCTTCACAAACCCATCTTAAATCTAGGTTAAAGAGCGAAGGGATAAGAATAGCCAAGGACATTTCATCTCCATAGAAAAATTCTATTGGGCAAGGTTATTCTAGAGGAAACAATTTTTTGTTTCAGTGGGTTTGATTTTGGAGAAATGTGTTCAATACAGACAAATTTAGCACAAAAATAGGTAGGCAGGGAGAAAATATGTTAATGAAAGTACTGACAGGTGGCCTCTGACTGGAGGTGGAGAAACTGGGTAACTTTCTCTGCCAACCTAGTGTAGGAATCAAGCCAGGGAAAGGGTAGGCAAAAAAGCAAAGCAGATTGAGAAAGAGGTAATGATCTTAACCAAAAGCCTAATGTGTCTCTGGCACCACGTATGTTTTTTCCTTTCATATTCATAATGAGCAGGAAAGGTGGCTAGCATTATTTCTATTAAAGATTAGGAAACCCTTAGGAAAAGTAAGTGATTTTCCCAAAGGCAAAGACCTCTTGTGTGTGGTAGAGTAAGGATCCGTAACTTGCTCTCTGGGATTTCTCTTTCTTCCATACTTGTGAGCTGCTCCAGGCCTGTTCTTAGCAGTCCCAGGTATCGGCAAGGAGACAGAGGGCCCAGGCACCAGGTGTGCACAGGAAAGTGCTGACAGGCTCACGGGAAGGTTGGGGGAAGAGGCATCTAGCAGATATACTCCCACAACCCTCATTCCCCACTCTCGCTTTAATCTGGAAGGCACCTGGACCTTACTTACAGACAAACACATGTGCACACAATATATGAGAAGGCCTCAGAGCCCAAGAAATCCAGGTCATGCTCCAAGTTGCCAACTTACTGTGTAATGGGGAAAGAACTCTCCGTATTTTAAGCCTCTCATGGGTTGTAAATCCTCAGCTTTATTCTGACTGCCTGACAGTGTATTCTGCCCTCAAACATACAGTTGAATCTCAATAAATTTCACTTCACTGATATGTAAATCTTGTTTAAAAACAAAACGAAAAGCATATGTATGGTCCACCTGGCCCTTACATCAGATGGAAAGGAAGGGGCTACAGTGAATTCCCCTCCCGTGCAGGCCTTATAACTGTAACTTATAACTTTCATGAGGTATTTTACTGGGTTACAAGTAGTATGAAATGTTGGCATCAGTAATTATACTTGGATAAATAAAATGGAACAAATTACCTAAGGGCACAACATTTCTTTACTCATATTCAATTTGATGTAACTACCCATAACCACCACCACTGTCTCCCATAATTTTTTTCCTTGCCAAAAAAAAAAAAAGTGTGTACAAAATTGTGATCATTAACAACTTGCTGGTCTTTAGAGAGAGTCAAAGAAAGGGTAAGTAAGAAATGAAATGAAAGGGTGAAAGGTAGGTGGGCTTCCAGGAGTGACTGGATTCTGACACCAGCTCAATTCGAGAACAAACACTTGTGATGCCTCTTTCTTCTCCCCCCCAAAAATCTCTTTTCTACGACAAAAATTGTCTCAGACTAGTTCAAGTGGCACAACATGTGGAAGTCATGATCTTTTTGCATAACCCAATGGAATACATATTTTATGACATAGTGTATTTTTGGTTCCCTACTTAGTAAAAAGTAATACACACCACTTAGAGAAAAAGTTTAAAAAACTAGAAAAATAAGTGAGAAATAAAATCACCTCTAAGGGCACCAACCAGATTCTAGTGAAGATAAACTAATATAAGTCAAGCATTTCAGAGAATTGGATGGGATTTTTGTTCTGTTCCCTAAGTTAGACCAATAGCCATTAATTTATTTGGGTAAGTATGGTCCTTCCTAGCTTTTCTTCCTTTTTTTTTTTTTTTTGGTTTGATAACAACTTTTTTGAGGCACAATTCATGTGTCAAGCAATTCACTCACTTAAAAGTGTACAATGCAATGGCTTTTATATACTCAGAGTTGTGCGACCATAACCCCAATTTTAGAACATTTTCCTCACCCTAAAAAGAAACTCCATACATACCCCTGTAGCTGTCATCCCCTGCCAACCCTAATCTACTTTCTATCCGTATAGATTTCTCTATTCTGAACATTTCATATGCACGGTCATCTTTTGTGACTGGCTTCTTCTCTTTAGCATCGTTTGCAAAGTTCACCCTTATAGCGTGCACCTCGCTTTTTATTGTCAAATAATATTCCATTATATGGCTATATCACATTTTATTTATCCACTAATCAGCTGGTAGACATTTGGGTTATTTCCACCTAGGAGATATTATGAATAATGCTGCTTTGAACATTCATGCATGAGTTTTTATGTAGACATGTGTTTTCATTTCTCTTAGTTATGTGCTAAGAGTAGAATTTATGAATCATATGGTAATTCTATGTTTCGCCTTCTGAGGACCTACAGACTGGTTTCCAAATGGCTGCATATTCTCACCCACAGTGTATTAGTTTTCCAATTTCTCCATGTTCTTTTTTCTTAGTGTAATTTTTAATGTTTATTTATTTTTGAGAGAGACAGGCAGACAGACATAGCATGAGGGGGACAGGGACAGAGGGAGAGGGAGACACAGAATCTGAAGCAGGCTCCAGGCTCTGAAGTTGTCAGCACAGAGCCTGATGCAGGACTCAAACTCACGAACCATGAAATCATGACCTGAGCCAAAGTCAGATGCTCAACAGACTGAGTCACCCAGGTGCCCCCCAATTACTCTACATTCTTGCCAGTACTTTCTCATTATCTGTTTAAACCGGGTATGGGTGGGTGGGTGTGGGTGCCTGTGTGAGAAGTAGTATCTCATTATGGTTTTGATTTGTAGTTCCTTGATGGTTAATGATGCTGAGTATCTTTTCATGTGTTCATGGCCATTTGTTTGTGTATCTTCTTTGACTCAGCTTTTCTTTGAAACTGCAAGTACCTCTGGACATGGATACTGCTTGAATTCAAATGTTACTTATTAATGGACTTATCTTGGGTAAGTCACTTAGCTTTTACTAGTTCCAAGTTCCTTATCTATATTACTACTAAGTACCTAATAGAGAATGTGAGAATTGAGATAAAGCATGTAAAGGACTTAGCACACAGCTGGGCACTCAGTACAGAATCCACAAGTGACACCTATTATTATTAACAGACTTGATCACTAACACTTTATATTCCATTTAACTTGTTGAAGCAGTTCTTCCCATAAGGTGATAGTCTAAGATCTAGAAGAGAGAACCTGAGAACAGGAGGCAAGGGGAGTTCAAGAGAGAGAGAAAAAAGAAAACAGTGACTAACGGACCACTTTCAGAGTCTTGTTTTAGGAGTCACTGCCAAAGGCCAACTTTGATCCTGTTCTCCCACCCTTCCAATTATATAAGCACCTAATTCACAGTATTAAATCCATTTCTGTTTAGAATAGCTAGTGTCCTATTACTGCCATTTAATCCTGACTGAAACAGGAAGGCAGGCTCCATCATAGCTGTATTACTATGGCCTTGTACACTGCATGACAAAGAACATGAGGTGATCAATAACCAAAGGAACCAGGGGCTCCTGGCTGGCTCAGTCAGTTCAGTGTCTGACTTCAGCTCAGGTCATGGTCTTGTAGTCCGTGGGTTCGAGCCCATTGTCAGCCTCTGTGCTGACAGCTTGGAGCCTGGAGCCTGCTTCAGATTCTGTGTCTCCCTCTCTCTCTGCCTCTCCCCTGATTGTTTTCGGTCTCTCACTCTCAAAAATAAACATTAAAAAAAAAACACAAAAAAAACAAAGTAAACCAAATAGAATGAGTACATGAATAAATGAACAGAGGATGTATTTGGGATATATGCTCAGCTGGGTGATTGAGGACCCCTTCCCCAAAAGGTCCTAAAAAGGCTGAGAAACGGCACCTAAGACCCAGCAGCCAAGCTTCTCATTGCCCATCCAGAGCCCATCACCACTGTACAGAGGTCTACATTAGAATATTTTTCAGCTCCATAGTTGGGGAGAGGAAGGGAGGCAAACCATGAGAGACTCTTGAACAAACTGAGAACTGAGGACTCATGGGTGTGGGGGGGATGGGAAGGTGGGTGATGGGCATAGAGGAGGGCACATGTGGTGATGAGCACTGGGTGTTATATGGAAACCAACTTGACAATAAACTATTAAAAATAAATTAAAAAAAAAAGAATATTTTTCAGCTCTTTATTGCCAATACTCAGGGATTATGATTTTAGAGAATGCTGCTTTCCTTTATTTATTTCTTGAAGTCGTGAGTGAGAAGGTGAAAAGGCCTCCACTTATGCTTTTTGGCATATAAATAGCTCACAGTGTAAAGAAAAGGAAAGTCAGTGGTTCCAAATTCAAAATAAAGACAGGCTGTTCTGACAAGGTCCAAATTACAGAGTGCTCCAGGCACAAACACAGAGAGACACTTTTCAGAGAAAATCTATTTTCCTATTCAGTTCCGAAAGAGAGAGTCAAGCCAAGAAAATCCTCACAGCCTTCCACAAATTGATTTGGTTTCAGCAGCCATTTGGGGCAGTGCACAGACAACAAACCGCCCCTTAGGCTTCTATCCTTGCCATGTCCCCTTCCCTCAGACTGGAGAAGTACTACCGCCACTGGATTCTCTAACACAGTGCAAAGACCGAGCAAGCCCCTGCATTCCTGCTGTACGGCTTTGCAAACCACGATCTTCCCCCAGCATCCTTCATGGCTCAAACTGCAGAACGCTCTCAAAGATCCAGGAGCTATCAGAGCAGGACAGGTTTGGATCTCCAGGTCCATCTTGGAGGGCCCCTCTTGACAGGCCTGAACTGCCATAAAACATTCTTTATTTCTTCATGTTATCATTCATTGAAGTCATCTGCAGAACACCCCGTCACATATGTCTCCTGATTCACTAAGCATGAACAACTGCTGAGTGCCTGTTGTATGCTCACCCATTGAGAATACAGTTCCTCCAAACAACAGACCGACTGTTTCAGGGTCAACGCTGCTAAATGCTTTGCTTCTTAAGTTCATTATGGTATTATTTTAACAGTAAAATAACAAAACTGTCTAACCGTAAGAAAATGGTTAAGCAAAATATGGTGTTTCTACTTGATAGAATATTGCCCAGCCATTTAAAACAAAGTTTGTGAAGAATCTAAGCTTAATAAATGTTTATGTTAAATGAAAACCAAGCAGGACCCACACACGGATATAAAATATAATCTCAACTATGTTTATGGAATGCAAAGAATACTGGATAAAAATAGGCTGAAATGTTAATTTTAAGATTATGAACAATATCTTCTCTGTATGCTTCTCTGAATATCCCTGCTCACTGTGGAAAATTTAGAAAATAAACAAAAGCTAAAAAATAAAAAGTCAACTGTAACATGTCATCACTGTTACCAATTTGATACTTTGCTGTATGTTCATGTAAGACTAAAAATTCAGAAATACAGTTTGCAGGTGCTGCTTGCAAAATTTTAAAAAATCTTTAAAATGGGGAGAAATAACATATGAATATGTTAACCAAAAAGTCAAAATTGTACACACAAAATGACTAAAAGCATGTTCTGTGAAGGCTTATTTTTCACTGCTTTGTACTGTCAGATTTGCGCCATGTTATGTATACCTACTTAAAATAAATGAAAATTGGGGTGCCTCGGTGGCTCAGTCGGTTGAGTGTCCACCTCTTGATTTTGGCTCAGGGCATGATCTCACAGTTCATGGGACTGAGCCTCACTTTGGGCTCTGTGCTGACAGGATGGAATTTGCTTGGGGTTCTTTCTTTCCCTCTCTCTCTGCCCTGACCCTGCTCGCTCGCTCTCTCTCTCAAAATAAATAAACTTTAAAAAAATAAAATAGGGGCACCTCAGTGGTTCAGTCAATTAAGTGTCTGACTCTTGATTTTGGCTCAGGTCATGGTCCCAGGGTCCTGCGATGGAACCTTGTGTTGGGCTCTACACTAAGCATGGAACCTGCTTAAGATTCTCTCTCTCCTTCCCTCTGCCCCTTTTCCCCTGCTTGTGTTCTCTCTCTTTCTAAGTAAAAAATTTTAGAATAAATGAAAATTATTCTTCTTCTACCTCCCCCCAAAATTCAGAAAAATTAAGGTGAAATGAAATGAGTGCTTTTTTCCCCTCTTCTCTATCATCCAATTTTGGCAGTAATATATTTACACTATCTTAAGGATGAAAAAAATAATTTTAAAAATTCTAAGCTTTCCTCACAGTCACCATAAACCAAAGTATCATCTATTAGCAACTTCCCTTTAAACAACCAAGTCCCCCCAGGCAGCCTTCTTTGCTACAGAGCCCCAGGGAATGGCAGGATGGAGCCCTCAGGTGAATATCTGCAGGGAGGGACCTGCAGGAATCCCAAGCCCCCATCCACACCTGGCAGCACTTCCTCCAGACAGGGCAAGGAAGCAGAAACACATCCATACGTAATGGCATGGTACTACGTGAAGGTTAAGGCTGGACAAGGAAGCCTTTGAAATGACTGGCAATAGAGATTAGTTTGCTTCTTTTCCTCCAACTATTCCTGTATTTCCTTCCCCTGAACATTCTTCCCCAGGCTCCCACTCCCCCTCCTCTGTAACCTACTATCATTAGTCTCACAATTCCACCTAAACCCAGAGTTTATAAACACTTTCAAAATGAAGTGTTTCATTTAACACTCTCAAAAAAAAAAAAAAAAGTGAGACTGGAATCGCCTCCACTTTCTAGCTGAGAAAGATAAAGTTCTGGAAGCTTAATGGATCCATTTAGCCAAAACCGGGGTCTTAGTCTCTAAAGGCTGTGCCTCCCATGACAGCAGGCATCTAGATCCTGAAGTCAAGGACAGTCCTGCTCATTTAGGCTTTTGGCACAGCCTGAGAGGTCATGTCTGGGGTAGATGTTGGCCTAGCAAGCTGAGTGCCACCCAGTGGGGACAGCCGTAGGTGTTCAGACAGACCATCTAACTCACAACAGGTCCGTGAAGGCATCGACCGCCTACAGAAGACTGGCTGCTGGGGTTTCCGATAACTGCCCCCATGAGAGTCAGGAACTACAGACCAGAACAAGCCTAGTCAGGCTTCACAAATTGGAAGGGTTTAAATCCCAGCTCCCTTTCCTACTCTGTGACCTTGAGTAAGTTACTTAACCGGTTTCCTCATTTACAAAGCAGAGATGGTCATAGTGCCCTCTTTGTAGAGATTTTGGGTAGATCACCTGAAATGTTCATCGTGGTAAACACTTCACATCCACTGGAGCACAGTAACCACTCAATAGGCAGCAACAAGTATAAATTATACCAACAATTAATATTAGCATGATAGAAGAGCACATCACAGTGGGAGAACATGAATAGCCAAGAGACAGTGTTCAAGGTTACAGAAGAAACAAAAGGACCATCAGTTTCTCATTCTTTTTCATCTTCAATATGTTCACACAGACACTGGAGCCCCTTCATATTCAGTGCCTTTTCCCCCTCAAGATGTCCTGCTATAAAAAAAAAAAAAAATCAGTAAAAATCATGTCATGCACTGTGTGAATTCTGATGAATTTCCATCCATAAATTACTGAGAAAGACAATTTCACAAGACCTACAAGGCAGCATCTAAAGTCAAACAGAAGGCACCCTGGATACGGCGTGGAGCCTGCTCCCCGTACACCAGCTGAGGCAGCAGCTGGGACATGCATGCATACCACACCAATAGCCTTGGCATCTGGAAAGCCAGGGCAGCGATCAAACTCTGCCACCGTGACACCTCCGATATGTCCCCCCTCTGGGCTCAGTTTCCTTGTCTGTAAAACAAGTGCTGGACTAGCTGAGCTTTGCTGTGCCCAAGAGCTCAGAGACCTTTAATCTCCAAGTTCCTCTGCATGCATCTCTGAAGACCATTGCCGGCTTCATAGCCTGCATTCAAGCCTCGTGCACCCATTACCATGCATCTCTCTGGGTGCTGGCAATGAGGGAGAAGGTGGCAGCACTGGTTTTGATTTTCATAAAATATCTGACAGCCCTTCAGAAATCTCACCATAAAAAGAAAGTAGCTCTCACCAACCACAGGTGATAAACTAACAACTCATCTTACAGAGACAATGACCCAAAAGAGGTATTGCGATAGCCACCAAGAAAGAGGAGATGAGGTTTAAAGTGAGAGCGGGTTGGTGTGACGGGTGGAAAGATGACAGGGGTAATATACCTGGCCAAGTACAAGTTTAGAATTGCTGTACTGAGTTCTGCACTTTTGAATTTGAGAAAACCTTCAAGTGTTGGTAATTAGACCTGAATCTTATCATCGCCACTTAATACATGAGTAATGTTTTATAAACACAAACACATTCAAGGCATCACTTAACTCTCATTCACAACAAACATTTCTTTCTATCATAATCAGATGAGGAAAGGGGTTTGAGGAGGTTAAGTGACTTGCCCAAGATCCCACTGCTAGGCACTACAGGGCTGGCAGGCAAACTGTGGCCTGGAGTCCAGATTCAGTGGTCTCTCCAGGTTTTTTATGCCTGTATTCCGCAAGCCAAAATGGAGAGGAGAGCACTTATATTCAGCATGATTTCATTTGTGTGTATAACCTAGCACAGGAGCCAAGTTGGAGAAAAGCCAACAATGCAAATTTTTTTTTTTTAATGTTTTTTATTTATTTCTAGGAGAGAGAGAGAGAGAGACAGCATGAGCAGGGGAGGGTCAGAGAGAGAGGGAGTCACAGACTGAAACAGGCTCCAGGCTCTGAGCTGGCAGTCAGCACAGAGCCCGACGCGGGGCTCAAACCCACGAACCGCGAGATCATGACCCAAGCGAAAGTCGGACGCTTAACCGACTAAGCCACCCAGGCGCCCCACCAACAATGCAAATTTTAAAAGTGAAGTCCCCAACATTAATGTCGTAGGATGCCATTAGGGAACATCCCTGACACCTGGCTTCTGCCGCTAAAGCAGTGGTTCTCAACTGGGGTGATTTTGCCCCTAGGGGACATGTGGCAATGCCTAGAGCCAGTTTTGATCGTCACAACTGGGGGATGTTGCTGGCATCCAGGGGGTAGAAACAAGAGATGTCGCTAAACATCCTACAAGCACAGGGCAGTCCCCACAATAAGGAATGATCTGCTTCAAAACAGAGGACGGATGACAGGCTCCATCTTAGCAAACGAGAGGAACAGAAAGATGAGCTATACTTTCAAAGAACAAAGCTCTTTATACCTATTAGGAAGTATTAACATTCTGGACTTGACTTTGGATTCCTTCCAGGCTAGTCTCTAGCTGTAATTCACTGTGTGATTCTGGGCAAGTCACTTAACCAATCTGGGTCATTTTTCCCCTGTAAAACAAGGCAGGAGGAGGTGGGGGAGGAACATTTTTTAACAATATTGATTCTCAAACATTTCTGTACTTGATAATGGCCTGGGAATCTGGCTAAAATGCAAAATTCCTAGATTTCCTTCCCGGAGATTCTTCATTTTTAATGAGCACCCCCAGGGGAATCTCTTATAGATGGTTAATAAAGTACAGCTTGAATAGCATAAGAACAATTTTTAAAAATGAAATAAATTTGTGTAGTTTTGTCTATGCAGGATTTGTAAGTTTGAGTTTGTAACCAGCACCCCAGAGGTTAATCCAGGGGCCCCTTTACCTGTGGGAAAACTAAGGGGGCTCTCTCAAGGGAGCTCCAGCTTCTCTAAGGCCCAGGGCCTGGGAAGCAGCCCTACCATGAGACAAGCTAAGGAGCAGCTGAAACTACAAGAACAGCCCCCTTAACCTGAGGAGCTGCTCATGGAACAAAGCCCCAGCCATGCACACTCCAGAGCGGGTGGGGAAGGGGATGATAGGACTTAGGGCACCAAGACAAATGCATTAGCCAACAAGGAACATAACCATTCTCAAATCACGTGAAAGAACACAAGGGCAAGCCCAAATACATTCAGAGAAGGGACTCATTCACTCACAGTAATAATTCAGTCCCTTATTAACTCCTTTGCAAAGACATCTCTATAGCACTCAAGAGGAACCTGGCAGAAGTGAGGCCTCAGATCGCAGCCTACAAAGGTTGAACATTCAGTATAAGCACCTGCTACTTTGCCCTGTTTGTCCTCTAGACCCAAGCTGAAAACCATCTTCTACTATTCACTCAGAGCTCTATTCCCCAGCCCTCCTTCCTGTGCCCATGCTCTACAAGTTTGAGAAAAGTAAACCCAGGCTTTGGCTAATGAACCAAATATAAACAGATTCATACCCTGTTTGTTCATTTTTATCTTTAACCTTCACTAAAGCACCCTCATCCTGTCCAGGTCCCCTGCCTAGTTACCAAGCAGAGTGACACAGCCAGAGCACATCCTGGTAATAGGGGTGTGAGGTACATCCATAGGGACTTCTCAGCAAGCCAATACCACACAGCACAGAAGTAACACAATCGTTCATTTGTAATTTCACCCTTTCTGCTTCCATAAAGGATATGGCGCAAACTACCACTGTAGATATCACAGGCTTCTAACACAGATCTTCTCAAAAAGGGAAATTACTGATAAGACATGGTAGACACAGCTTACTCTTTATTCAGGGAAAGTCATTAAACATTAATAATTAACATAGAATCACCTGTAGAATGTTTTAAAACCCATGATGCTAATACCCCAACCCAGACCAAATAAATCAGAATCTCTGGCACTGGATCCCAGGCATCAATATTTTTTAAAAGCTCCAAAGGGATTCTAATGTGTGGCAAGGGATGGCATCCACCAGGCAAAGGTCTCACAGTGGGTACACTTGGCTCCAACTTGCCAACTAAAAGTACCAGTGACATTCAGCCCCAAAGTAGATTTGGGATAACAGTAAAAGGAGGCAGGGGTGCCTGGGGGGCTCAGTTGGTTGGGCAACTGACTTGGGCTCAGGTCATGATCTCCTGGCTCGTGAGTTCGAACCCTGCATCAGGCTCTGTGCTGACAGCTTAGAGCCTAAAGCTTGCTTCAAATTCTGTGTCTCCTCTCTCTGTCCCTCCCTGCTTATGTTCATTCATTTATTCTCTCTCAAAAACAGTTAAAAATTTTAAAAGAAAAACAATAAAAGGAGGCAGAAGAAAAAAGCTTCCCTCTTCAAAAGGAAGAAAAGCAATTTGTCATAGAAATTTAATTTTTAGAGAGAGAGAGAGCACAAGCAGGGGAGAGGGACAGAGGAGAGGGAGGGAAGAAGGGAAGTGGGGAGAAGAGAAGGAGAGGGAGAGAGAGAGAGGAAGAAAGAGAGAGGGAAAGAATGAGAATTCCAAGCAGGCTCCGTGTTCAGCACAGAGTCCCACACTGGGCTTGATCCCATGACCCTGGGACCATGACCTGAGCTGAAATCAAGAGTTGGACACAACCAACTGAGCCACCCAGGCACCCCTGACATGGAAATTTTAAATAGGGGCTGAAAAGCAGAGAAGTAGCTTTTTTACCAAGTGCATAAAACCACTGGGTTTTGACTGGGTTTATTTTATTTCAACCAAGTGCTAGAACTGTACCAGGCCATGAAAGAAGAAACAGCAAAGTGTGAAACTAGGCATCTCATCGTAAGAGTGTAGACCTTCTAAGGAAGTAAAACTAGAAGCATGAAGCAGCTCATGTTAAGGCAGGATCTCCTGGTGCTGACTTGTAGGGGAGGGCAAGGAGTTGGAGAAGCTCAGACAGCCTGGGTCCGGTCCCAGGGGCACTTTGGGCTCCGGACTCCGGTCTCCAGCCTTCTCTGGGCTTCCAGCCACACTCAGATACTCCCACAGGTGCTTCAGGACTCAATTCCCAGTCTGTTTCCTGTATGATTCGGTCCACCCTGCTGGCCTATTGCCAGCCAGCTCTAAAATGTCTAAGCGAGGGACACAAGGGGCCTCTTACTGCCCGCAAAGTTGCAGCTATATTCATTTCCCTTCCAAATTAACATCTACTGCCCTATAATAAGCTGTCAGCTCCCAACAAAGGGTGCTAGCTAAGAGAGGTGGCCAAGGCTGTTTGGGCAGAGGGCACAGCAGCTACTCAATGTCAAGGGTGGGAAGCCCAGGGTAAGACCCCAGCTCTCCACACTGATGGCCAGCTTTCCCATCACCAGAATGCACTTCAAAGCCCTTCTCTGCCTCGTAGTCCTTCTTCACTGCACATTTACCACTAGGCCAATGCGCTTGGGACTGAAACATAATTAATCCCTGCTCTACCCACGTTTCTTTTTTCCCAGAGAATGAATCTGATAGACCCGCAGTGTCAATAAGGGAGCACTACTCTGAATGCTAATTGCCCCCACAGGTTCTGCAGAGGGCACGAGAGAGGCCCGGAGGCTGGCCCTCACAGCGTGGGCACTCTCAGGTTCGGAAACCCTACCTGGCGTTATCGGCAGCAACTCGATGCAGGGACCGCCCTCCCAGTCGAGACAGCAGTAGCCAGAGACCCTCAAGTTTCCTCCAGGGTAACATAAGGCTGGTGGCCGAAGCTGCAAGGATCAGGCAGTGGGGGGAGAAACGAGCAAACTGCCTGCAGACTGTGCACAGCTCCACTCTGCTCCACTACACTGAGGGGAACCAGCAGAGGGTGAGGATTTAAAATACAGCAGTTGAGATTTAGGTTAGATTCACAGATGAACTTCCTGACAGACAGGGAAGCGGTAGAAAGGCTGACCCATTACTTAAATTTCAGTGGGTAGCCACAAGAGGCTGATTGTACTGTCCGCCAGGAAGCAAGTGAGCCGCGTGAAGAGGCAGCCTTCTGTGCACGGTGATCAGAAGCAGGGATCTCACTCGACTGACCCATAGCCATCTAATATGCCATCACTTTTCTGCTTTTTAGTGCAAGATAAATAGAACAGTCTGATAATCCCCACCAATATGCAATTTTAAATGTACTTATTATTTGATCTAGGAATTCCAGTTCCAGGAATCTAACAAAATGGTAAAATCTTTTGTCAAATATTTTTACGTATTTTAGGGAAATAATTCATTTATGTATTTTAGTGGACACAATCTAAATGCCCAACTACCGAATGGGGAATTAAGTAAATTATGGCACCTGTACTCCACAATTACATAGCAAATAAAAATGTTTTTAAGGGATACGTAATAACCTGAGAAATGCACATGACCTAATATAAAGGAAATAAAGCATATTAAACTGTGTATTTTAGAAAAAAAGTATATGCGCATTTTGAAAAAGAATGGAGGGAAATACACCAAAATGTTAGCAGATGATTATCTCTTGAGTGTGGAAGTAAATGTTTTTATTTCCTCTATTGCTATTCTCCAGCTATTATAAAATTAGCCCATTACCTTAATAATCAGAAACTGTAGGCATTAAAAAAGAAAAGAAAACTCTGTCCTCTGACGTACCTCAGCACCATAAATCTACTTCATCTACATGGCCATTATTCCCAGAAAGCAAAACAGTGACACTTAATCTTGTACTTGGCAAGACAAACACATTCTCGCTTCCAAAATGGCTCAGCGCCCCCACTGCAGCCACCTGAAAACCACCCGTCACCATTTCCCACTGGGAAGCACAGGGTCTTCCCCCTCAAAGATACATGGAGCTCTCATTCTAAGGCCAGACCCTTCCTTCAAATCCAATTAGAACACACCTACGTAAGTCTGAAAGGCAAGGGAGAAAGGTGGAATCCTGCAAAGAATGGGGATTTCCTGTATTAACCCTGAGAAGTCTCGAACTGCCAGATTTAGAGATGGCCACTATTTACTCAATGTCCTCTGTATGCCAGGAACTGGACAGGATGCCTTCACATACTTTGCCAGGTAGGAATCATTAGCCCCGGTTTTATACAAGAGACTGAGGCTCCAGAACTGCCATCCACTTGCCTCGAATCACAGACAGTAAGTGGCAGGGCTGGGACTAAATGCTGCTCACCCAACTCCAAGTCAGGAAAGTTATCTTCTCCAGTTACTTTTAACATCAGCATCTTTGCAGGGAACAAGAGGCAGAGCACACTTCTTCCTTGCAGACTTATACCCCTACGCTTGGTAGCTGAGACAGGCCACTCACTGCTTCTTGGCCACTCTGTCTCCACCACTACCTAAGGATGCAAACACTCTAGCCCCATGTGGACACCTCAGTGACCTACTGTGGCCAAATGACCCTTAAGAATGACCCAGCACTGCAAAATGAGGCTCACTAACAAGACCCTGTCTAGGGGTGACTGAAACTCTGAGAATATTTATGAGTATTTCTATATTCATAAAGGAGAATCTCCTTTATGCTCACATCTCTAAAGAAGGTAGGCTCTTGTCCCCTTCTGCAGACGGGAAAACAGACTGGAGAGCAGGCTGACCTGTTTTAATAAGCAGCAGAGCTACCACTACAACTCAATCCCTCTGATTTCTGGCCCAGTGATTTTTCTACCACAGAGGAGAATACGAAGAACTTGGGCTCTGAAGCCTGATGATTCAAATCTTAACCGGGCTACCTACAAACTGTGTGACCTTGGGCCAATTACCTAAAACCTAAGTCTCATTTTGCTCCATAGCAACATAAAGAAAATAACAGCCCCTACTTAGCATAGTTGTTATGAGGATTAAATGGGATAATACATGTAAAAGAATTAGCAGGTAAGTGCTCACACAGCCCTGAAAGCATAGCACTAACAGTCTTCCATCTTATCTCCCTAATATGCAAGGCCCAAAAAGCTTTGTCTGAAAACAGGGCCATTGAGGGCCCACACCAACCTCGCTGGAATCAGCTTTCTGCTTGGCAAGGCCTGGCCAGTAGCTTGCTTGCACCTAGATTTCCAATGTCTTACTAAGATGACTTTAAACACACTTTTCTCTTTCCATAAAGGTTCTGTCCCACCTCAGGCCCTAATTCCAAACCTCCTTTAGTGGCACCTCCAAGTTCATCCAGGAAGTCCTCCCTTATCTGCCCAGACTGGCTTAGGTCCTAGAGATTCCTGTACTTACAGCCCTATCAGATGCTCACCACTATTATCCACAATGGCTGTGTACTTGCCTGGCTCCCTGACTAGACTGAAGGCAGGGACTCTGATTATATTCAACCTTCAGTACCTACCTGTATTGGTTTCCTATGGCAACTGTAATAAATTACCACAAATTTAGTGGCTTAAAACTACACAAATGTATGGTCCTATAGTTCTGGAGATCAGAAGTCCAAAATCAGCCTCACTGGGCTAAAATCAAAGTTTTATCAACAGAGCTGCACTCCTCCTCCATGGAAGAATCCATTCATTACCTTTTGCAGTTCCCAGAGGCCACCCACATCCCTCAGCTCATGGCCCTGCATCACTCCAACCTGTTACCTTCATCACATTTCCTTCTTTCACTCTGAGCCTCTTATAAGAACCCTTCTGATTACATTGGGCCCATCCAGATAAACCAGAATCATCTCTCATTAAAGGATCCTTCACTTAATTTTACCTACAAAGTCCCTTGTACCATATAAGGTAACATATTCCCAGGTTCTGGGGATTAGAACATGGACATCTTTGGGAGTGTGGAGAGGAATCACTAGGCCTCCCCCACTACCACAGCATCTAGGATACAGCAAATGGGCATTGATTGCCTGCCTCATGCAAGCAGCTATGCTCCCTCTGGTCCTAAACCACTGAGAAGTAGAATCTATTCAGCTAGTTTAGCAAAGTCCCAAAGCCTGACACCTCCCCTCCATTCCAGTCAAAATCTCTGAAAAGGGCCCTCTCTCCATAACCTGAAACTCCAGATTTCTTCAGCTAACTTGGAAGTAGCCCACATTTATATCTCTGTACCTGCACTCTAGGTAAAAATCTACTAGTTAATTCTCTGAACCCTGAAAGTATGCATAGATGAATCAATCTCAAAAAGCATCTGGTAATTGCCCTTTGGGTAGACTGACAGGCACAGTCTATGTCTTCCCAGAGCCCACAATCCACATGGCATCAACACAATGTGAACAGAAGCCAAAAGGCAGGAAGATAAGGGTTCTATCACTTACCAGCATGAGTCAGATTTGATAAATATCACATATTATAAACACAGCATATTCTTTGAAATTCTATTAAATCAGGCTTTAAATTAGCAGGCTACAGTAGCAACCTAGCAACCCAACCACATGTATTTCCACATGAATGTGATATCTAAACAAGAAGATGTTGGGATCCCTGAGAAGAGGAGCAGGCTGGGTCCAGGGTTCACCCACTTTACAGAATATGACAGGTGGCTAGGATTTGACAATGGAAGGAACCCAAGCTGAGATCTGAGTCCTGCCTCTCCAATTCATCCTGTGTTACCCTGGGCTTGTTAGTTAGCCTCTCTGAGCTTTCTCAATATACACAACACTGAGTCCACAGGTAAAATGCTTAGCAGTAGTATATTTCCACTAGCAGATGGCCTCCTTTTTCCTGCCCCTGAAATAATCAAGTTGGAAGGGCAAGTAGCTCCTCTGGAAAGTACAAATTGGTGTATGCGCACTGTTTCCCTAATGTCATCCACACAACACCCACCAACCACCTCTGTGATTCCTGCTACCTCCCTGCCCAACCTGTACCTCCACTTTTTTCTTTAAATAGACTACATAGGGGCGCCTGGGTGGCTTAGTCGGTTAAGCGTCCGACTTTCGCTTAGGTCATGATCTCGCGGTTCGCGGGTTCGAGCCCCGCGTCGGGCTCTGTGCTGACGGCCAGCTCAGAGCCTGGAGCCTGTTTCAGTCTGTGACTCCCTCTCTCTCTGACCCTCCCCTGCTTACGCTGTCTCTCTCTCTCTCCTAGAAATAAATAAAAATATTAAAAAAATTTTTTTTTTAAAAATAAATAGACTACATAGATAACAATAGCTGTCAAATAGTGATTTTGATGCTGTAACTTTATTTCTCTTTGAATACACATGAAAAATTATATACTCATGTACAAAGCTATTAAAATTTAAAACATTCACCCCTGTATGTCTCATATGCATTCACACTTTGGTAAACTCTAGTGAAAAAACCTGGTTTAAGTAGACACTATTATGTGCGCCCCGGTAATTTCCCTTCTCTGAGACTCAGTTTCTCCCAAATTAGAAAATAAAGAGAAAGTTCTAGCCCACCTTTCCATTTTCTTCCAGTTCCAAGATTCTGAGATTTATTATCAAGTGGTCTGAATAAACAAAAAAGTCTGGGCAGGGAACCTTTTTAAAAGGTAATGAATACCATGCAATATAATTAGAATCATTCATCTTAATATCAGAGAGAAGAAAAGGATTAAAGAGAATGACAAAGGGGTGTATGCCTCTGACTTTGCACTGCTCCTTAATAGAACTTCTTGTATCAGTTCTTCATGAGAGGGCACTTGGTGGTATATCTCAGCTTGTGTGGTTGTTAGTTTTATCACCTTAGGCAAGCCATTCAACCTCGCAGTTTCTACAGCTATAAAATGGGTAAAGTGGGTAATGCCTCCTCCACGAGGCTGTTTGGGGATTAAGTGTGAGTAATGTGTCTGGGTACCTGCAACACAGCTGGAGAATATCACCACTTGCTGTCGCCGCGAGGCCTGGACTAAGTACACATGTGCCTCTCCATGTCCTTATAAACTCTCTGAAGGCAGGAATACCTTGGTCATCTTTTTCTCCCCTACAGTGCCTAGCAGTGTTGTATACAAAATGAAAGAACTTGACTTTAATATGTAGGGAATCAACCCTTACAGAAAGAGTTCCTGTCCAAGACAGGAAACTGAATATTCCCAGAGATATAGAGATGACAAGCAAATCTTCCCTGACAAAAACAAATGTTCCCTCTTCCTTAAAAAAAAAAAAAAAAAAGTTGAGAAATCCACTGAAATGTAAGCAATGCTGTCTTCAGTCTTTGGGCCATGATTTCCTGCCCCCTTCAATCTTCCTTTGTAATATTCTAAATATTCCAAAATGGATGCATAATAGTAAAAAGCTTATTACAAGGATAAATGAGGCTGCTTGCCTCAGGGACAGAGAGTCAGGGACATGAGGTCCAGTATCTGCCCTTACAAATCTGGCTACCTGCCCTCAGGCAAGTCATTCCACTTTCCAGTAAAATAACAATACCTACTTTGACAACATCACCAGACTATTGTGGGAGCCAGGACACTCAAGTCCATACCACCAAAACCCTACCTCTGCTAACAAGAGCTCTAGAATCTCCTGAGCATGCCTGGAACTCCACCATTTGCTTTCTACTTTTCATTCCTAACCAGTCCTTAATTCCTTTATTTGTGTCATATCCTCATAAATGTTATTCTTGTCATAAAACGAGAGATAACCCACAAAGCGACAGCCTTTTCCTTATCCTATAAATGGGCTACAAAACAAATGAGGATGAATTCGAGGCTGTGATCATAACTCTGTTAATGAGTACCACCCATGTTGGAAACACCACCAGCCGTGAGCCCTTATTTTCCCAGGGTGTTTCTTGCTTTCTATTTTTCCGAACACATTTAAAACTTCAAACTTGAGCGCTCACTAGCAGATACAGTTTGGAGCAGCAGGAAGGAGGCAAAACAGCTAACTAGAGCCATCAGAAAGAATGATGAGACCTTGAAAACTTTCAGTCTAATGTTTGGCTCTAAACCAAACATTTCTCTTGCCTAAAGTCAGATGAAACTAGCAACCCCTTTCTTTCTTTCTCCATAAATATTTGGCTTGTTTATATGAATTACACTCCAGTCAGAAGGATTCTAAAACTCACCCTCAGCATCTAAGTGTTGCGCAGCATTGAGGCAAGCTAATGTACAATCTCTTTAACACACCTTGCATTACCACGCCTGATATCAGCTCTGATCCACCAGCAACCTCATTCTTAAACAGGACCATCTAGGTGAATGAGCACAAGAGGGTTATAGTCCCACACAGATGACACTTAAAAGTCACAGCCAAGAAGATGCTGTGTCTATGAGCCCCACATAGCTTACGGATGAGGAACAAAGAGGACAAGAGAGGAACACCAAAAAACCAAACTGACCAATAAGGACTTCTTTTACTCATTTTACAAACATGTTGAGAATTACCCTAGGAAGTTAGAATAGGTCAATGGAAAAAAGGCAGAGTGCAAACATTTGCAGAAACTTTGGTTTATTCCTACTGCAGGCGACAGGTCTTCAGATACATGATATCCAGAGGGGGTCAGATAGCCAACAATAATTACAATTCCTAACAGCTCAACTTCCCCATTAACTTCCTAATCGATAATCAAATGCACCATATGTTGTTGTGAAAATTAAATGAGATAACACATGAAACCACTTAGAAGAGTGGTACAAAGTTATCAATTCTTTGCACACCACATCACAATTTTATATACATGATCCCATTGGATCATAAGAACTGTGTGAGGCAGGTTTCACTATTCTCATGGGACACTGGCTCAAAGAGATAAGAGGACTTGTCTAGAGTGACAGAGCTAAAAAGTGCCAGGTATCTGGTTGCTCTTTGGACTAACATTCCATAATCATGGCCAGCCCAGAGATGGCTGCTTTAGCAAGAGTCTGAACATGCCACCTTTCTAGTTCAACTGTGCTGTGTGCCTGAAGTCAGGGACTCACGGGTCTCCAAGGCCTCCTTGAATGACCTGAGGCTGGAAAACAGGTTTGATGTGAAGGTCAGAAGAAACTCTTCCAGAGCAGGTTTCACATCTGACCCTAGGAGCCCGGGTATGGCTTCTGGGGTCAGCAAAAAAAAAAAAAAAAAAAAAAGCATTTTTGACATTCGCATTTTCTACATAAAACTCTCTCAGCTGCTCCAAGGATCCTCCGGTTACCTTTAATTAATAATAAAAAATAATAGCTACCAATTAACAAGCACTGTATTAAATCCTTTACAAACATCTCATAATCCTTACAATTATCCTTGGGGGGCAGAGAGTATTGAAGAGAGGTATCCTTATCCCTCTTTAACAGGCAAGGAAATCAAACACCATCTGCCTCAATTAACCCTCATTCTTGCTCCCCTTGATCCTGGATACCCACAGGGCAGAGGCCTGGAATACTGGCCTCTTTTCAGAAACTGTATGAAACCTAGGGAGTATTTTGTACTTCTGCAAACCAAGACTGCAAAGGCTGCCAGGGTCTTCATTCTGTTTTTCCTCTTGATATTTTCCAACTCAGAACAAACCTTCAGGATACCTCTGTCTTAGCTTGGGTACTGTTTCCCTGCAGTCCATCCCAGGAAAAGGCTCCCTGCTACATACAGCTGAGGCTGAGAATAGTCACAGCAACCATCAGCCCCAGTGCCTCCTTTAAGAGTGAAGGGAGAAGACACGCCTAGGGGCTGGCATACATAAACAAAATGGCTCTTTTCCCAGGTTGGAGAGGCAGTCAGGCCCCAGGACAGAGGCCTTAGCTACTGCTGAACTCACCACAACCTGTATCCAGCACAGACATTAGGAAAAGCACACAGAGGGGACTCTCTAAACCAGCCCTCCTCAGTCCTCTGAAACTACAACCTGTGAGGATCCTGGCTCCTGCCTACTAACCCCACAATCCCACAGCCCTTCTGATAACTGCCTCACTTTCCCCCACAACCCCTTGACCTCCCATTTACTTCACAGTGCCCTCAGGAACCGTATACCCACCTACTCTTTATGGCATCACCTTGAGTAGCTTCCCCAGGCAGTGGCCTGGCCATTATCAATGAATATTCAGCCATGACCAGCAGGCTACAAGGCGAGCAGACATTAGATGGCAGCCATGGGCAGGCCTCCCATGATAGAAAAAACGTGCTCCTAATCAGGGCCATCTCCAAACCCTCAACTTGCAGAGTACCAGCAGATCAGCAGCAGATCGGGGCACTGCTGGAGAAGGTGGCACTCTGAAAGCATGTATGTTGGGGGAGGAGTGCCACTGAGTATACGTAGGCTAGTGGAAGGAAACATGGCACGGACTCCCCAACGACCCAGGTAGCAGGGACAGCAGCCTCTCTGAAAGGATGCAATGAGATGGTGACTATGTGTCCCTGGGCAGCCATCAAAACAGTCCAGCCCTAGAGACCAGAGCCAGGAGCAAGGTGAATCCAGCAAGCCAAGTCACTCACGTAGGGGACAAAAAAATGAAGGGAGAGATGTGGGCTACTGCAGCAGAATGTCTCTGACACCATGCACAGCCCACAACCAGAGCTAAAATCTCCCTCCCTGCACTCCATACCCCCAATAAACCCACCTCCCTTTACACAATTTCTACTCCCCTAGGGCAATCCCCCTCCCCACACCTAGCCCCAGAAGGCCCGGCCCCTCTTGTACTCCCAAGACTGTCAACTTCCAAGACATGCTCATCTTCCACTCACACTAACTCTACAGATTTGTCAACCCTTCAGCTTACAAGGATGAGTACTCTATCCTCAGCTGACAAGAAAAACAGTTTCTCAGGTCTCTAAAGCACCATGCTGCCAGGAGGGCTGAGTTTGGTGACTCTCCACAGGCTCCAGCTGGGGCAAAATCTCCTCAGGCCTGCCTCCAACTGGTCCCCTCCAGCCCATCTCCCCCAGAACCAAGCCCCAACCACAGCCTTTGATTTAAACCTGGATTCTTCCATTCCCACTCAATAGGGACACACCTGAAATGCCCAGCACACACAGAGCACATCTCATGAGACTACCAGCTTTAGAATCCACCCTTCCCCAGCCAAGGGGGAGGGAAACTGAAACCATCTGAGGGAGGAAGCGCACTCTGCCCTCAGCTCTTCCCCACCTTGACCTCCTCTTTCCAGTAGGCACTGAGGGCACTGGGCCAGATAACAACCTGGCAGACCGTTTTGCCTTGGCCGACAGTCCTACAGACCCGGGACCTGAAAACAGACCCAGAGGTACTTGTTGATCAGGTGCGGATATTTGCAGGTACTGGGGCTGTGGTAGGGCAACCCTTTCTAGAAGGCTTCAGATGGCCAGCAGAGGACCCAGGTCTCACACACCTGGCCTGGAAGCTTCATCAGGAAGCTGCGATGGGACATGGGTGGGAGGGTGATTGCTTTCATAAAGCAAAGGAGGAAAGGTACGGCTGGTTCAAAAGTAGATAAAAACGGAGAGTTGCTCCCTCTCTGCCCTCCTGAGGTGTGTGTGTGGGCGGGGGGGGGGGGAGACTGTGCTGTCCCACAGACATTGGCTCCCTTCCGCAGAGCACCGGTCACTAGGGGAACACCCACATCCTCCTCAGGAAACTGGCTGCAATACCTTGGGCTTAAACCTTGAGTGCCAATGCCAAAAAAGGGAAAGAAAAACCTGCAACCCACCAATCTCATCTCCAGATTCCCTCTCTCCAGCTAGACACATTAATAATTAACTTGCCTACCCGGGAGCTCGCCCGCGTTGCCATAAAAGATGAGTAATGGCACCGGAGCCCCGGCCCCATGCCCGCAAGCTTCTGGGCTCAGGGCTGGGACGGATGCTTGTAACAAAGCCTCCGCATTCCTCTGGGAAGGTGTGTCTGAAACCAGACCTGTCAAACGGCGAGAAGCTGCCCCCCTTACCTCCCCCTTAGCTGGCTCCCAGCAGGAAGGGGGGGGGGAGTACATAAGGGGAGGAGAGATCGCCTCTGCCCAGTCTTCCTCCCCGCCCCCCCCATCAGTGCCCCCCACCACAGCTGATTTCAGGAAGCAGAGCGGTCTGGTAAGACCTAATCCTGTTACCATGAACGCAGGCTGTACTTGGAGACCCAATTCTCAAAACAACAAGGCAGCTCCCTCGGCGCCCTTCCCGATGAGTAACCCCTAGCCCGGCGTCCGCCCCACGAATTCTCTCGCTGAAACTCCCGCGGCGAGCTGCGGCTCCCACGCGGATGGCCAGCCGGGGACGAACCCGCTCCCGTCACGCCAGCGCCCGGCCACAAAAGCAACCCCCGACCCGGCCCCTGCTCCCTGCTGGCCCGCAGCCCCCCGAAAGTTAACAGCGCGCGGACACACCTGCAGGCCCCCCGTGGCGGTCCCCGCCAGCCCCCCAGGGCGGCGGGGCATGCGTCCCCGGCAGGGCAGCGCCGCCGCTCCATGCGCCCGCTCCTGGAGCCCAGGCCGGCCACCGGTCAGCAGCGCTGGGCGGCGGAGCGCGCTGTGGCCTCAGCGCGCCCGCGGTGCATCGCGCGCCCTCCTCGTCCTCGCCTGGGCCTTTCCTAAGAGCCCACACCCACTTGACATCAGCGCGGATCAAAGCACGTGGCGCAGCGCCAGACGGCGGACCCCAGCGGTCCAGAGCTCGCCCGGAGTGCCGCCGCGCCGCCAGGACGGCGCGTCCGAGCGCGGCACATTCCTCTCCTTGCAGAGGATGCTGCAAGCTGGAGTGGGCAAGGAGACGGGGGAGGGGGAGGGAAACCGGCAGAGGGGGCAGGACCTGCCGCCTAACAGCGGCGCTGCGCTGGCGCCCAGCCAGCTACCAGCAGACCTTACAGCAGTTGCTGCAAGTGCCCATTGACTATGAAGACTAGGCTGCAGGTGACCCGGGTTGCTGTTTTCTCCCTACCAAGGAGAGCCCTGACCTTGAATTCTCTTCCCCAGAATGAATCAAGGAGGCTCCTCTCCAACCACCCCTACTAAATTGCTGGGGCTGATTCTGACAAGCCAGGAAAGAATGCTTGGTTGGATTAGGTTGCTGACCCCATCACCCAGGAAGCCACCATGGGGCACCCAGCAAATCAGATCATACCCTCTGGCTCGTCTCTATATAGCAGCCTAAAAAGGAGTCTCCTTTCTTTCCTCTCAATGCCCTTGGCAATGAGGGACAGCTCTCTTGATTCTGCAGGCAATCAGAAACAGCACCGCCCAGCAGCCACACACACTTCCAATTCACTCATTAACATCCATCTAGAGAGTCAAACATCCAAGCATTTATTAATGCTTAGGCCAGGAGCAACAGAAGATAAACAACATTCCTACATACATGGAACATATAGTCTAGTCAGGGAGAGAGATATTAAATACAGTGCAAAGTATAATTGTGACAAATGTGTTAAAGGTAAGACATTCTATAAGAATGCACACAGGAACCCTAAACTATCTTGGCAGTCAGGAAAGACTTCCCTGAGGAAGTGACATTCAAGATGCTGAGGCATGAAGAGAAGTTAGAAGTTATCCAAGGGGAAGGAATGTTCAGGCAAACACCCTGGTTATTAAAGTGCAAGCTCCCTCCTTTCACAGGTAGAAATGTTCAAGCAGAAGTGAACTGCCATCCCAGAGACACCTGGGTCTTTGTCCAGGAGTGGTATGGGGCAGCTCACAGGCTCTGGAAGAAAGCCTGGCCATCTATCCAAAAGGGATGTTATGTCTGCTTTTCATCTCCTGAACCATGATGTCCCACCTCAACAGAAGAGCTCTGAACAGGCAGCCGGGAACCTTTACTTCTGGCTTCAATTCTATCATCAATTTGCTGTGTGGCAAATTACAGAAATCCTAGCTTCTACTCTTCTAGTTTCACTTTCTCTAAGATGAGGTATTGGATTAGGACAGTATTTTTCCATTTATTTTTTTTTAAAACCATACTCCATTTTAGATACACAAATATCATTCCTGTCTTGTAGTGTCTATAATGACAAGACATCACATCATTTCCAAATCAAAAATTACAATATTAAATATGCTTTTAAAACTACATATGCCCTTTAAATATTAATATTCTATCTTTAGATATCTGCTGAAGACCTGGTAGCAGTAGTAAAGAAATGGTCTCCAAGCTCACCCCTTTCCTGTTATCTGCCCCTGTCCCTTCCACATAGACCTGGCCACCAGCACTTATCATCTCTAGCCTCATTCCTTCCAGGGTAAATTGACCACACAATGAAGAGAAGCCCTGGGTCATCCAAAAGGAAAACAAAACAAAACATATCAAGAAAACAAAGGCAGGCTATGTAAAACTCTCTTGAATGTTAATTTCCAATAATGCTGGGAAATAGACACTTTGATAGAAGCATACAATGTTCCTGGGGACAATTTAGCAATATGAACTAAAAGACTTAAAAATGTTCCTTTCCTTTGAACCATCAATTCCACAGCTAAGAATTTATCCTCAAGACATTATTATGAATGAACACAAAGATTTATCCACAATGATGTTCACTTCACCATTTTTAGAACAGCAAGTAATTGGGGCGCCTGGGTGGCTTAGTCGGTTAAGCGTCTGACTTTCGCTTAGGTCATGATCTCGTGGTTTGTGGGTTCGGGCCCCGCGTCGGGCTCTGTGCTGACTGCCAGCTCAGAGCCTGGAGCCTGTTTCAGTCTGTGACTCCCTCTCTCTCTGACCCTCACCTGCTCTCTCTCTCTCCTAGAAATAAATAAAAAAATATATATATATAAAAAAAAAGAACAGCAAGTAATTGGAAATAAACTAAATGTACAATAAGACTGGTTAATAAATATCTTTACAATTGAATATACATATGCAACTTCATGCAACTTTAGAAAAGATACAGAGAGGGGCAGTTGGGTGGCAGTTAAGCACCCACCTCTTGATTTTGGCTCAAGTCATGACCCCACAGTTTGTGAAATGGAGCTGTGTTGGACTTTGCACTGAGCGTGGAGCCTGCTTAGGAGTCTCTCTCTTCCGCTCTCTTTCTGCCCCTCCCCCCCACACATGTGCACACATGCATGCTCTCACTCAAAATAATTAAACTTAAAATAAATAAAAATGACAGAATATTTACTGTAAAATTAAACAAAACAAAGGTTACAAAACAAATGATCCAATTGTATGTGCACAGGCATGTGCATTTTGGGGCAGCGGTGGAGGTTATAGGTATCTAAGGTGGCATTCACTGTGTTCGTTTTTCTTACCTGTTGACTCAGAACCTACTCCCTGGAGCAAAACGTGATGTGACTATGGCATGTCATCCTCACAGGTAAATCTATTAACCCATAACTTACAAAAGCTTAATATTAAAACAGAATGAAATGAGGCAGGTAGGAACACAATTCAGTTCTCCGCAACCATCCACTCATCATCAGGGATTTGATAGTAATATTAAATAGACTAGTTTTTTTCCCCCAGACTTTTAATTTCATATAGATTTTTCAGTTGTCCTTTCCTTGAGTCTAGTTCAGTGGTTTCCAAACTTTGGAGTGCGTAAAAACTGCTGTCCATGGTGGTTTAGAGTAATTTTGACTTTACGAGACTTTTTTCCCCTTATACTCTGAGTTTACAACCTAAGCACTGTCTGAAAGAAAGAAGATGACCAAAAGGATATTTACCAAAATATTAACCATGTTGGAATTTCAATCGATTTTTATTTCCTTCCTTGGAATTTTGTTTTCCAAGTTGTCTGACAAGAAACATATTTTTAATCAGAAATAAAATGGTTCTTGAAAATAAGTAGGTTAAAAGTGCTCCAAAGCATAAAAAGAAACCATGCCTGGACTTTAAGAGGGTGACTCTGACCATGCCCTTCATATCCCTCCCCTCTGTAAGCTCTGATACTGCTCCAGTTGGTGCCCCAACACTCAAGGACAGACAGTACATGGTCGCTAGGATACCATGCAGGAAAACCTGGCAAGAAGATTATTTTTACATTTACCTCCTAGGCTGTGCTTATAATGATGCTTAGAAGCTTAGACTAAAGGGTCCAAAATGAAGCAGCCATGACCATCCACTAATGGAGCTGTCCTCTACCCCTGATACTCTCTACCAAATAAATAAGCCAAGAACATGTAGGGCACATACCCTTTGTCTTCAGGACTAAAAACTGTTCAGTCTGCTTTTCACAGACCTAGTGATGCCACCAAGCACACTGGTAAGGACCAGTAGTAAAAGAACAAGCCATAAATCAGACTGGGTTTAGTTAGTAACTAGTTGGGTGATCTGTATCTCAGATTCTCCTCTGTTAAATAGCCTAATAAAGGCTCTACTTTTCTTTCCAGGAGGTGGGTATAAAAGCATTAGGACAAAGTGAACAGCAGCACCTCAGTGTACGATATTATTATTTATGAAAGTATATGCTGGGACTTTGTGGGGGAGAAGTGAGTTGGCTAGCTGTGAGTCCTCTGACACAAGGCTGGTAAACTTCAACTGGTCTCACCATTCAAGCTTTCTGAGAAGCTGGGGCACATACACTGGATGTGGGAGTGGAAGTGGATAAGACAACAGTGCTGACTTCTCCTAGGGCACAACTCAGGAACTCTGAAGTCAAGGACAGAAGGCAGGTGGTACCCCAGGTTTCTCAAGAAAACAATGGGCAAAAACCACCAGGGCAAGATCTAAAGATGAGGGATGCTTGTGTTATTTGGCCACTTAAATTCAATAATCATTTAATCCTCTACCAGGCATTGTAACTACTCTCCATCTCTGCTCAAAATAAAACACATGACTTCCAAGCCAGAGAGAGCTGCCATTAGGTTACATTTTAAATCCACCTAGATGTTATGGTGTCTATTAAACATGGGGCCTTTGTTTAGAGAGTGAACAGAGGGGATGAAAGCAAAGACAACAAGGACTAGGAATTTTGATCATTCCAGAATTGTTTCTGGTAAGGAATAAGAACAAACCCGATTTTTAAAAATACCTCTAATAGGGACAAATGTATCAGAAGGTCCACTATTGTACAACCATCTAGCCCTCTTGAGAAAAGACCGGTCCCCCACAGCCAGGCAACAGCTTAGGGACAGAAACAAGGCACTCTACTTCATCTAAGTGGGAAATATTGAACATACTGACCCAGGAAGCCAACTTGGACCTGGGACTTGAAGTCTAAGGAACATTATGATGGGAGAAAAAAGCCTGCTTGCTCCATGATCAGAGACCAAATCCACCCAAATGAGTTTTGATAAAATGACTAAACATATACCTTTATAGATTTTTTTAAAATCGTTTATTGTCAAATTAGTTTCCACATAACACTCAGTGCTCATCCCCACAAGTGTCCTCCTCCATGCCCATCCCTCCTCCCCCCCATATCCATCAGTCCTCAGTTTTTGTCAGCATTCAAGAGTCTCTCATGGTTTGCCTCTCTCCCTTTCCCCCACCATTTCCCCCCTTCTTCTCCCCCTTGTTCCACCGTCAAGTTCCTCCTAATCCTCCTATATGTGCAAACATATGATATTTGTCCTTCTCTGCCTGACTTATTTCGCTCAGCATAACACCCTCAAGGTCCATCCATGTTGCTACACATGGCCAGATTTCATTGTTTCTCATTGCCATGTAGTATTCCATGGTATAGATAAACCACATCTTCTTGATCCATTCATCTGTTGATGGACACTTAGGCTCTTTCCATGTTTTAGCTATTGTGGAGAGTGCTGCTATGAACATTGGGGTACATGTGCTCCTATGCCTCAGCATTTCTGTATCCCTTGGGTAAATTCCTAGCAGTGCTATTGCTGGGTCATAAGGGAGTTCTATTGTTAGTTTCCTGAGGAACCTCCACACTGTTTTCCAGAGGGGCTGTACCAGTTTACATTCCCACCAACAGTGTAGGAGGGTGCCCGTTTCTCCACATCCTCGCCAGCATCTAGAGTTCTCTGATTTGCTCATTTTAGCCACTCTGACTGGCGTGAGGTGGTATCTCAGTGTGGTTTTGATTTGTATTTCCCTGATGAGGAGGGATGCTGAGCATCGTTTCATGTGTCTGTTGGCCATCTGGATGTCCTCTTTGGAGAAGTGTCTGTTCATGTCTTCTGCCCATTTCTTCACTGGGTTGTTTGTTTTTCGGGCGTGTAGTTTGGTGAGTTCCTTATAGATTCTGGATATTAACCCTTCATCTGATATGTCATTTGCAACTATCTTTTCCCATTCAGTTGGTTGCCTATTAATTTTCTGGGTTGTTTCCTTTGCTGTGCAGAAGCTTTTAATCTTGATGAGGTCCCAATCATTTATTTTTGCTCTTGATTCCCTGGCTTTTGGGGATGTGTCAAGTAAGAAGTTGCTGCGGTGGAGGTCAAGGAGGTTGTTTCCTGCTTTCTCCTCTAGGGTGTTGATAGTTTCCTGTCTCACGTTCAGGTCCTTTATCCATTTTGAGTTTATTTTTGTGCATGGTGTGAGAAAATGATCTAGTTTCATTCTTCTGCATGTTGCTGTCCAATTCTCCCAACACCATCTGACCTTTATAGATTTTTTTTAAATCAAGAAAGCTAAATAACAAAACAGCTAATTAGCTAGAACACATGTTTATGACCAGTGATCTTCATACATCCATTTTAATCAGAAAAACCCCCAAGTGATTGTTTTTTAAAAAGCAGATTCCTGGGGTGCCTGGGTAGCTCAGCTGGTGAAGCATCCGACTTCAGCTCAGGTCATGATCTTGCACTCCGTGGGTTTGAGCCCTACATCGGGCTCTGTGCTGACAGCTCAGTGTTGAGCCTGTTTCAGATTCTGTCTCTGTCTCCCCCACTTATGCTTGCGCACTCTCTCTCTCTCAAAATAAACATTAAAAAAAAAAAAGATAGATTCCAGTGGCCAACCCCTAGAGAATCACATGACAAAAGTCTACGGAGCCCAGGAATCTGCAAGCACTTGGGTGATAAGGCGGTGTGCAGTCTGGAGCTCATTCTTGGAGATATTTGATGTAAAAGGCCTGGAGGGCCTAACACACCTGTCCCCCTTGACTTTCAGCAGGCATCACCCAAGTAGGCTGGAATCAATTCAAAACAGAATCTGAATGAATCCAATTAATACCTCTTGTCAAACTTCAACAAAATTACAACAAAACTAGGGCATGATAAAGAATGCCAGGGGTGCCTGGGTGGCTCAGCCGGTTGAGCGTCCGACTTCGGCTCAGGTCATGATCTCACGGCTAGTGGGTTCAAGCCCTGTGTTGGACTCTGTGCTCACAGCTCAGAGCCTGGAGCCTGCTTTGGATTCTGTGTCTCCCTCTCTCTCTGACCCTCCCCTGTTCACACTGTCTCTCTCTCTCTCTCTCTCAGAAATAAATAAATTAAAAAAAAAAAAAAGAATGCCAAACGGGGAAATACACAGAAGCACTTTAGCACATAAGAGACGCTCTAAAACTGTTACCTTTTATTTATTTATTTTAGAGAAAGAGAGAATGCAAGTAGGGAAGAGGGGCAGAGGGGAAGAGAGAGAGAGAATCCTAAGCAGGCTCCACACTCAGCACGGAGTCCAAGCTCGTGCTCGATCTCGATTGATCCCCTGATTGAGCCCCACCTTGAGCTCGGTGCTGACAGTATGGAGATTGCTTGGGATTTTCTATCTCCCTCTCTGGCCCTCTTCTGCTTGTGCTCTCTCTCCCACAATAAATAAACTTAAAAAAAAAGGATGAGGATAGTATACTTTTGATATCTGTCTAATCTCACCTTGTACTCATAAGCCAGGTATGAACCTTCTGAATTCACTAGTGTTAAAACCTAAAAACTCCAGGGACTCAGCCAGATCTCATTTAAAATCTAGGCTTACCCACATACCAATTAGGTGTCCTTGGATACACTTGGTCTTCCCTAAGTGACTATTTCTTCAACCCTAAAATGGGATTTAAAATACCCACCCCCACAGTGTTGTTATGAGGATGAAATAACAGAATTGTGTAAGTGGGACATTGTAGGTACTAAATAAATAGTGGCTATCAACATTCAATGGCTAAACATTTATTAGGGCCTTTTATACCTCAGCATTAGTAGGCACAGAAGACACAGTAGTAAGTGACAAGAGAGACAGAGGGACAAATAGATAGTAAATAGATAAATAATTTCAGAGATTGATGTGTGCTTTGAAGAAAATCAAACTGTGATACGATGAAGTAAAATGGGGGCTCAGGGTATATATCAGTAAAAGGCCTAAGATGTGTCACTCAAACTAAGATCTAGAGGAAGAGTATTCCAGGCACAAGAGCAGGTGGGAAAAAACCAAGTACATTCCTGGGATGGAGGAAGGACAATGAGGCTAGAAGTCAGTGACCAGTGGGAAGGACAGTAAGAGGGAAGCTGAAGAGTGAGATAGCAAAAGTTATGGAGGGCCATGTCATACCTGGTAGGAATTTGGATTCTCTTCTAGATGCAATAGGAAGCCATGGAAGGGGTTAAAAGAAAAGACTGTGCCATGGAAGAGGCATGATCTAATTTCCTTTCTAAAAAGACTTCTGTAGGGGAGCCTCAGTGGCTCAGTCAGTTAAGCATCTGACTCTGATCTCAGCTGAGGTCTTGATCTCAGGGTGGTGAGTTCAAGCCCTACAGTGGGCTCCATGCTCAGCTTTAAAAAAATTTTTAATTAAAAAAAAAAAGACTTCTGTAGCATTTATATGGAGAATGGCCTGAGAATTGGGAACAATAAATAAAAACCTAATATTTCCTTAGAGTTTAAACTATGTGCTCTGAACTGTCCAAAGAACTTTATATGTATAATATTTAATCCTCATGGAAACTTGCAATGTGAGTAAAATTATTCTCCCAATTTTAGAGATGACAATATACAGTCATAATATATTAGGTGACTTGCCCATCCCAGTAAGTAGAGGATCCAATACACAAACCCAGATGGTCTGACTGCAATGCCACTCCAAAGCCTTGAAAACAAGTGGGGGAAACCAGAGAGACTAGGTAAAAACACCACTGGAGGAGTACAGGCAAGAGAAAGAAGGCTGGCAAGACTACGTTGTCAATGCTGAGGGAGTTTCCGCTGTGCAAAATGTCTCAGTGGCAGTAGCCAATTCCACTACTGACAGGATTTATGACAGGGGTGAAGGAAAGAGACAAGCAAAGTTGACTCCTTTGATTTGAGCAACAGAGTGGATACCAGTGCCAATTTCCTGAGATCATTAAGCCTGGGAGAAGAACAAATCCAAAGGCGGGGGGGGGGGGGGGGGGGGGGGGAGAGGCATTAAAATGAACCAAGAACTCTGTTTTGGATACATAAGATCTGAGGAGTCTATTAGATGTCCAAATGGAGAAGTCCATACAGCAGTAAATTGTGGTTTTATCTCCACTTGGGAATCTCATCATCACGTGACTCCTTAGTGTCTGTGTTGGTGAAGATGGGGGAAGAGGGCTCTCCCAGCTACAGACCTTTCTGGTTGGTTGTAACAAGCAAGGGCAGAGCCTTTTGTCAACACAGGCTTACAACTTGCTCTGAGGCTGAAAGCACCCTGTGAAGCCCACCCTCTGTAGTCCAGGGAAGTCTGCATCTCAGCTCCATTCTCTGAGCCAGCTTCCTGGGAACCAGATCTCTGAGAGGCAACACAGAGCCTGGAGGTCCAGGAGGAGAGGCTGGAAATAGGAACCGTGGAAGGAAGATTATTGGGCATCCTGCTGGCTTGTGAGAAGGGGACTTCTGAACCCCTCCCTTCCACTTCAACATTTTTTCAGTCCTCCTATCATTGAAGCCCATCCGGGTATGAATCCCTGGAACTGCTCATAAGGGCCTGAGTGTGATGATAATGAAAGGGTTTCCAAAATAAGCCTCCCATTTTCAGGCTTCCCAAATCCCCGGCTGGCATCCAGACTAGAGCATTCCCAGAAAAATAGCAACCTTGCTTGATAAAATACCTTCAGTATTGACACCTCCTTGGCTCAGAGGAAATGGGCGTATGCTAGGGGTCAGGTAGAGGTTGGAAGAAAGAAAAAAAATGGCAATTTTTAAAGTTCAGCTGAAATGTCAGGAACACGAAGCAGCTCATGTTTACACAGAGCTTTCCAAAACTGAGACCAGCTTCCAAGTAGCTTTTAAAAAATGGCTACATCAACTTGTCCAATGAAATGGCTTTTTAGTTTAACAGAAATAGACCTGGGCTGCTCTCATTCTCCTTGTATCCTTAGGCTTAATCTCCTAACATAATTTATACTCAACTCTGGTTGGTGCTTATTATTTTTTATTTATATTTTATCCCTTTCTCATAAGCTGCCTCAAACCCACTGTGGAAGAGGATAAAGCAATAGATGAATAGACAAATAGTGCAGTCTTGACCATCCTGGATTTAAACTTACAGAACCACATAATCAATAAAGGCTGTTTATTGTGGATATTAATTAGAGGTTAGAGGGAGAAAATACCCAAATTAGTATGTAAAAAACTTTAACATTCTGATCTCCTTACATTAAAAAAACAGTCTGATAATAATTAACACCTGTATTTTGCATATTTTTCTGTTCCTCATTGTCTAAACAATAATTTAAATCTTATGTCCTACATAGGTACGGATGATTTTGTGGCTCTTACCATTCAAACTGGGAACAATAGGGTGCCAGGTCAATAACCAAGATGCTGCTTCTGCAAAAGAAATTGTCAAAGCCACTGAAGGAGATTGGAATAAAACTCAACCTAAATCTATCCATAAACAAAGCTGGAATGTCAGTCCTTTCCTGGCATTGGGAGGTAAAAGCATGACAATGCCTACTGCTATTCTCTGGTGTCCTCCTAAGTGCAGAAACAAGCTTAAGAATATGAAATAGCCAGCAGCCTGGGAACACAACTTTGGAGACATAAAAATTATTAGGTTTTCTAAATCACTGACATGAGCCAAAATCCTTACTGAGACTAGTGGGCCAAAGATAGAACCAAAAGCCTCATCACACGTACAAACATCCCCTTAAATGCCTTCTTCATGAACACTCTAACATAAACCTGAATGTAGCAATTATTCAGATCCCCATGTGCAGGCAGCAAATGTTTCTGAGGAGGCTCATTCTCAAGGGAACAAAGGAAAAGTGGTATTTTTGACTAAAATTTTTATCACCAGAAGTTGCTGGAACCAGTGTCTTGGCACTCTAGAGCTCACAGTGATGACAGATGCTTATAATGTTCACCCTGAGGACTTGCAACCTTGTGGAAGAACAGACAGATCAAATTATTCCTTGTTGTAGTTTGAAATGTGCTTTATTCCCTTCTAGGTTTTTGAAGACTGACACTCCATGCAGAACACGGTAGGTGGCAACACTGAGCCATGAGACTATTCCATTTGGCAACCTTGCTGAACAGAGAAAATTTAATGTAATAATGAACTCCATTCTAAAAATTAGGTCTCTATTAAAATAATGGCAACAGGCACAAAGTCATTAAAAATACATGCCTGACAAATCTGTTATCAAAAGCACCATAAAATGTACTTTCCTGGCATGCTGTCATTTCTCACCTGCACTCTACCCATCACTGGGCAAATCCAATTATTCCTTGAGACAACCCAACTGTGCATCTCTTCTCCTCTTCTCCCTGGTGACTTTTATAAAAATAATATTCAACTTTAATGCTCCTGCACTTCAGGGGACTATGTGACAAGTGCAATATAAACATATTCTCTGTGTGCAAAAACCAGGGAAAATGAGATCTGAGACTGCCTTTGCCAACCCCAGGTGTAGGCCTTCCTTCCCCAAACTCAAGAGAGGCTGGAATGTAACAGCTGTCAGAAAGCAGCAATGGCCTGTGCCAGAAATACTCTAGCTGCACAGCTCTAATTGCCAAGAGATAAGAACCCATAACTCACACAGACACTTGTGGCTTATGCTCAGACACAGCAGACAGTAAGGAAAGAACATGAGCTCTGCAGTCAGACAGATCAACATTCTGACTTTAACCAGCTCTGTGACCTTGGACTAGCTGTTTCCCTCCCCAGAACCTCAGTTACCGTTGTATGGTAGGACTGACAGGAATGTGTGCCAAGTGCCTCCTACAGGGCTGGACTTCTAGCAAGTGTGCAACACACTGGTGCTGCTGTGATTAGCCACCCCCAAAAGGCACAGTGGAGTAAAATGAACTTGGGGGTGTCCTGGGTACCATGGTGGTCAAGCTCTCTGGACAAAAGATAGATTGCAACCTTGAAAGGGCCTCAGTTTTCTGTGAGAGCTACAAGGATCAGTCACATAAAACCCTGGCTGCTTTTGCCTTCTTCATTTGTTCAAACAAATATTTACTAAGAGCTTACAGTGTGCCAGGATTATGCCAAGCACTGAGGACAATATGCCCCTGGCCTCTTGAGGCTTATAGTCTAATAAGATGACAAGCTTTCAAAATAAACACCTGAGTAGATGTAAACATACATCTGTGATGAGTACACAAAGGAGAGGTACATAGCCCCCTGTCATATGGCCACCTAAAATGAGGAAATTGGCCGAGTCTGAGGAGATGCAGGATGACGACGGCTTGGCAAAGACAAAGAAGTTGAAGAGGATCTCATTCTTTACACCCTCAGTGGACTCTACATAAGATATTTAACTTAAGGGAATACACTAAGAAACTCTTGGCTTCCTCTTAATGACCAGGATGCTTTTCCTTTCTTTTTTTTTTTTTAAATAGTTTATTGTCAAGTTGGTTTCCATATAACACCCAGTGCTCATCCCCACAAGTGCCTTCCCCCATGCCCATCACCCTCCTTCCCCTCTCCCCCACCCCCATAAGCTCTCAGTTTGTTCTCAGCATTCAAGAGTCTCTCATGGTTTGCCTCTCTCCCTCTCCCCTACTATTTTTCCCCTTCTTCTCCCTCATGGTCCTCCGTTAGCTTCCTCCTAATCCACCTATATGTGCAAACATATGGTATCTGTCCTTCTCTGCCTGACTTATTTCACTCAGCATTACACCCTCTAGTTCCATCCATGTTGCTACAAACAGCCAGGTTTCATTCTTTCTCATTGCTATGTAGTATTCCATTATATAAATATACCACATCTTCTTGATCCATTAGTCAGTTGATGGACACTTAGGCTCTTTCCATGATTTGGCTATTGTTGAAAGTGCTGCTATGAACACTGATGCTTTTCCTTTCTAACAGTAAAATCCAGGGGCCCTGGGTGGCTTAGTCGGTTAAGAGTCTGACTTTGGCTCAGGTCATGATCTCACGGTTTGTGGGTTCAAGCCCCACGTCGGGCTCTGTGCTGACAGCTAGCTCAGAGCCTGGAGCCTGTTTCAGATTCAGTGTCTCCCTATCAACACTGACCCTCCCCCTGCTCACACTGTCTCTCTCTCTCAGAAATAAATAAAGCATTTTAAAAAAAACTTTTAACAGTAAAATCCAGAAAACCTACTGTCCCCTTTTTGTTTTGGGTGCCAGGAAGCTCTAAGTCAAATGTGAAGCTCAACAATAATACAAACCCTTAATGCATGAGTATTCAGTAGTCATATTCTCCCTACCCTCCTTGGTTTGTCTTCTTCCACTTGCTTATATTTTCCCTCATCCTGATTTCAAATTCCTATTTCCATTTTATCATCATATCTAGTGTTCATGGATCCTGGGTGGAAGGAAGCAGGATACAGAGATTTATTAATACTCTTTCTAAGGCTAAGGGGCTGAACTGGAAAGAATTAACAGAGTGCCCTTTATGTCCCTGCCTGGCATGTTACCCTAGAGGCAGAGAAAGACATGTGGCTTCGTCCACTTTTATACAAGCAGTGCGTTCCTTGTGATTGTGTGATCTCGCACAATGGTCCTTTTTCCCAGAGCCACTTTATCACGTTATATTTCTGCCCTAACAAGCAGCTTTCTTTTAGCTCATTTTTCCCTGAAACCTTCACTGACCTATATTTACAGTGAACCTATACTCTGGATACTCCAGGATAGAGGAGCTCCCTTCTCTCCCCCTCCCCACTATTTATTTATTTTTATTTACAATTTTGTTTAATAAAGGAAGCTCATTAAATATATAGAGTAATTCCCTTTATGCCTCTGAAAGGCATGATGTATACAAACAAATCCCTCAGCAGTCTATACCTCATGATTTTTAAATCAGAAAACAGTCATGGTCCTCTTGTGATGAATAAATGTTTATGTTGAAGGTTGATAACAGAATAGAGATGAGAAGAAGTGAGACAGGCTGTTACTGATTTTCAGTGTGTCACTGATCTGCACCATTAAAAAAAAATAGAATGTTTTATGAGTAAAAGGTCCATTTTTTTTGTAGAAAACTCCATTCCTCTTCCTGGGAAAACTAAATCTTTGTAAATGATAATTAGACATAATCCAAGAACTGCAAATTGAGAATCTGTTGTTATTGGGTCCTACCCACCCTTTATATGATAAAAACTCTGATCTTACTCAGGGAAAAAAAAAACAAAACATAAACACAATTTTGGACAGTCTGAGGGGATTCAAGGACTTCCTGAAAGTCCACCCATTAACTTCTTGAGTACCTTCCTTAAGAATAGAGCAAATAGGGGCACCTGGGTGGCTTAGTCAGTTAAGCGTCCGACTTTCGCTTAGGTCATGATCTCGCGGTTCGTGGTCTCGTGCCCCGCGTCGGGCTCTGTGCTGACTGCCAGCTCAGAGCCTGGAGCCTGTTTCAGTCTGTGACTCCCTCTCTCTCTGACCCTCCCCTGCTCATGCTGTCTCTCTCTCTCTCCTAAAAATAAAAAAAATAAAAAAAGAAGAATAGAGCAAATACTAAGGATGCTCAAGAAGACATGTGGCAAGAATGCTTGAAAAAATATATAAATATTAAAAATAATAGTTATATGCAATGTCAAGAAGAGCTATGAAGGTTAACAAAAAATGAATATGAAATTATGTCTAATTTCACTTCAGGGTGCTTAGGTGGCTCAGTCAACTGAGTGTCTGACTCTTGATTTCAGCTCAGGTTATGATCTAATCAGCGGGACTTGAACCCCGCACTGAGCTCTGCACCGACAGTGCAGAGTCTGCTTGATACTCTCTCTGTCTCTCTCTCCTTTTCCCTCTCTGCCCCTCCCCCACTCACACTCTGTCTCTCTCAAAATAAATTAATTGAGAGATTCATGGGGTGTCTCGGTGGCTCAGCCAGTTAAGCATCTGACTTGGTTTTAGCTCAGGGCATGATGTCACAGTTAGTGAGTTCAAGCCCCTCATGGGGCTCTGTGCTGGTGGCATGGAAACTGCTTAGGATTTTCTTGCTCTCCTTCTCTCTCTACCCCTTCCCACTTGTTCTCGCTCTCTCTCAAAGTAAATAAATAAAGTTGGGGCACATGGGTGGCTCAGCCAGTTGGGTGTCCAACCTTGGCTAAGGTCATGATCTCACGGTCTGTAAGTTTGAGCTCCACATCAGGTTCTATGCTGACAGCTCAGAGCCTGGAGGCTGCTTTAGATTCTATGTCTCCCTGTCTCTGCAAGCCGCCACCATGTTCTGCCTCAAAATTAAACATAAATTTTTTTTTCTTAAATGTTTATTTATTTTTGAGAGACAGAGTACAAGCAGGGGAGGGGCAGAGAGTGAGGGAGACACAGAATCTGAAGCAGGCTCTGAGCTGTCAGCATGGAGCCTGACGCGGGGCTTGAACCCACAAATCGTGAGATCATGACCTGAGCTGAAGTCAGATGCTTAACCAACTGAGCCACCCAGGTTCCCCAAAACAATTAATAAAGAAACTTTAAAAAAATAAAAAAATAAATTCATTTTAGTGGTTTTAAGTGTGCCAGTTTAAAGAAAAATAGTACATGGCTACTGCAAAAATGCACAAGAAGAACAAGAATGCATAAAGCTGGCAATACCCAAAGTTTTGGGAGCACTGCATAGGGTATACACCTAGGGGATGTAGTTTTAAAACCCTACAGATACAGTCTAAAAGTCATTATACAGGTGTCCAGCCCATAGAATGTACACCAAGAGTGAACCTTAATGTAATTTACAGACCTGGGATCATAATGACATGTGGCCTGTAGGCTCATCAATTGTAACAAATGTTCCATGCTGGTGGGGATGTTGATAAGGAGGGAGGCTGTGAGGATAATGAGGAAAGGAGTACGTATGGGAGAGTAAATTCTCACTTTTGCTGAGAACATAAAACTGCTCAAAAAATAAAATCTATTTTTTTTAAATGTTTTATTTATTTCTAGGAGAGAGAGAGAGACAGCGTGAGCAGGGGAGGGTCAGAGAGAGAGGGAGTCACAGACTGAAACCGGCTCCAGGCTCTGAGCTGGCAGTCAGCACAGAGCCCGACGCGGGGCTCGAACCCATGAACTGCGAGATCATGACCTAAGCGAAAGTCGGACGCCTAACCGACTAAGCCACCCAGGCGCCCCTAAAATCTATTTTTTTTAAAGTCCTTCCTCATAAAGCAGTTCATTCAAGGGCACTTTTTCCCCCTTTTCCTCTTCTCGTGTCCTCCAGATCAGCTGGCTTGGCAACACACATCCCCATGTCACTCTTACAAGCCAGAGGATTCCTAGTTTGCTGTAAAGAATATGAACGATGAAAGGCTGCCTGGCAGAGAAGACACGTGTGGGGGTGAGGGGATTTCCCTAATCTGCCTGAACAAGGTATCTGATGAGGGTGAGGCGACAAAGACCAGTTGCATTTTACTGACACCTGGGACCTGCTGAGACTCAGAAGTCGCCACAGGAAGTGAGTCAGAAACCCAGGAGATTAGACAGTGATGCTGGGTTTGCCAAACCAAAGCCAGGGCCACCAGGACCTGGAGCCAGAAGGACTGGGAAGAGCCACCAATCAGACTGTGTGGGTCTGTCTCCTCTTCACAAACAACCAGGACCTAAAGACAGACTCAGTGTCTGTCTCCCCGCTGGGTTACAGCTTCTAAGAGAAGGACCACTTGTGTCTTCTCAGCCTGGTATCTCCAGAAGCTAGCACAGTGTCTGGCACATAGTAGGCCCTTTGAGGGAATGGAAGAACTTTTGGGAAGAAAGATCACATCTTTTCTCTTCCACCCTCTGGTAGCTAGCAGGTACTTTGTACTGGAACATGCTCAGGAAATAGTTCTTTTAAAACCAAATAAACTGCCTGATATAACCAATATGTGTTTTATTTTGTTTTTTTAAAGATAATTATTGTGGAGGTTCCTCAAAAAGTTAACAATAGAACTCCCTATGACCCAGCAATAGCACTGCTAGGAATTTACCCAAGGGATACAGAAATGCTGATGCATAGGGGCACACGTACCCCAATGTTCATAGCAGCACTCTCCACAATAGCTAAAACATGGAAAGAGCCTAAGTGTCCATAAACAGATGAATGGATCAAGAAGATGTGGTTTATCTGTACCATGGAATACTACATGGCAATGAGAAACAATGAAATCTGGCCATGTGTAGCAAAATGGATGGACCTTGAAGGTGCTATGCTGAGGAAATAAGTTAACCAGAGAAGGACAAATACCATATGTTTGCACATATGGGAGGATTAGGAGGAACTTAACGGAGGACCATGGGGGAGAAGAAGGGGGGAAATAGTGGGGGAGAGGGAGAGAGGCAAACCATGAAAGGCTCTTGAATACTGAGAACAAACTGAGGACTGATGGGTGTTGGGGGGGAGGGAGGAGATGGGCATGGAGGAGGGCACTTGTGGGAATGAGCACTGGGTGTTATATGGAAACCAACTTGACAATAAACTATTTGAAAAAAAAAAAGATAATTATCATTTTTTTTAAAAAAAGAGCAAATGAATCCAGCAAACAAATGCCTTTGTTTTTTCACTCCTTGTAGGTAAGTCTAGGGTGGCAAACAGATGGAGGAATGATTGAGACTAAAATTAAAAACTGGCTGGGGCTCCCCAGGGCTGGCCCAGTGGTCCAGACACAGGCATGTTCATCGAATGGCCACCTGGCCCTGAGGTCATCTCCACCTACTCCATTCCCAGAGAAGATTGAAGGATGAGTGTGGCACCAAGACCAGGGACCCTCTACTCTCTGGGTAAGCAGTGTGGTGAAGGAGTGAACTGCCTCTCCCCAACTCAGCCTTAATGTCTGCCTCCAAGAAATAATTACGCTCAGGAAAAGAAAAGTATTAGAGGCAATGTCTATCACAGCAAGTACCCCACCGGGCCGAGTGGGGCAGAGCAGTTCCAAGGTTACCCTTAGTTGTCCTCTAGTAATGGGTGCCCCAAGGTGTTGTGATGATCAGGTGCCCCTCCCTAGGGTTTCCTTACATAGTTGAATCACATGTTAAGGACTAAACAAAGGCCCCATAACCTCAGAGCTAGAAGCAATCTTCACAATCACAGGCCTATCCCTTAACACATCCCTGCTTACTGGGGGCCCAGCTTAGACACCACCAATGAAGAGTGACTTGCATCCTCTCCGAGAAACCCGCTCCATCTCTGAGTGGCTCTAATGAAATTCTGGATCTCTACTGCTTTTCTCTGGAAAAGAATATGGTTTCCAAGGCATTCCTGAACAATCTGGCTTATAGTGTGGGCACCGCAGGAGAACATGATTTAATTTCCCTTTCCAGCAGCCTGGGGAACTCTTAACTCATAACCACTGACTTCCTACTGAATCTCTACAACTAGAAGTGATGGTGATAATAGCTAATGTTTATAGAGCACTTACTAGGAGTTAAGCGTATGCTAAGAGCTTTACAGGCATTATCTCACTTAATACATTTAAAGCTCACACCCTCCTTTGAGTAAGATATTACTTGTTAACTTTTTTATAAGTGAGAAAATGAAGCCTCAGGGAGTTAACAGAACTTGTCCAAGGTCACAGGGTACCAGGGGAGCTAGGAATGAAACTCAAGGTTTTGCATTTGCTTTGTTTTAGCAATAGAACTCTTAAAAAAAAAAAAAATCTTATCATCTAAATCCAATAAATAAAATGAAGTGGCACCGTCTATGAAGGCTCCTGAAGGCAGTGGCATACTCTGGTAATTATAATTAATAAATACACTCTGAATTCCTCTACTAAAAGCACCTCTCTCACAGAGGGTTTTACTGCTTTTTTAAAAACTACTGTGCCTCGTGTTTAGAACAGCACCTGGCATATAAAAGACAAAAAATATTGCTGACTGAATGAATCCAACGTTCACTGAGAATTTCTATGTTCCAGGAACTGTTGTAGAAATCTTATAGGTTTTATTAGCTTGATTAACCTCATAAGAGGTTCTATTATCCCCAATTTACAGATGAGGAAAGTGAGGCACAGAGAGGGCAAGTAGGTTTCCCAGGGTCACACACCTAGGAGGCAGCAGAACTGGAACTCAGTCTGGGGTCAACCTTGTACCCTTTTAACTATATTGAGCCATTCTAGTTCCTTAGTTTATAACAGGAGAAAGATCTGAGGCCTACAGAAGAGAGACTGTTTGCCACAGAAATAGTTAATGCCAAAGGAGCTGAACTTTTACTATCAACTATTTGTACACCTGATGTTCTACCTTTTTCTCTTTTTTATTTCTCATAATTCCACCATGAGGTAGACACAAGAGCTTTTAGCACTGCCACTTCAAAGATGAAGAAAATGCTCTGAATTCCCAGGAATGCTGCCATTTAGAGAGAAAATCAGTGACCACTGCCCGCTCCAACTTGACCATTGCTAAATATGTTTTTCTCAACCTCACCGATGAGTGTCTGGCTGGGTCTCACACACTATAATCACAAAACCACATCAGGGGAAGGAGAGAGAAAGCAGAGGGCCAGGGAGAGGCCAAAAATGATTAGGAAAAGGGTAAGCAATGCTTTCATTCTGGTATCACAGCAGCTGCATTCCAAGCCCACAGCTAAAAAATGAACTGCAGTGTCCACTACACACTGCTGTCTTCTGGGCTTTGCAGCTCTGCAATAAAAATCCAATCTGGGCAAAGCCATTTCTCCACTTAGGCTTTCTTCTTGCTCCTCCTTGAGACATTAAAAGACTCTCTTTTAAAATAGTAAATGAGCCACAAATGCCCTTTGGACAGAATTTCATGAAATCCCTACTTCAAAAAAAGCAAAAACCATACTGCAAACATTCAAGGTCAAGTTAAATGACTTGGAATAATTGCACTGGATATCCATTCTTTTCTTTCTTTTTTTTTTTTCTTTAAGTTTATTTTGAGAGGGAGAGAGAGCATGGGAGAATGAGCAGAGGAGGGGCAGAGAGAGAATCCCAAAGAGGCTCCACACTGCCAGGGTGGAGCCCCATGTAGAGCTGTAACTCACGAAATCTGAGATCATGACCAGAGCCAAAATCAAGAGTCAGAGGCTTAACTGACTGAGCTACCCAGGTGTCCCTCTGGATGTCAATTTCAAATGTAAAACTCACCTTTTGAATTGGCAAACAGAGAAAAACATTGAAAGCTTTTTGAACTGGCCCCCAATATGGACTTAAAACCTAAACCAAAAAAAAAAAAAAAAAGTAAAAAAGTAAAAAAAAAAAAAACTAAAGCAGCGCTGTCTGATGAAATAGAATGCAAGCCACATATGCAATTTTAAATTTTCCAGTAGCCACATTTAAAAAAAAGGTAAAAATAGCACCTGGGTGGCTCAGTGGTTGAGCCTGTGACTTCAGCTCAGGTCATGATCTCACAGTTTGTGAGTTCAAGCTCCACGTCTCGCTCACTGCTGTCAGCCTGTCAGTGCAGAGCCTGCTTCAAATCCTCTTGCCCTGTCTCTCTGCCCCTCCCTCACTTGCACTCTCTCAAAAATATTTTTAAAAAGGTAAAAAACTAGTGAGCTTAATTTTAATAATACACTTTAACTCAATATTTCCAAAATATAATCATTTTCAACATGTAATCAGTATAAAAACTACTGATATATTTTATATTCTTTTCATTCAGTCTTTTAAATCTGGGATGTGTTTCAAATTTGAAGCACGTCTCAAGCCAGGCTAGCCGAGTTTCGAGTGCTCAAGAGCTACGTGTAGCTAGCGGCAACCATCTAGGACAGCACAGACCTCAAGCTTTCAAATCCTTAATCATAAACGCCTGGCAGTCTCTCCCTCCACCTGATATAAGAAAGTATGCAGACAGACTTGAGCTCAGAATCAGAGGCCTTTTAACAGGAAAAAAAAAAAAAAAAAAAGAAGCTACTGGGCCAAAGCACAGGCTCTTGCTCTTTATTTTACAACATCAAATCCTATGAGAAGAAACCACAGGGTTAAAAGATAAATGTGCGCATTGGTAACTCTGGATTAAATCGTTAGGGGAAGAAGTGGGACTGGGAGGAAGAGACTGTTATAATAAATAAATAGGAATGATAATCCTTTACATTTGCAGGGCCCACATATAAGTGTTCTCATCTCAGGAGATTCCCACACCTGATAAGCCTGGGACTCAGAGGGCCTGGCTAACCAGCAGGTCACTCAGGTAGACAGAGGCAGAACTAGGAGGAGCTAAACCCAATGTTTGGCCTCAGAGTCTTGGATTCTGTCCTGGGTTCCCTAACTAAGCTGTAAAACAGAATTATTTGGAGGCACTTATTTAAAACACAGACTTCTGGGGGCACCGGGGTGGTTCAGTTGGTTAAGCATCTAACTTTTGATTTTGGCTTAGGTCATGATCTCACCGTTGGGGAGTTCAAGCCCTGCATGGGGCTGTGTAATGACAGTGTGGAGCCTGCTTGGGATCCCCTCCCCCCCGCCAAATAAATAACTAAATAAATAAACACAAACAAACAAACATACATACATACACAAAACAAAAACTTCCATGTCCTGCCCAGATACACTGGATCAGTTTGGGGTAGGAGAGAAAGGCAGGAACCCAGTACCTATATTTTTAAAACATTCCCCAGGTGATTCTGAGGTTGCCTCACTTCAGGAATGACTGTACCAAATCATCTTCAAGTATTAAAATGTCTCTCCTTAAAAAAAAAAATCCAACACACAAAACCCCACACTTGACAAGCAGGGTATTATTCCTCATCCAGTGGACATCTTTCACCGAATTGCACTGTTGGTGTTATTCCTTTCACTCACGCTGAAACACACTACAACAGACAAGTTTATAAAACTTGTGGAATTCATGCTGAGCACATTTTTGGAGATGTTTTTCCTCTGCATTTTTCAGTGACTTCCTGGAGAAAGTTTCTTCCCTGATTTGATAATAATTACAATAGCCAATATTACTGAACAGTTACTATGTTCCACAAATACACATTATCTCATTTAATCCTTAACAACAACTCTATGAAGCTAGTACTATAATTATGCCTTACCCAATTTACTGATGAGGATGCTGAGGCTCAGAAAAGTCAACACTTTTAAGCAAGCTTAATTTGAAGTAGGTCTGTATAAAAAGCTTCACAATCATTATACCTCCTAGTACTCAAAATCGCTAGGTTTCACTCCAGCATGTAATGTGTTCTCATCTTACACTATGGATGACCATTAACAGAACTGGCCCAACTTTATACATAGGTGCCCCTCCTCTACTATCCCACAGTCCACCAAACTTGCTCCTACACTTGGCTATTTCTGCCTTTTCCAGAAGCATGGGAGTTAAGAATTGTACCTCTTGGGGTGCCTGGATGGCTCAGCCAGTTAAGCATCTGACTCTTGGTTTCAGCTCAGGTTATCATCTTACAGTTGGTGAGTTTGAGCCCTGCATTGGGTTTTGTGCTGATACCGTGGAACTTACTAGGGAACTTCTCTCCCTCTCTCTGCCCCTCTCCATTATGTCTCTCTTTTTCTCTCAAAATAAATAAACAAACTTAAAATAAAAAAGAATTGTACCTCTTTTGGGGCACCTGGGTGGCTCAGTCAATTAAGCATCCAACTCCTGATTTTGGCTCAAGTCATGATCTCACAGTTCCCCACACTGGGCTCTTTGCTGACAGTAGGGAGCCTGCTTGGGATTATGCCTATGTCCCTCCCCCCACTTGTGTGCGTGCACTCTCTCTCACTCTCAAAATAAATAAATAAACTTTTAAAAAAAAGAGAGAGAATTATACCTCTCTCTGTCACATGTATCTCTGTACCCAGGAACTTCACGAAGTCCTGTAGTATTGGGTAAGTGTTGCATGGATGGATACAAGCTTGAGAGGTCATTGGACTTTATCAGCTAAATAAATCGAAGCTACATAAGGCTTCTAAGCAGGGAACAGAATAAAATGCTTGGGTAGGAGTACTGGCACTCTCTGGAGGTGAGGAACTGCAAGGGGACATGGTGGGAGGGGAATCGGGGGCCCTACAGATAGCTTATCTAAAGGGAGGAAGGCATAGCACCAGAATGCAAAGGCTGTATTAAGAGGCAATTTCAAAGGAATCAGAGATCTGGGTGTAGCAGGCTGGACCATGGGCCCAGTAAGGACCTGACTGGAAACAAAAGTCCTACAGAATCTCCTATTTTTACTCTCTGGCCTCAAAGGGCATCACTGCTTTGCTCTCATAGGTCAGGCGTGCTTTTGGTTTTGTTTTTAAGAAAAAAATCATTCCTGACTGGCAATCTCAGGCTGCTCATGACTGAGCCACAGCCAGGAGCCCACCAGATTCCCTCCACTGTGGTTTCCTCAGCCTCCTCACCTAGGGGGAGCCAGACCTCCACCTCGGGGAAGTTCCCCACTTTCCCCAGTCCTCCTCAGGGGGGCAGCAGGAACCATCTGTGGTGCTACCCTCTCTCTCCCCAGGGGACACTTCTGCTGTGGGCTCCAACTGCGCTCCTGCTGCTAGACGTGGAAAGGTAGGCAAAATTGGCCAGGGAAGCTGGCACCCACGTGAGCCAGAGTCCGGCCAGCCTGGGACTGAGGTTTCTGGGCTTCCTCCCAGTGCCTCTCCCAGTTTAGTCACTGAATTACCAGCCCTGAAGACAAGTGGACACCCCCACCTGCCAGAGGGCCCCACCCTCAGGCCCTCCCCTCTTAAAGTGTGAAACCCTCTTTTCTCACTTCATATCACAAGGCAGGATTACACCAACCTTAAAGTGAAGGAAGGACAGGAGCTCTGAAATTGGATACCCCAAATTTTTAGGGTTTGGGAATCACTGGGATTTTTATTTGTTTGTGTTGACTTTTTTGATGTGTTCAAAGAATTTCACTTCAAGTGTCTCCCAAGAGGTTCACAGCATTGGGATGCACAGAGGGTGCCACAAGTCTGCCCACAAAGCCCGACTCCAGTGCCTAATTAGAATGGCAAATCAGGGTATTTGAAGGCAAATCAGGTTTTGAAGTGAAATTTCTGTAGAAAACAGCAAAGAATACTCATTACTGACAGGCCCTAACTTGCTGTGGGTCTTAATGAGGATTCTGTTAGACTCCGGCTCTGGCAACACACACTCACCACAAGCTGCAAACCTAGGGGAACATCCCTCAGCCACCTCTCTTCTCTGTAAGGTAGTTTCCTCTCTTCTGATCAAAGTGGAGGAAGAAGGAGTCATTCTCAAGTTCAAAAACCCCCATTCCAGTTGAGGAATTCACAGGCCCCTAATCCCTGGGTGAAAGGACAAGGTGATTGGGTTATCTGGGCTGATGGTACCTCAGCATCAGGAAGTGCCTCTGAGGGCTTGTAGAGAATACAGACACCCCGGCCCCACCACACCTGGGGAGCTGTAGCATTATTAAGCCCCTCTGGTGACCACCGAATAAGTTACTGTTTTCTCAACTAGTGGATTGTAAAAGCACATCATCTGAATGTATCAGAATGTCCTGCGTCACTTCCCCCTCCATTTCCCTCACACCAGGAAGGTGAGAGCAGTGGTAGCAATGAGGAAGAAAAGATAGGTAAAACAGTATCTGCACAAATACACATGTTCATGCGCGGGCACACACACACACACACACACTCACTCACTCACACATGCATACAGATGGCTGGGGAAGCTGTGAGGCAGGATGAAGGAAGGATACATACACATACATTGTCCAGGTTCTCCAGAAAATTCACAGGAACTGGAGATTCTTTAAAGCACAGAAATTTGAAACAAGAAGATGCTTTCTGGGGTGCCTGGGTGGTACAGTCAGTTAAGCATCTGACTCTTGGTTTCAACTCAGGTGATGACCTCATGGTTTCATGAGTTCAAGCCCTGCATAAGAGCACAGAGCCTGCTTGGGATTCTCCCTTTTCCTCTGTCTCTGCCCCTCCCCTACTCATGCTGTCTCTCTCTCAAAATAAATACATTTAAAAAACAAACAAAGATACTTTCTTACATCAAACATGGATGGAAGGGTTTTAGAACTTGATCATGAGCACCAGCATTCCCACTGCTTTCTCCAGGAAGCCCTTCCCCACCACCCCCACTCCTGAAGGACACCTTCAACACCGGGAATAGCAGGCCCTGCTGGTAACATGTGCACAAAGATGCCCACACTCCTCAGCAGCATCTATACTGCAGGAAGTCACCACTCCCTCAGCATGGTGCTCAAGCTCTCCTGACCGGAGTCCATCTTCTTCTGCTTCCCCTCATGTATTTCCAACCACCAACACAGATCCCTTGTCATTCCAACACTCTGGATTTCTCACCTCCATGCCTTGTTCACATTGGCTCCCCCTCCCAGAAAGCTTCCCAATTGCTGTCTCTTTAGGCTCTCTCCATCGCTATTTAGCAAGCCTTATCTGTCCACCCATTTCAGTGTCACCTCACCCACTTTAACCACACATACCATCTAACCATCCCCTCAACCTGAGCCTTTCACACCTGCAGGCCAATGTACACAGGGCCACTCTGCATGGAATACCTTCTTCCAAACGTCTTTCCTTGACTCGAGTACCCTTGTCTAACTCCCAGGCCTTTAAGCCCCACATCAAATGTCTCCTGCCCAACCCTCACCCCACCTCCCTGTTCACATTTCCCTGACGTACTCCCTCCTCTGAGTACCCACAACACTCAGAAAACTTCTATTTTGGCACTCCTTACACTGGGTATATATTACCCATTATATGCCTGCCTCCCTCTCAAAACTGTGTGCTCCCTGAGGGCAGGGAAGCAGTCTTAACTACATCCCAGCATCCTTTTATTACTATTTTTTTTTAGAGACAGAGAGAGAGAGAAAGAGAGAGAGAGAGAGTGCGTGTGTGCACGCATGCAAGCAGGGAAGAGTAGAGGGAAAGAGAAAATTTTAAGCAGGCTCCATGTCCAGTGCAGAGTTCAAGCTCATGACCATGAGATCATGACCTGAGCTGAAAACAAGAATCAGACGCTTAACCAACTGAGCCATCCAGGCACCCCTTCTAGCCTTTTAAATAACATTTCCTGAGTGCCCAAGGTTGGAGAATCGCTGCCCTGAAAGACACAAGTAGATCAGGGAAAGCTTTAAGGAAGCCTGAGTTATGCCTTGAAGGCTAAGGATTACATTGCCAGATGCACAAGAGGGGACAAAGAAAGAGGACTCTAGGCATATAGAAAAGCATGCAGATGATACACCTATATCTACTGGATTATATATTCCATAGACAAGACTTAAACTTAATCAGCTAAACTCCTTATATTAGTTTATTGATTAAATGATTGAATGAATGAAAGTAAAAGTGAAGAAACCAGAAAAAGTTATAAGAAAGTTCTTTTTTCAGTGCTAATATGACTGTAATCTAGAAGAAGCCTTAAAGTTCTAAGATTTTGTGCAATATATATATACATATATATATATATATGAACAATTGTATATACCATCCCAATTTAAAAAATAAATAAGCTAGACCAAATGGTGAGAACCAGAGCTTTTCAGAATGGTAATACACTAAGACCCTGCAACACATTTGAAATATAAGATTTCATTTTATGCTCTCCATATTTTCATACTGAAGTAGAAGAATTTCTACTGACAGAGTTTCCATGAGAACTCTTTCCTAATTAGCTTTTTAATGCTTGAATAAATAGTACTGCATTTATGGCACAATTTAAGCTACCGACCGAAGGAAAATTAACCTTGTTGATTGGACAAGGTTTTTCTAGTTTGTGTTTATTTTTGTTGTTCAAATAAATGAAAAGTCTATTATTTACTCTGCAGGAAAATGCAAAGCAGATTCAGAGGGTGCTTATGTTTTTCTTTCCCTTCCCCCTCAAGGAACTGGTAAGACAGGAATGCGCCAAATTGCACCAGGTTTCTAAAAGAATAATTTGGCCTTTATCATGATTAGAAAGTTGACTCACCAAACAGAAACTTATAGAAAGATCAGAAACTGACCCCTCAGGCCTACAGGAAACTAAACTGAATCAAGGAGTCAGAACAGAAGTTCAGGGCTTGACCGGGTAAGAGGCAAACTTAAGACAGTAAATTCCACAAATTTAGAGAGAGTTGCAGGGTTTCTGGCCTTGTATATTTTGTTAATCAATAACAACAAATCATGAAATAAAATAAAAACATTACCATAAATGTTGTCTTATCCAGCACTATCAAAATGCAGAATAAAAAACTAATAATATGGGATGCTGTAGTTACTTGAAAGAGCATAAGAACTCTCCAAATACATTTCTTTGAAAAAGAAACAAAACAACTAACAAGAGAATTAAATATTAACTACATGCCTTACAGTTGCCTAATGCTTTATTTTCATACATTATTTCATTTGAAAGTCAGTTTCTACAAATGTCAAAATAATTTTTACTTCCCTTATCAGATGCATTTTTTATTCATTTATTTCCCAAATAACTGGTACATAAAAGTACTATGCTAGGCACCCTAGAGAATACAAAAAGGAAATCTAAACTCCTAAGAAACCATGCGCCTAGGTTGCAGCAGGTAAACATGGGACTTGTTGAATGAATAAATGAATAAATGATGAATGAGTGGAATGAAAGTTTTTCCCAGAATACTTTTCTTTGTGCCCATCAATATGGCAACTTCCTACCCATTCATCCTTCAAGGTCTGGTTCAAATGTTGCTTCCTACTGAGCCTATCCCATGGAATGGATCCATGCCCGACATCCTCCGCTGTGCTCCTACTGCATTCTATACAAATCCTCATGAGGACACTTGTTACATTACAGTTGTTTGTGTATCTGTTTGTCCCTACAGGACCACGGCATCTTTAATTTCCCTAGCATTAATTGATTTAAATAAGTCAGCTGTTTACAGACTACTAGAGAAGATTTTATATATATATATATATATATATATATATACTTAAGCTCAGAATCAATGAAGCTTAAAAGAAATTACTGATCTAGATAGAATTCTAAAGGTTTTTTTTCTCCAGTCCATGTCAAACATCAGCTAGCAGTTCATAATGTCCATACAGAATAGAAAAGACTACCCCAAGAAACCCTACAATGACAGGGGAGGAAGGATGGGATTTTTAAGGACTGCTTTTAGTTACCTAAAATGAAAACAGGCTTGGTGAGCCCACACAAGGGGTTTAAAATGAGTGGGGCATGGTTAGAGACCCAGTCATGGAGGGGAAAAAAAGGGAGAGATTTTGGAAACCATATACAGCAACTTAAAAATCAGTACAGGTGGTGGGGTGCCTGGGTGGCTCAGTTAAACATCCTACTTCTGTTCAGGTCATGACCTCACGGTTCGTGGGTTTGAGCCCCGTGTCAGGCTCTGTGCTGACAGCTCAGAGCCTGGAACTGCTTCAGATTCTGTGTCTCCTTCTCTGCCCCTCCCCTGCTTGTGCTCTGTCTCTCTGTCTCTGTCTGTCTGTCTCTCTCTCAAAAATAAATATTTAAAACTTAAAAAATCAATGCAGGTGGAACCACACCCACTGATCTAGTGTGTAGGAACATGTTCTTTTTGTGTACATCCTGTCGGGACCAGGCAAATACATATATTCTACTGTCACAATAGAGCAGCTCAAAGAATTGTGTGCATGTATGTATGTGCATGACCACCTAGAAGCATGTTGAATTCTTACTCTGTACCAGCCACTGTGGTAGGCCTGAAGAAAACAGTCATCAATGATGGCCCAGCAAGTGCAATTCTGAGGGAGGCATTAACACCCAGGACAAGTCAGCAGTCCCTTAAGTACAGACAACCTGATTCCACGGCTAAGTCACACAGCTAAGTAATAGCACAGCAAGGATTAGAGTTCACTTCAGTGTTCTTCCCAATCAGCTAGTTCTGTGGCTCTCTTTCCTGATCCACAGAACCAGCTAACTACCCTTCAACGATCCCAGACTCACAATCCCACAGCAAGAGTCAAAGATAGCTCATATGTTAATAACACCTAATCCAGGTATGTGATAGGGATAAAGGAAATTGTGCCAGTCTTGAATTTTGCAGGAGATCTGAATCCTCTCCAGGAACCTGTTCCTGGCTGTGCCCTTACCACAATGTCTCTACCTGGGACATCTCACAGCCAGCCTTACCCTCGCACTTCCTGCCCCTGAAGAGACAAGCAGCAGCAAATCACTTTTACCTGAGGTCTCTGGCAATTACAAGTTCCGCAAGCACTGGCCAGTCCTGTCAACGCCATCTAAAGCAGTTTAACCAGCCTCTGCAAAAGCTATGCTGCCCTTGAAGAACAGAAAGATTCTGCAAAAATAGTCCAGATGATCCCAACGGAAGGTTTAAGTGCTGCCTTCATGCAATGTGAGGCATGATCACCTTGCAGGGTTTAAGGCAGTAAGAGTCACCCTTGCTAAGAAACTGCTTTGATGCAAGAGATAAGACTTTCCAAAAAGCAACAGGGAGCCTAAAGGTTAGAGGCAAGAGTGTTTCAACCAAGGAGAGCCCCCCGCCCCCCGTCAAAAGAAAGAAAGATTTTACTTCACAACAAATTAAATTACATGGAATGGATAAATTTAAGAATACACATCCCTGTTAATCTGAAATACAAAAAGAGATTTATGCACAATGATGTTCAACACATTATTACCTGTAGGCACTAAAAAACTACAAACTACCTCGGTCCAAAAGCAAGGAATTAGATATGGTATATCCATATGACAGAATCCCAGCTCCGGGATGATGGGATCTTATGTGGAAGACCTGGGGCCTATCCAAATAGATAAAAAGTACACCATGCAGCCATTGAAAACCATTTACATGAAATATCCAGACTAGACAAATCTATAGAGATAGAATACAAACCGGTTGTATTCGCCCCAGAGGCTGGGGGAAATGGGGAGAGACTGCCTAATGGGTGAGGAGTCTTACTTTGGAAGATGGAAATGTTTTGGAACTAGACAGAGGTGGTGATTGCACAACGCTGTGAAAGTACTAAATATGAGGCAATTGTTCACTTTAAAATGGTTAATTTTAGAGGTCCCTGGGTGGCTTAGCTGGTTAAGCATCCAACTTCGGCTCAGGTCATGATCTCAGAGTTTGTGAGTTTGAGCCCTGCATTGGGCTCTGTGCTGACAGCTCAGAGCTGGAGACTCCTTCAGATTCTGTGTCTCCTTGTCTCTGCCCCTCCTGATCAGGCTCTGTCTCTCAAAAATAAATAGTTTTTAAAAAATGTTAATGGTTAATTTTATATTACATAAATTTCAACCTACATATTTTTCAAAAACCATGTCAAGACATGCATTTATGGGATTTTTTAAGTAAAAATTTAAAAAAAGAGCATGTCTGTATACGCATGATCCCAATTTGTGGCGAGAGAGAGGTATATATCCTTGTAGGGGGAAAAAAAAAAAAGACTGCCAACATATGCATACAAACAGTCACAAAAAAAAATGGTTGGCTCTGGGTGGAAGAATAATTAGCATAATTTTTACTTTTCATTCTGTCCTTTCCCTCTGTATTTTTCAAGTTTTCTACAATCAAATATGCATTGTTTCTTTAATAAGGAAAAGGAAGAACCCTTCTGTGAGTGAAAAATATAGACATATGTGGAGAGTTTAAGACATCAATAGTATTTTAAATGCCCCCCAAAATCTAGAATAAAATATGGTAAGATCTTGACTATCATGATTTTGGGATGGTAGGATTATGGGTGACTTTTTTCTTTGTTGCTAACTGCTTAATGACACAGCAGCTGTAGCCAGACAAAGACAATGGAAAAGGAGACCAGGAAGGCTCACAGAAGCATAAGCTGTACCCTTTACAAGAATGGAGGTGTCAAGGCTGCGGGTGGATGCCCAAGCCAGGAGCTCCCAGTCATCACACTCAGGGACTGGCCACCGGCCGCTGCACCCTTTCCTACGTTCAGTCTGGCTTCCCCACCACCAGTGCCTGATTCGTTTCCAGTCTCACTATAGTGGGAAGTGATGGAAATTATAAATAAACAGGACAGCTGGAAAGAACACTCAAAGCCCAACTTGTTTGCACCAGATTATCTCAGGAAACCGAAGAAAACACGTTTGTAAATGTTTAATAAAATTCACAGAGCCAAGAAAACCTGTCTACATGCTTGGTTATCTTTTTCCAGGCTCAGCACCCTACAAGGGTGATGTCTTAGAGGGAGATGCCAGGCCAGTAGAGGCCAGTGGTTAAACCGAGTTTGAAAAACCAGGCCAGTGGGGCCCTAAGTAATAACATCAGGGCTGAATATCCCAGGTGGTAACAGACCAAAGTAATGAACCTAAGTTGGCTCACTGAAACCTCAGTAGTATTGAAACCATCTTGGTTAGAAAGGGTCCTTCAACAAAAGGCCCACTCAGTAGAAATCTAATCTGGATTAATTAACATCCCAGAGAATGAAAACACTTCTTTATCAGCGTACAGTTCCTGGCTTGAGCTCTCCCATAAAATGTGGCTACAGGGTGGAGTGGGCGGAGGGTTCCCTCAGAGGCCGGAACCTCCAAATAGCTCACCCCAGGTCAAACCCAGGGGAAAGAGCCCAGATGACACGAACAGAGTTTCAGAGCTGAAACATACCGCCCCCAAACACCCACTGATGACCCAAGGATGTGTGCTGGCCTCAACTCCTGTGCACTCCACACCGCAGCCCTCCACACTGCCACTCGAGCTGTGCACACACACACTGCTTCACATCCTCCCGTGGCTCCACCCACCATACCACTTGCTGTGAACTAGCTTTTCTCACGTCCACCTTGGGCTACATGTCCTTTCAGTTCCCGTGGCCTTTTCTCTCCTGGATGCTGACCCCTATTCCTTTGTGTCCCTAATGCTCAAGCGCTATAGCCACCTGCTCCCACCGCCATCACAGCCCCAAGCACCACCCCCCAGGAGAGGCCAGCACAACTCCCAAGTGTCTGGCACCCTGAGCAGAAGCAATGGCACCCAAGGCCTGAGCTGGGCCAGGAAACAGAAATGAGATTAGAAGCCACTGAAGATCTAGATTCCACACACACCCCGACCCTGGATTTAGTAAACGGTTGCAAAGACCTGAGTGACAGGCAGCATGAGAGTGAGAATCAGTCCCTGGTGAGGGGGGAGAAGGGTGGGAGAGAGCAGAGAGGGAGGGACACGCACACCTATACCAGCAGAAACAAACACTGCAGGAGCCCACAAAAGGAGGGAAGAGCTTCCCTGGAAATCCCAGGAAGGCTCCTTGGCCTCCATGACTAATCTGTGTGGAGTACCTGGTGCAGACTCTGGCAGGCAGAAGGTGCTAACTACAAACAAGAGATCGCAGGGTCCAGCGGAGAAAGGGGACCCGCAGCCTGAGGTGATACTCCACCCACAGGCCCCTGCTCAGCCACAAGAGAGGTGCTTAAATAATAAATAATGATAACAACAACTGAGTAACAGCTACACCCTGCAGCTGAAGCCTCCAATGCCTCACTGCGGGAATGCTGCCGTGAGAGAATTTCACCCCCAACATACAGATGGGAGCATTGAGGCACACAGGGGGCTGGCCCAGGGTGGGGAAGAAGTTCTTACTCCAGTTACTGGCCAAGTTATGGAACCCAAACTTGTCCTCAAACTTGGGGCTTCCTCTCATCACCTCTGTCCCCACGCTTCATGTCTCTAGCCCGTGGTCCCTAAGAACAGACCCAGCCAGCACCTCCCCCTTGCACCCCTCCAGGAAGCCCACTGCCAAGTGTGCCCTTGGGGGCTCTGGCTAAAGAGCCTGATTCTCTGAAATGATTTCTCCTCATATTCTGGCTACAGCCTTCTCCAAACCCAAAACACAAAGTCCTCAAGTTTTAGAAAAATCAGGTCATTCAGTAAAGTTTCCTCAGTGAGTCTCCCAAACCACCCTTGCCCTGACCTTATTTCTCTGCCACTTACCAGGAAGCCCACTGCTCCTGAGGAAATGACAGAGTCTCGGCAACTCAGCCAGGAAGGGCTGAAGAAAGGCTCCCAGCTCGAGGTGATCCCGATGCCAGCTTCCATGAGGCTCTTCACACAAGTCCCAGGCAGGCAAGAGCACCTGCTTCTCATACCTCCGCCGGCCCCTCAAAGGCACTGACCCTCCCTCTGCTTCCCTTGGCCGAGAACTCCGGAGAGTTTACAGTTACGGGCCACAGGCAACCGGAGAAGTGGCCCAGAAAAGAGGCCCTCAGCCCTGCACCCACCCCTGGCCACGCCTAAGGGGGCATCCTAGCTGTTACTCTCCCAGGACAGGATCTGCGGGACACCTGGGGGAGATCATGAGGACCCTCCTCACCTGTCCCTGCCCCCGGCATGTTTCCTCGAAAGGGCAGTGTTGTTTCAACCTTGACCCTCAGAACTACCCCGACATCATCAAAGCTAGAGATAGGATTTTGGCAGGGACAAGAGTGAGGAAGGTCGTGGTTGTCCCATGGCACATGGAAGAGAGTGAAAAGGACACAGACTTTTGAGTCAAGTGGTCCTGAGATCACGTTAAGCTTCTGCCATTAATTAGCTCTTTAGCGTGGGCAAGTTGTTTACCTCTTTGAGCCTCAGTTTCCTCACCTGTACATTGGGAGCAGTAATACCTACCTCCTCGGTTACTGTGAGATAATATGAGTGAACATTTATCAAAGGATCTGCACATAGTACATGATCATGGTGCCCACCGCCCCCCCCCCCAAATTGCACCAGTTGGAAAGCAGAAGTTTGCATGCCAAAGTCAGGCTGAACCAACCACCACTACAGAAGAGGAATACGTGGGGGGAGAAGGGTCAGAGCAATCTTGATGATGTCCTTTTTCCCAAATCAGGAGGTCACAGGAGGAGCACTAGGGCCCTGAGTCCTCACACTGTGCCTCAGGCAAGGAGGCAGCCCTGTGGCTTTGGCAGAAAAGACTGGCTTACACGTAGCTAGGTGCACAGGGTTCAGATCCCATCTTTACCTCTTGCTGTCTGGGTGGCCCTGGATGGAATATTTAGCCTAAGTTTCCTCACTTGAAATGGGCATGATCACAGTGTGCACTTCTCAGAGTTACGGTGAGGACGTCTGCATAAAGACCCTCAGACACTGCCCAAACTGTAGTAAATGCCCATCTTTCACTGCAGTTATTATCTTGTCCATGCAACACTCACTTCCTGAAATAATTCCAAGTCCTCTCTCCTGCAAGCGCAAATTCTGCCTGTGCACACTGGTCCCATGATATGTCCCTGGAATCTGTGTTTCTGAGACTCTCTCATGCACCCCCGGTCTGTCCAGTGCCCAAGAGCAACAAGGAAAAAAATCACAGTGCCCAAGATGTGGGGTGTGGCTGCTGGAGCCTTGGGAACTAGGTCATATTAAGGGGGTTCCTGAGTTAAGGGCACCCATCTCCAGGAGAACCAAGGGCTAACACACATTTGGGGAAAAGCAGTAGTGAGGAACAGGGGCAGCCACTGTGACCCATGGGGACAGTGGTCATGACACTTCTTCGCTTCAGGCTCCTCATCTGTAGAACAGGCAGTCTCTATGCCCCACCTCAGGGACCATGCATCATGGAAGACAAGGCCTTCTACTCCGGGAGGAGGGTGACGCTGTCCCTGTGCAGCTCCAGTACTGGGATGGGGGTGGCAAAAATAGAAAAGCAGAGAAGCAAGCACCTGACCAAGCAGCCATACTTGGTATTTTCCAGATTTCAGCATCTTTTATTTTTAGAGGTACGTGTTCCAATTTGGTTGAGGTATCTTCAGGTTTCATGTACCGTGCTTAATTTAGGACATTTTTTTCTTTTTTGGTGGTGGGGTAGGAGTTAAACAGCTTCTCTCAGCCACCCCTGGATTCTAAGCCCTAAATTTAACTCCAAAGGAACCTGTCTGCCCTACTTCATGATTCCAGCCCTCAGAGGGAAACCATTACCTGCTGCTGAAAATCAGACAGCTCTGACAATGGAGCACCCAGACAGGTGTGTCCTCGATCACAGGGTGCTGGGCTGCAGTACCAGAGCTGTCATCAGCTGACTGGGGAAAGGGAACAAGAAGGGGGACAAATGGACCTACTTCGTGGCCTAAATCTTGATGACCATTTCCCTGGGGGCCTGGAAAGCTATTTGCACAGCCAGTTAGAATGGCCAGGGTGTGGCCACAGGTGCCCTATTCTAGCAGCCCTAATGCCTGGCACAGGTGCCCACAGGGATAGGGACAGCCTGGCATCCGATCCACAGTTGCACCACACTCAGACAAAGGAACTAACCAGCCGCCTGCCCTCTACCCCAACTCGCAGCCCCCTCTCCTTGCTTCCTCATCCTTTTTAAAAGTTTTCTTAATTTATTATATTCACAACATTATGCAATCATCACCACTCTTTATTTCTAAAACTTTTTCATTACCCCAAATGGAAACATGATAACCATTAGAAGCAATAACACTCATTCCTCCATCCCACCAGGCCCTGGTAACTTCTAATCTTTCTGTTTCTATGTATTTGACTACTCTAGGTACCTCATACAAGTGAATATTACAATATTTGTTCTTTTCTGCCTGGCTTATTTCATTTAGCAGAATGTCTTCCAGGTTTGTCCATGTCGTGGCACGTGTCAGAATTTCCTTCCTTTTTATGGCTGAACAATATTCCACTGCATATGTACACTAAATTTTGTTTACCACTCATCTGTGGATGGATACTTGGTTACTTTTACCTTTCGGATATTGTAAAGTCTCTGCTCTCAATTCCTTTGAGTATATACCTGAAAGTTGAATTGCTAGATCATGTGGTTAATCAGTTAGATTTTTGAGAAACCGCCAAACTTTTTTCCACAGTGGCTGCACCATTTACTTCCCACCAGCCATGCACAAGAATCCCAACTTCTCCACATCCTCGCCAATCTTTGGGCTGTACCCAAGCCCCAGGAAATGACCTTTCCCTTTTACCCTAGGATGACCTGCAAGCTGTTGGACTGACCGAAGGGCTCAGGAATAATAGCAAAGGACTGCAGCCAGAGAAGCAGCTAGAAGAGCTTTCCCCTTGGTTCCAATTTGGTAAAATTCTAACCAAAAACGATGAGGGGTGCAAGGCCAGGACCTGCCAGCTTCTGAAAATCAGAGCGCCTAAAAATGCAGGGTCCAGCCAGATGTGCCCTCTGTCACAAGGGCACTATAGTAGTAGAGCATCAATTAAGTAACTGGGGGGACACCAGGGGTCTCCAAAGAGGGGTGCACGCAACCTTGAGGTGCTTCAGATGACCTACTGCAGTTCAGGAAGAAAATATAAGAACATCTATTCATGTTTATTTTTATATTCTCCTTTAAAGTGTGTATGTGTGTGTCTTAAAAGTATATTAACACAGCAGTTTGTGTATATAACTTAGAAACAAGTATACATACATTAGGGTACATGCTAATCTATTAGAGGGATATACATGATCAAAAAAATCTGGAGACTCTTAGCTTAGACCAATCCCTTCCTTTGTTGCCATTTTTCCCTTCAGGTTTTTTATATAGTATACTGATGGTCATGATAATGATAACAGAGGGAAATAAACTCACAAAACCCACCACTGCAAACCTCTCAGAGCCTGACACTTTTCTGTGCCAACTCATCTTTCGGGAGTTCCTACAGTTGAGGGAAGTGAGAGACAGCTGTCTACATATAATGGAGCAATGGGGAGGGGAGAATGGAATCATTTTGTTTTCTCCCTAAGGTACCTACTCCATTCCAGCTCAAAGCCCAAAAAAAGAGAGGTTTATAGCCTAGAAGTTAAAAATTCAGCTTCTGAATCAGAGAGATTTGTGGGTAAACTGTGGTATCACCTTTAACTTCTGTGCAAATTAGTTAATCCCTCTTGACTTTGATTTTCTCATCTGGAAGATGGTGACATTATAATACTAGCACCTACCTCATAGGGTGGCTGTGGGGGATAAATGAGGCAATCAACATGAAGCACTAGTATATGCTTGGCATATGCATATACTAGGTCTTCTAATAACACAGGTAGGAGTGAGGACCCACAAGAGATAAGAGGAGAATTCTGGATGAGACTGGGGAGATAGGACAGACTCTGGGGCAGGATCAGAGGGAGGCATGGTGTATGTGTGTGCGTGTGTGTGTGTGCACGCTTCACACAGCTGTAAGTAACCATCCCATGCATTCCACAAATATCCACTGAGCAACCACTAGTGTTAGGCACTTTGAGTGATACAGGCACAAGTCAGGCAGAGTCCACTCTCTGAGCTCATTTCTGGGTGCCACACTGTGACCCGCAAGCCCACAGGGGCACCAGAGAGAGCCAGCAAGGCACAAAGACATCTCCAGTCAGTAGCTGGGGTGTGAAAATGAAGTTGGGAGCTTAAGCTTAGAGACGGCCTGAGATCCAGGGACGCTAACAAAAGGTACCAATCTCCTACAGTAACACACACCACTCAGAATCCAAGAGGAGTCTTTGTTTCAATTTCCCTAAATTTTCCATTCAGAGATTCTTTTTTTTTTTTTTTTAAACTATTCTCTTTTCCAGAGTAAACTGTGCAGAAGGACTTTGTCATCTCAGATACTGGAGGAGGAACTCCACTCCCTGCTTTATTCCTTCAGCCAGCTCCACCCTTGTTGGGCCAAGAAGGTTTTATGGCTCTTGTGTGGCTGGGGCACCTGCCTGCACAGGACTAGGGGCTCACTGCTCTGCCTCAGCCACTTTGGGCTTTCCCACAATGGGAAAAGCTGCCCCAACTTTATGGCTTTACAAAGTGGTGAAATGGCTTCCTGGTTCATCTACGAATGGGCCGCATAGTAAATTATTTCTCAGGGACAGGAAGCCCAACATCAGCGCCTCCTAGAAAGGCCACCAACAAGAACATGGCCATTGAAACCCTCCCAGTCAGCACAAAACCACTTATTCCAACAGAAACATGGAAATCATTCCAGGACACGCATGCTCTGGATGTCCTATTTTTTAAATTCCTTACCTTGTTTTTTTAAATTGGCTGTGAAAGTTCAGCTCAACAGTTTACCAGGTACATTATTAACTGGCAAACACTTCTTTGGCTTTGCTAGTTAAAGTTTAGAAAAGAACATTCCCATTAACATATAATTTCTCCAGCAACTCCCAGAACAGCCCAGAGAGCATTTCATCAGGGCAAACCTCAACTAGCAACTCCCTCCTCTTCCAGACTCAGATTTTCCAAACAGCCTTCTGTTTTCCTGAGGCAGACAGAGGTAAGCAAAATTCAAATAGACCCTCAGCTGGGTATCTGAGGTCTGGGCAGTGCTGATCAAGGACAAATACTAAATACACACTAAACGTACAGCTCTCCACCAGACTGGGGAAGGAGAAGGGAGAAAACAGCTCTGCCTGACGCCACAAGACCCTCCATTCCTGAGGTCCACCTACAACTCACCTCCTGCCAGGGAGCCCAGGGGCTCATGGGACCCTGGATCCAGAAAAGTACAGCCCACCAGCTGTCACTTCTCCTCACCTCCCTCCACTCGTTCCTCTCCTCCAATGCAAAAGTGCTCTGCAGACCAGGTTCCCCTGGGGTGACAGGCCAGGAACCCAGAACGAGCCCCAGACAAGCACTTATCTTGCATCCTCCAGGTACCAGAGTGATTAGGCACCTCCATTAGACACACAGACTTGCCAGATGGCTGCCTCAACCCCTTCCTGAGCAGCCAGCCTCATCCTCGGACTCTGAACCCTTCATTGAACCTGAAAGGGGGGCTCATCCAAGTATGAGGAAGTTGGTCCTGGTCTAACCAACCGCTTACCTCCCTTGCGGTGAAATAGGGTCTCAGGAAATGCAGTGAAGGGGAAAGAAGTGACACAAACAAGGAAGGAAAGGAATGGAGGGTGGGAGACAGAGAGACGAAGTGAAAGAGAGAGGACAAACAAACAGAACCCCATTCAGTCCAAGCCAAAACCAAGTACAACAGGGATCTGGTGTAGGCAGTGGGACAGAGATCTACTAGGAAGTCACAGGAAGTCACCTGGATGTCAAGAGGACAGGCTGCCAAAGTATTGAGTGGTTTGGCAAACCCACCTTGAGGTGAGGAGACCCTAGGCACCCCGAATGCTCACTCTCAGAGAGACCTGCCTCCCTCTCCTCCCAGAAACCAAATGGGAAATTGCTCGTAGACTAAGATCTAGACACAAAGACACACACAACACACAAGGCTCTACCAGACCCGCTGGGCCACACAGAAAAAGCTCTTTTCCAGTGTCATTCCTGCCCAACTCACAGGCAAGCAGGTGCCTAGATTAGCTCCTGCCTGCCACTATCTGTGGACTCAAAACCTTCTAGGGCAAGGCTCCCCCCACTGCCCTCTGTTCTCCAGGGGTCTTCCGGATGCTGTTGTCCAACTCTGCTTTTGCCCAGCCATCTGGGGTGGTTCGTCCTGTGCTGCGTCAGATTAATGCAACACACTGCCAGAACTGCTGTACGCCCAGCCATCCTCTCTGAAGGGCCGCTTTGTCTTTCTTGCTTGCAAGGAAGAAAACTGTTTTTGCAGCTGAACAACAGTTTGGAGCTTTCAGTAGAGCAACAGAGGCCAAAAGCCACTTAGCATACCACCCCCTTACCACCAAGAATGCCTGCATGCAGGAGGCTGGCACAATCAACCTATCACCTCCACAAGGCTCACAGGGACTTCCAATCCCCTGGCTACCACCCTACACCACTGAAGGGTTCTCAGGAAACTGCTAGTGCCTCACAGCCTCTGGAAATGGACTTGTGCTTTCTCCAGTATACCTTCCATGCCAACAAGTTCTTAATATCTAATCTGGATCCTTCCTACTTCAACTTAAGTCCATATGGGCCTCAGGAGGAAAGCAAACTGCCTGATGCCCTTCCTGGGAAGCTCTGACATACCATGAACCTGAAGGCTGACCTCATAAGTCACAAAAACAACAACAACATCTGTAGAGGTTTGGGGGTGGAGGGAGGGAAGAGAAGATTCTAGCTCTTTAAATGCAGCTGATGGCCTGGAGCTACTTCATTCCCTCATCTCCTCCCCTCTTCCCCCCGCCTCACTAAATGTCAGTCACATCTATCACCTGACTGCAGAGTGCACTGAGCTGGAGGGAGACTAGTATGCCACCTGACAGAATTAGGGTTAAAGGGTCTCAACAGGCTGATTCTCTGGACCCAATTCAGCCTTATGAAATCTAACAGGGATAAGCTTAAAAATCTAAAGTTGAGTCTAAAATATCCCAGCAGTAATAGTACAAGAGGGAAGAGAGAGGCTGAACAGCAGCACTTGATATAATATGACTACACATTAATAGGGAAGCTATTTTTTTTAAATGTTTTTTTTTTTAATGTTGTTTTTTTTTTTAATTTATGTCTAGGAGAGAGAGACACCATGAGCAGGGGAGGGTCAGAGAGAGAGGGAGTCACAGACTGAAACAGGCTCCAGGCTCTGAGCTGGCAGTCAGCACAGAGCCCGACGCGGGGCTGGAACCCACGAACCGTGAGATCATGACCCAAGCAAAAGTCGGACGCTTAACAGACTAAGCCACCCAGGCACCCCATCAGGGAAGCTATTTTGATTTTAGGTTATGTTAATACAAGTATAATGTCGAGAAAAACAGATGGTGATTCTACTCTCTTCTAAGCTGGCCAGACAGCACCTAGCACACAGCACTCAATCCTGCATATCTCAGTATAATAGGCATGCATTGTTTACATACTTTTCTTCAGTGACACTCCCCACATTGTCAGGTTGCAGCTGTCAGCTACCCAAGGGGTACTCATCCAAGGGGGAGCCCAGAATCCAATCAGGGCCAATCAAAATCTTCTCTAAGAAGTGATATACAGAGCCTAGGAGAGTTAGCACCTCTCTTCTGTGACAAAAGCATTGGTAGAATTGAAAGATGGAGAAAAAGCAGAGCCCCCAAAAGTCCCTGTGACCTCTGGGGTCCAACAGTGCCAAGGCCAAATCAGATCAACCTTTGGAGTTTCCAGTTACTAGAACTGATACATTTCCTTTACTGTTTAAGCTACTTTGAGTTGGGTTTCTGTCACCTCCAACCTGAAGTACTGACTAATACACACTTTAAGAGGATTACTGATAAAGTAAAATATGTCCAGAGATTTACCAAAGACAGTGAATAAATGAAAAACCATGCTTCATGAGCAAGCAAGGATGATTTAACTCAGAAAAAGGCACATTTACAGCCACGTGGGAGTCTCTTTGAATAGTTAAGAAAGAAATTTGTTCTATGTAGGGCCAGAGGGCAAATCCATGACATGGGTGAAGTTACAGAACCTGCAATTTCCAGAAAGTCTAAATAGTACAACAAAACTGATAAACGTGAACCCATCTCCTACTCTATTCTCTCTAACTCACTGGATTAAAGCGATTCCCTTTATCATTCCAGTGTAGTTTCTTATTGTGACAAACTGCAACTTCTATAAACCTCAGCTTCCAATCTATACAATGGCGATAAAAAATCCCTCACAAACAAGCTTTAGAGAGTTATTTCAGGGAACAAAAGCAAAAATGTGAATGGAGAGTGAATGATCAGAGGTTGATGTCCTAGGACCCATCAATGACTCTTCCAAAATTTTATCCTAAGGAAATGACCCGAGATGTTAATAAAGACAAGGAAGGGGGGTGTTTATAACAGCATCATGCATAATAATGAAAAAAAATTGGAAATAACTATCGTCCAAGATTTGAGGATAACTCGTAAAAACTAGATCCTGTAGAAGAACAATTAATGCTGGGAGAAAGGTCTACAACAGATTAGTGAAAGAAACAAGAATCAACACTATAGGTAGAACACAACGCAAATGTATAAAAGTTTATGACACATTTGCAAAGAAAAAGAGGGAAAAAAAGGTTAACAATGACTATCCCTGAAAGATTATAAATTTTTTTTTCCCTTTGGGCTTTTCTCTATTTTCCCAGTTATGCAATAAATACATATTCCTTTTAAATTTTGGAATAAGTTATATATACTATCAATACTATAATGTGTTTTGCCAATTTTAAGAGCTATGGAAACAAAGCATTGTGGCCCTTAAACCAGTCTCCCTTCCACATTTGTCTTTTTTGCTCTGAACACAGCAATTAGTTGATTATAGGATGTCTGATTTTTTTAAAATAGAAACAGATGAAGACAGTAAGGAAAATGCTGGATTCTTACAAAAAACCCAAACCCCAAATCCTGTGTCCCCTAGGCAAGTCAATTTTCTTACCAATGAAATGAGGAAGGTGATAGTATTGCTTTGTATGAATGCAGATTTAAACATTCATTAAAAACCTCCAAATGCCAACCTGTTCTTTTATCTAGTAAGGAACAGGAAATATTTTCCGTATCATTAGTTAATATTTTACAGCACTGTTTTAAATGGATGCATAGTAATTCACTGTATGATTATTATCGCCAATGAGTGGTAGTAGTTTTTTGCTTGGTTTGATTTCTGATCTAGAAATAGTTAATCTCCTCAGCAACTCTTAGAGCTTAGGAGTTCCAAGTGTAAGACTACAGAATATACTCAATAAATGTAAGCTATTATTACTGTCATACTCATGATTACTATTACTACCCAGGTTCCAGTCAGATATCCAAGTTCAAACCAATACTTTAGGTTTTTGAAAATGTTTCTCTGGAAGCCAGGAAAAATGCAGATAGAGGAATATTTTTAAATCTGGCCTCTTTGTCTTCCCAACACCCCCAAGCACTATGATGAACGGGCATTAACACACCAATACACATGTGCTGTCACTGAGCAGCTAATTTTCATAAATGCCTGAAACATCAGAAATCTTCTGGCCAGTAACCATACACCTTGCTATAATAAAACAAAGGGTTTCCCAAAAGAGGCAAAAACCCCAAGGTCTTTAGTGAATCCATGGACCTAGATGGGTCTGTGGGACAAAAGTGGACTGTGGACTAGCAGTGAAAAGAGAGAGGTTCCACTCTGACTGGAAACAGAGCAGAAGGTTCTCCCATACAGCCTGTGTGCTGGACTCATGGGCACATCCATCCCGAAACTTACACTGAGCACCTGCCCCTTATGCCAGGCCCTGTACCTTGTGCTTTGAACACACTCACGTTTCCTCCTCCCAATGATCCTATGGTGTTAATAGTCCCTAGCCCCAGCTTCCAGGTAAGGACTTGAGGCTCAGTGAATGTAAGTGACTTCTTGGAGTCTCACAGCCAGTACAGGGTATGGCTGGAGCTGCTGCCCACTCTGTTTGCGTCCAAAGTCCAAGCCTTCCCATGTTAGTGCTCTGCCCTCTAGTTACTCAACCAGGGTCTTCCTCCCCAACCACTGTGAGCATCAAACAAGCAAGGCCTTTTTCATCTGGGTGAGTCCCCACAAGGGCTGGGCCACTCAGGCCCAGGGAGCAGGCATGCATGCAGCCCCAGTGGGGGGGGGGGGGGGTGCCGGCCTACAAGCATACAGAGTGGGGCATACTGACTGACCCCAAGAAGTTACCTCCCCTCACTGAGCCAGAGGTCCTGCACTTCTGAGATTGGGCCTTGCCCTCAGGCACTTAAAAAGAGACCTGAGGCCTCAGCCATAGGGCTTGTTTGGCCTGAGCCCCAAGGCTCAAAGGAAAGCCACTGGAGTTTCTCTAGGTATGTGGTCTTCAGAAGTGAGTGTCGTCTTGGTCCTCACCACCTGAGCCTTCAGAAACAAGCCTTGGAAATAAGCTATCGAACCTGGGGCAACTGGCAAAGATTGAACCCAGACAAAGCCTCTGAACTTCTGATCTCAGTGGCCCACAGAAGAAGAGATGGTTCTCCTCTGTGGCTTGCCCTGTTTGAAAGATTCGTCCTGTTCCATTTCTAATGTCCTCCCTATCCCCCTTTTCTCCTGCAGCCCCTTCTCCCAGCTAAGGACACAAATCAGGCTGGAAAGCCTGGCTGACCCAGGGAGGAGAACCAGCATGGTGTGGGGCAGGAGTGCTGAGAAGTACAGAGGTTTACAGGAATGTACTGTGCAGCTCATAGGAATTCCCCCAACCTCTGGAAGGCCCCATTGTTTAACTCATCTCTAAGTTAAGGGGGTTGGACGAGATGCTGTCTAAAACCCCACCTCTCCAGTAAAGCTCTGTCCTAGAATTACCTCTCTAAGATCTCATCTGTAGAGAGAAGCAATGTTTCCACTCTAGTGGAATAAACGGGCTATGGAGCAAATTGTTTTCTTATAGTAACTCAGATGTTTTTTCTGTCCATTTTTTTTTCTCTCACATGACATTTACTTTTAAAGCCAGACCTGAGGAAGGAATCATGTCTACTTTGCTCACTACCATATGCCTAGCTTAAATGCAATGGTAGACATTCAATAAATAACTGCTGAATGAATGTTTGCATTCAGTATGCATGCCAACCATTCTTTAATCTAACTCTTCTTTAAGTGTGGTCACACACACACCCTGGACTAACACAGAGTCTGTTTTCCTCACTGTCAGGACCATCACATATCCAAGTCAAAGTAGATCTGACACACCCAGTCCACCTCGGCCAGGACATCACTACCCCTCCTACCATTATTTTCACAGATGGGTAAACATTCTAGAGAGGTGAGGCAACTCTCCCTGTTTCCCTCCATCACTCCACAAATTATGCCATGGCCAGGTGAACTGCCCTAAGACTGTTTCCCCCATATCAGCTCTCTGCTCAAAAGCCTTCAATAACATACAGAAAGCCAACAGACACAAGAAAAGATGCTCAACATCACTCATCATCAGGGAAATGAAAATCAAAACCTCAATGAGAAAACCCCACATCGGTCAGAATGGCTAGTATAAAAAAGACAAGAAGCAACAAGGATGTGGAGAAAAGGGAGCCCTTGTGTATTTACTTGGTAGAAACTGTAAATTGGTACAACTATTATGAAAAACAATATGGAGGATCCTCAAAAAAATCAAAAACAGAACTACCAAGGGGCGCCTGGGTGGCTCAGTCAGTTAAGCGTCCGACTTCAGCTCAGGTCATGATCTCATGGTTCGTGGGTTCAAGCTCCATGTTGGGCTCTGTGCTGATAGCTCAGAGCCTGGAGCCTGCTTTGGATTCTGTGTCTCATTCTCTCTCTGCCCCTCCCCTACTTGTGTTCTGCCTTTCCCCGTCTCTCAAAAATAAATAAAATGTAAAAAAAAAAAAAAAAGAAAGAACTACCATATGATCCAGCAATCTGGGTATTTATCCAAAGAAAGCAAAAACACTAACTCAGAAAGATATATACATCCTTATGTTCACTGTAGCATCATTTATACTAGCCAGTATGTGGAAGCAACTTGAATGTTCATTGATGGATGAATGAATCAATTGTGGTGTGCATGTGCGTGCACACGGGCACACACACAACGGAATATCATTCAGCCATAAAAAAGAAGGAAATTTTCCCATTTGCAGTAACATGGATGGACCCTGAGGACATAATGAAGTAAGTCAAAGAGAGAAAGACAAACACTGTAAGATCTCCCCTATATATGGAATCTAACAACAACAACAACCAGGCTTACAGGTACAGAGAACAGATTGGTGGTTGCCAGAGGCAGGGTGGGAGTGGGGGGAAAGGGGTAGATGAAACAGGTGAAGACAGTCAAAAGCTAGAAACTTCCAGTTATAAAATAAATAAGTCCTGGGGATGTAATGCACAGCATGGCAACTATATTTAATAATACTGTATTGTATTGCAGGGGCTCCTGGGTGGCTCAGTCGGTTAAGCATCAGACTCTTGGTTTTGGCTCAGGTCATGATCTCATGGTTTGTGGGATGGAGCCCTGCCTTGACGTCTGTGCTGGCAGCATGAGGCCTGCTTGGGATTCTCTCTCTCTCTCTCTCTGTCAAAATAAATAAACTTTTAAAAAAATACTGTATTGTACATTTGAAAGTTGCTAAGAAAATAAATCTTAAAACATTCTAATCAAAAAAAAATTGTTACTACATGTGCTGATGGACATTAACTACACTTATTGTGGTGATCATTTCACAATCTACAAATATCAAGTAATCATGTTGTATACGTGGAACTAATATAATGTTGCATGTCAATTATATTTCTATTTTTAAAAGTTTAATTATTTTTGAGAGAGAACAAGCAGGGGAGATTCAGAGAGAAAGGGAGACAGACAACCTGAAGAGGGCTCTGCACTGAAATCAGAGAGCGTGACACATGGCTTGAACTCACGAACTAACTCACAAACCATGAGATCATGACCTGAGCTAAAGTTGGATGCATAACCAACTGAGCTACTCAGGTACCCCAATTATATCTCAATTTTTTAAAAAAAAAAAAGCCTTTAATAGCTCCCCATTACTTGGAGAATCATGCAAAACTCCTTAGCCCAGTGCCTAAGCCCTCCCAACCAAGCTCCCCACTCCTCAACTCCAAGAAACCCCCACTTTAGCCCAGACCTGCTATTCTTACACTGTTGCTCACACTCTACCATCCTCTTCTCCCAGCCCACCTCTGTCCCACTGGCTGCTTCCCTTCAGACTTCCTCTGCCTCTTGTTTCCTGCATCCCTATTTATCCCTCACCACCTCTTGCTTTATCTCCCCAAATAAGAATGAGTGACTTCAATGATCACTAACTAGACAAGGACAGTGTCATCCTGGCCTCTTCTCTGTGTCCCCCAATACCCAGCATCATGCTGCATACACAGCAGACATGAAATAAATACCTGACTAGTTAACACTCATCCTGCCCAACCCAGACACTCCCACCCCTTGCCCACCAGCAGTGCCAAACCACACAGCAAGTGCCAAACTGCCCAGTGCCAGACCCTGCTCTAGGATCATGAGCGCCTAGTGCAAAGCAGTTTGAAGGTAAACAGACCTGGGTTCAAATCCTGACTCTCTACCAGTTCCGAACTGGGCATCCTAAGCAAGTTACTCAACTCAGATCCTTAATAGCCTTGCCTACAAAACCATGTAGAGTCTTTCCTTCATCTTCAGGCTGCAGTGAAGATGAAACAAGATAGCATAAGGTGCTAGCACCCAGGAGATGTAAGGCAAAGTTTCCCCCGCCCCTTTGCCACCCCAACAAAAACACACCAGCTCAGATGTTGTGCATGAAAACCGGTTGGACAGCAAGCACACCTCATCTCCCCTCACCTCCAGTTGGCTCTCTAAGACAGAGGAAACAAAGCCTGAATGTATTCCTGCTCCCCCCAAGCAGGGAGGTCTCTGGAAGCGGTCTTTGTTAACACAACTTTAGTTTAAAAGCTTCTTTATGAGACAGACACACTGTTTCTTTTTATAAGAGGGAGAATCAGCCTGCAGCTTAATATCACTTAATGGTGATAACAAGGCCTTTTGTTCACATCCCTCAATTAAATTCTGCAGTAATTAGTGGCCACCTACTCCTGTTGCTTAAGAGAAGCAAGGCAACAAGAACAAGGCATGGTCCTTGTTCACAAAGACCCAGACACAAAACAGTTATCAAGTAACATAAGACAGAAAGTCATACCCAAGGAAAAAGAGCAAACCTAAACTCAACGGGTTTCTGAAACGTGGAAAATAATGCCACAGGGGTAGCAGGCTAAGTGCTGCACATATGTTCTATTCTTTCATGTGATAGATGTATCTTGCTGTGTTCAGATGCCAGCAGCATCATTTTACAGTTGCATGTCTCCATAATTTAGTTATCTGACTCCTAATTCATGGACAGTTAGGTTGTTTCCAATTTCTTAGTTTTATAAACAAAGCTGCAAGTGGCCATTCCTGTACATAACCCTCTGCAATTTGTCTACTTCCTAGCCTGGAAAGATAGAGCCATAGCAATGGAAATGCTAGGTGTCTGTACTTTTGATGATCTCGATAAGCAATGAAGGTGTGCACAAAGAAGGTTTTACCCTTCCCCAGAACACATACACATGAATACACATACAGACGTAAATACATAAATATGCCCTGTGTCCTCCCCTGTGCCCACCCCAGCCTCAGTTCAGGCCTGCATCATTTCTCACTTAGACTGTCAGGGGAGATCATGGTCAGGCAGCTAGCAGGTCTCCCTGCACAGGGCCACCACAAAGAGATTTGTAAAATACCAAAATGATTCTGCACCCCAGAGCCTCACGCCATTCTGCTCCCACCTCTGACACCACCAGGGCACAGCCTCAACCCCTGGCCCATCTCCAGGCTGATCCCCAGGTGGCCTCTACCCCCACATGCCCATAACCTCAGCTTCTACAGTGCCAAGCCGTGTTTGCCTACCTCTTGTACCCCCTCCCCTTCTGATCCCTGCTCCACTCAAGTGTTACCTCTTCTGGAAAGCCTCCCCTGACCTCCCAGAGTTAAGAATCATCATACCTTCTATGTGCTTCTAGCAAAGCATTTGCCAGATGGTCACGTTCATGCTGGCTATCCACTCACACACTTTCCCCACCTTCACCTCCATCTCTAAGCCCCAGAAGCAAGGAGTTCATATTCTGTCTATCCTTAGATGCCTGGCTCTGAGACACAGCAGGTCTAGCAAAGGTTAACTGAATGAGTGAACAAATATGAATATGCGAGAACACAGACCTCTAGCTGCTAAAAACTACTCTGAGAGGCAGGTAAAGTTAGTTAGATGGTTATTCCCACTTTACAGATATGAAATCTAAGGCCCAGCTTGCTGAAGGTCACATAGTCAGCAACAGAACCAGGATAAAGCCCCAGCTCTCCTGACTGTTGAGCCCCATAACCAGAGAACCGAGGGGACACGAATGTCACATCACATCAGCAAGGCTTCTGAAGTGAAATCCCCCACTCTTTGTTTCCCTTGCTCTAAGGCAGTTCACTAGTTTCATTGTTTCAATGAGAGGTACCTACAAGATATACTCAGTCTCTGAGAACCTGGCCCTATAAAGGCAGCAAGATGAAAAAACATATACTCCACCCTTCTTGAGCAGAAATAGGTTATCTGGCTAATTTCAGATCAGAACAATTCGCTTTGGGGGGCGCCTGGGTGGCTTAGTCGGTTAAGCGTCCGACTTTTGCTTAGGTCATGGTCTCACGGTTCGTGGGTTCAAGCCCCGCGTCGGGCTCTGTGCTGACTGCCAGCTCAGAGCCTGGAGCCTGTTTCAGAGTCTGTGACTCCTTCTCTCTCTGACCCTTCTCTGCTCACGCTCTCTCTCTCTCTCTCCTAGAAATAAATAAATAAAAAAAGAATAAAAAAAAAAAAAAGAACAACTGACAGGTAAATCCATCCATAAGCAAGCAGGTCTGTGTACACAGGGTCTCTACATCTTGTGAGTCTACCCTGTGTCTGTTACATAGCTGTCACCACAAAGAATGGCCCCATTGAGGAGCACAGTCACTGCCTGAGAAGAAAGGGGTCCTGCCATGGACAGACTGGAATGAGGCAAATAGTCCCTGGCCCACAGCAATGGCCAAAGGCCCCAGGAAGTGCTAAGTAGGACAAGGAACCCCTGTTTAAACCTCCCTGATCCACTGAACTCTCCAATTCTTTCCCCCAAGGAAAACCAGTCCAATGTTGAGCCTAGAAGGAGAAATACTCCAAACAGAAAAACATTACATCAGGCCTGTGGAAAGAATTGCAATAGCAGAACAGTTAACATCTGTTGACACTCACAGTATGTCAGACATTATTCTAAAAACTTAATGTGGATTAACTCCTCACAACAAACCTGTGACATAGGCACAACCAGTATGGCATATCTAGGGCCAAACAGTTGGGAGCAGGATTCAACAGAGCCAGCTCCCTATAAGTCAGACTGGCCAGTGGGCTCTCTCACAGGCTGGGTCCACCATTGCCTTTGGGAATCCCCAAACTCTCCCCAGTCAAGTCTACTTCCCCAGATCCCTTGGCAGAAGGCAGAATACACACAAAGGCATAGAGATGAAAGCCAAGGAGACATCAGAGAAGAACAAACCATCCTTTGAGGTAGCATTATGTTTTTGTTTGGTTTGGTTTGGTTTAGCAGAGTAGGGGAGAAAAGATAAGGAAGATAGGGCCAATTAAAAGGAACAACCTTCCAGATATTAAATAAATAACACACAGGGATATAACATACAGCATAGGCAATGTAGTCAATAATATTGTAATATTTTGTATGGCAACATATGATAATTGTGGGGACCATTTCATAAATGTATGTAAATATCAAATCACTGTGTTGCATGCCTGAAACTAACACAATATTGTATGTCAATTATTTTTCAATAAATAAATAATAAAATAAAGATAGGCCCAATTGATGAAGAAGGGTCTTATATATCAGGCTGGACTTTGGACTTACTGTAAATGAGCAGAGGTATACCAAGTGTCCAGTACTTAGCACACAGTAGGTCTCCAATAAGCAGAAATTCCTTACTCCTTATGCAGAGATATCAAAGGGGACTCACTGAGGCTTTCTAAGCCAAGGAGTGAAAAGATCAAATTAGCATTTTAGAAAGAATATTGCTCTGTCTCTCTTGTAGTCTCAGATAAAACTCTCACAGGATAAAATGTAATATTAATGATGATCAGGAGATAATATTAAAATGACATAATGATAAGTGTACTTAGTGGGTATTTATTGTGTGCCAGGAATTATCCATAACACTTGATATTATTGAATTCATTTAATTCTCACAATAGTCCTGTGAGTCAGACACTATTCTTATGCCCATTTTGCAGATGAGGAAACTGAGGTCCAGAGAGGTTAAGCTGGGAAGTGTTACCCCCAAGATTCCAACCAAGTCAGTCTGACTTCAGACCCAGTGCTCCTAAACACCGGACAGTCCTGGTCCTGGGGGAGGAGAGCTTCCTGGAGGACCTGCTATCCCCTGCCTTGTGATGACACCCATACCAGGTTACAGGTATGTCTCCCAGCCACCTCCAGCCCTCACCCCCAGCCCTCCTCTCTTTTCCTATTGCCAAGTCAGTCAAGGGTAAACCACACCACCACCACTACCACCCCCCACCCCGGGCTGGAAACACCATTTTCCCCCCTAAAGGCTACTAATATTAAGGGGAAAAGGCACTGCAATAACAACCCAGCTCTTGAGTTGCAAAGAGAAAACGAACAACTGAGGAGGAGTGGGCCACCAGATCCCCACAGATTTCAGGGTGGAAAGTGTTCAATTAAAACGCATTCTGCTGGAGCTCAACGGCAGCATTTCAACAGAGCCACCATTGTCTCCGTCTAAACTGCTGCTGCCCACAGCCCGACAAGCAGCAACGAAACAGGCTGTCGTCATGGAACCGGAATGTGGGGTCCTGGCCCTCCCAACAGCACCAGAAATGCCGCTCTGTTTACCCACGTTGCCCCTATTTAAAAACAAAACAAAAAGCCCCACTCCACCGTCATCCCTCCGGCATCTAAGACACCAGGGAAGGACAGACAGTGGTGGGAAGGACACTCCGTAAGCCGGCAGTGTGAGGCGGGTCTGCCAGAAGATTCCCAAAGAGCCGGCCAAGGAGCCGGCCAGGCTCGGAGAGACGGGCCTCCCCCAGGATGCTGGAAAAGTACTTTGGGAAATATATAAAAATTAGATACAAACAGCTATGTGCATGGGGTCATAAACAGAAACTGCCAAGCCCTGGAAGGGTCCCAGGCCCCTACAGAAAATGTTTACGGCCAAAGAATCTGGAATGTTTGGCCAAGAGCTTGGAGTCTAGACACTGGTCATGCTGACTCCCTGCATAAATGAGACACCCTACAGGGCAGAGACAGGCCTCCGTGTCCAGCCAATTTTGGGACAGAGACAAGGTGAGTCTGACCAGCCATGGCTACAGCATCTTGGCCTCCACGTCAACCCATGAAAGGGGTAATCAAGAGGCAGGGGTCCAGTGTGCTGAACTCAGAAACAGGATATCCAAGGCAACTGGCACATTCAGGGTGCTTACTTGTGCCCAATTCCACTCTGCAGAGGCCTGAAGGTTTAATCAGCAACCAGAGACCACAGCAGAAAGGAGAGTCAGAGATACTCAGAAACCCATTTATCAGTTCTAGAAGAACGAGAAACCTGTGGGTCCCCAAAAACTCATCCTCCCAGGCAGTCATGGAACCTTAGGTCCCCAACTCTTGGCAGGTCACAGGTGGCCCTTCATGCTCTGACTCTGGTATGCTCTGACTTGACCTCTCAGGCTTTACCTCCCTCACAGTACCCAGTACCTTACTCTCTCTCTCTCTCTCTCTCTCTCTCTCTCTCTCTCTCTCTCTCCCTCTTCTCTCTCCCTCCCTCCCCTTCCCTCTCTGTTCCCTCTCCCTCCCATTCCCACTCTTCCCTTCTCCCCCCACTCTCTACTGTTCCGGTGATACTGAACTGCTTAAGATTCCTGAACCCTACATACTATTTAAAGACACCTACTTACTCTCTGTCTCAGGGCTTTTCTTCTCTTGCTGATCTAACCCCTCACCCTGCAAGACCCCGCTGCTGTACCATGTACTCTACAAAGCATTCCTTGACCTCCCCAACAAGTTGATCCCTAAGTAACAGACCCAGAACTACACAGAGCCTCTTGGGAAACTAGTAAACTTTTGCCTAATGGAGGGAGGGTATGGGATAACAGCTGAGGCAAGGGGAACCAGAACTCACTCCCTGTATTCCAGAACTAAAGGCAAAGGAGGAAGTCAGAGCAGAAGAGATTTCGACTTCCAAATGGAACCTCCTAACAGTAAGGATACAATAACTCATGGAGGGGCTGCCTTGTCAGGTGGTGCTCTCCTCCTGTTATCCAAAGTAATCAATTAGAGGCAGTGTGATCAACAACATTGCCAAAGGCATTTCTGAAGTGAGCCAGTAAACCTCATCGGAGACATCAGGAACCCAGACCTTTCCAGAAAGGCCTGAGATTCTGGGGGTGGAGGCAGGGAGAAGATGCTCATGGTGAAGTCCTGGGAGGAGGGGAGCAGCTCTGGGGGCAGAGCTCCAGCCTCTCCTGAGAACCCTAGACCACCAGAGGAAGAAAGGAGTGGAGATGGAGAAGACAGACCTTCCAGGAGCAGCTGGTTTGGCGTTACCTAGAGTGGGCCATGCAACTGACTGGCAGCTCCCAAAGGCCAGGTCCAGCTCTCCAGTCTAGGCTTACAGAGGCCAGGACTTTTGTCCTGCCTCCTCTCCTGCACCACTGGCATGATCACCACTGCCACCACCATGCCTCACCGTGATTACCAGACACCTTCTCCCGCCTCACCCAAGCCCAGGACCTGTTGCTCTCCTCCTCAGGTGAAAGCATCCTGGAAGCTGCAGCTCCTACAGGGCAGAGCGTAGATGGGATGAGGGCCCAGGCCAGGACAGCAGGCATCCAGGCCAATCTCTAATAACATCATCAAGATCAATACTACCACTTAATGAAGCTTTATTCCATGCCAGGCCCTGTGCTGAGCACACTACTTACATTGTCTCTGATGTGTCTTTTCTCTGCACAACAACCAGAATTATCCTTCTCCTAAACTGAAAGATACATCATGTCACTCCTTTGTTCAAAGACCTCCAAGTGAGGACTACCACCTAACTCTGTCCCTTTGAAAGTCCCTTCAAAGGTCTGCAAACCACTCTTCTCTCTCTCTCTCTCTCTCTAACTTCAGCTCCTACTCCCTTAGTCCTGGCCACTAAGTGACTGGCCTCCTTGCTATTCCTTCAACATTCCAAGTGCACCCCAGCCTCAGGGCTTCTGCATTTGCTGTTACCTCTTCATGGAATGCCTTGTCCCCAGATGTCCACATGCCCAATCACATCTCTACTCAAATGTTATCTCTGCAGAAGGGCCTCCTCTGACCATTTCACTTCCCCACCAAGCCTGCTCTTTTCAGTGTTCCTTGCCTCTGCCTTCTTTTCCTCCACTGTGCTTACCATCCTTTGATACTATGTATTTTAACCATTTTGTTTCCAGTCTTTCTCCCCCTGAGATGGAAGCTTCATGACAGCAGACACTTTTGTAGACTGTTCACCATCCCATCACCAGCATTTAGAACAATGCCTGGCACAGAGTAGGAACTCAATAAGCAATCATTCATGAATGAACACACGAACATCCCTACAAAGGAGATGTTCTTGCCAGTCCCTTCTTATAGATGACAAAACAGAAGCTCAAGGAGAGTTGACTCACTTGTCTAAGGTCACCCAGATACCCAGGGACAGAGATGGGATTAAATTCCAGGGCTGTCTGACACTCCCCTTTAACTCTGTGATGGCACCAAAGGGAAGTATCTGGGCATCCTACACCCTACCTGTCCTCATGTTCCTCCATCTGGGGTCCTAAGGCAGATGCTTCTGCTTCTTTCATCAAAAATGCCCAGAGGCACCTGGGTGTCTCAGTCGGTTAAGCGTCCGACTTCGGCTCAGGTCATGATCTCACAGTTTGTGGTTTCAAGCCCTGCATTGGGTTCTGTGCTGGCAGCTCAGAGCCTGGAGCCTATTTCAGATTCTGTGCCTCCCTCTCTCTCTGCCCCTCCCCTGCTCATACTCTGTCTCTCTCTGTCTCAAAAATAAAGAAACAATAAAATAAAAATGCCCAGCACCTGGCTCAGGACTGTACACAGAAGGTGTCTTCCAGATGTTTCTAAAGAAATTGACTCACCTCTAGGCACTCAGTCTCTCCTTACATTTAAAAACAACTTTTTAGGAGCGCCTGGGTGGCTTAGTCGGTTAAGCGTCCGACTTTCGCTTAGGTCATCTCGCGGTTTGTGGGTTCGAGCCTCGCGTTGGGCTCTGTGCTGACTGCCAGCTCAGAGCCTGGAACCTGTTTCAGAGTCTGTGACTCCCTCTCTCTCTGACCCTCCCCTGCTCACGCTGTCTCTCTCTCTCTCTTCTAGAAATAAACAAAAATTAAAAAAAAAACTTTTTAATGTTTATTCATTTATTTGGAGAGAGACTGGGGGAGGGGAAGAGAGAGAAAGGGAGAGGGTGAATCCTAGACAGGCTCAGTGTTATCAGCACAGAGTTCAACGACAGGGGCTCCATCCCATGAACCCGTGAGATCAAGACCTGTGCTGAAATCAAGAGCTGGACATTTAACCAACTAAGCCACTCAGGCGCCCCTCTCCTTAACATTTTTCTTTCTTTCTGCACCACTTCAACCTGTTACTCGTCGCTTTACTGAGTATGAAGAAGGGAAGGAATTCTGAGTACACAAAACTGAACTAGAGATGCACCCTGCCTTTAAGAAATTTACAACCATGTGAGGGAGAGAGAGAAGATGTAGACACAAAAAGGTGTAATATGAAGCAGGATGGTCATGTGAGCAGCACACACAGTGCCAGGAGTGCAAAGGGGAAGGCGGGGCTGCTGCACACAGGCAGCGAGATATGCACACCCTTGAGCTGGGGTAGAGGGGACAAGTTGCTGGGAAGCCTGTTCATGCATTCAACATTAACTTTTAAGATTTTCTTTGCTTGTGCAAAGTGCTAGGGATAGAGAGGTGAATGAATAAAACATCAGGAGAACTCACACGCTCATGTGGGAGAGACAGAAACATTAGTATAAACTAAGGAGACTCATGGCAAAAGAGAATTTTAGATGGTAAGCTCCATGAGCACAAGCACCTTCATTTCACTCACTGCTATACTCCCCAGCACTTATATAACACCGTTACATAGTTGCTGAATAAAGGAATGAAAGCACAAATGAAGGCATATCACAGGTGGAGGGTGGTCAGGGAAGACTTCCTGAAGTAATGTCTGTACCTCAAGGATGCACAGGAGGTACTGGATGGTATGGGGGCATTGCCGGGGACAGAAAGTGCAAAAACAAAGGCACAGAAGCAGGAGAGTGCTATAAGCAATATGATGTTGTTGGGTTGCATTCAGGCCAAGATGAACAGTGTCACCTGTAGGCGTCACATCTCTACTCCAATGTTACCTCTGCAGAGAGGCCTCCTCTGACCATTTTACTTCCCCACCAAGGCTGCTATTCCAGTGTGTTCCTCGCCTCTTTGCAGACGCCTCTTTGCAGACCATGTGGAGAGAGGCCCCAAGTTAGGAACATCTGGGACAGCTCTGATCAGGAGGTACATTAGGATGCAGTCTTTGGATCCCTAGAAGGAAGACAGGATGGAGTCCTGATGACCGTCAGGACCAACTGCACCAGCCCAAGTGTGAGTTGGTGAGGGCAGGGCCTTTAGTAGGCACCAGAGAACTCCTTACCCATCAGAGGTGCCAGACCCCACTGAGAAGGGAGACACCAAGTGCCACAGCGCACTTGTGAGTATGTGGGAGAAGCGCACTCTGCAAAACTGCTTAGGGTGGATGGAAGTAAAACTATGTCTCACACCTTGTTCACAATCACCAAAGCACTGACTGGCTGGGGGCAAGGAGGAACTCAGGAGAGAGAACCAGAGACAGTGTTATTTATTTCACTTTCACTTTGAGCACACTGGAACTGGGGAGAACACACCCTGGACCAGGAGTGGAGAAATCTGGCTCGAGTCCCAGCTATCATCAATGACCTGAGTGACCTCGGGCAAGTTACCTCACCTCTGGGGCTCAGCTTCCCCATCTATAAACCAGAGTTGCCACCACAAGTCCCATCCTATCCCACCCCTAACAGCATCCTGGAAAAGCTCCAATCAGATAGGTACCAGCTCTGCATGGCTCTATAAAGCACCTACTGTGTGCTCTTCCTTGAACCAGAGGAGAGGCAGGAAAAGGACACACCCAGCCCCTGCCCCTGGGGAACATTTAAACAAGGGGCCCTGGAAGGCAGTGCAGGACTCTGGGACATTCTCTGGGCAGTCTGACTGCCCAGCGCAGGGAGGGGGAGAGGAAGTGTTGAGCTGTTTTACAATCCATCAAATTAATTGCCCCAAATGGGAAATTTACAGGCATCCTACAGCCTTCTGTGTATCCCATAGTCTCCCATGGCCCTAATCTGAGCAAGAATGTGTGAGCTGTAATCTTTCCAGCCCACTGTGCTCAGGAGCAATGCCTCGGACAAACCCCAGTTCCTGCCAGTAGACACCCCCAACCAAAGCCCCCAGATAGTGGCCCTCCAGCACCTGACTCCAACCACCTCCACTCACCAGGAGCCAGCCCAACAGACCTTGGCCTAGACTCTGGCCTCAGCAAGAAGACCTGCCCAACCAGCCCCTTTGGTAAATACAACTTTGTTCTCTCCTCCTTTTCTCTCTTAAGGGTAACAGCCTGCCAGGAGGCAGAACCAGGAAAAATGGAATCTGGACAGAGTCGTACATGCGGCACAGTGGAAACAGCCCCCAGGTGAGGTATCAGGCATTGAGTTCCAGCCTCAACTTACCCTATACTGGCCAGGGAGCCCTCTTCCCATCTTAGGTCTCACCTTCCTCTGAGAAATGTAGAAAATATAAAAAGTCTCCCAGGAATTTCTCTCCCTGCCTCTTCATCACCCAAGTTTCACCAGCAAACTGCAGTAAACCTGGATCTCCTTCAACTACCAGAGAGCTTCAAGCTCTATTGTCAGGAAGGGAAAAGTCTTCCAGCTGGCAGGCAATACCCCACCCCAGCATCTGATTCTCTCCCTCCATATCATTTGTACTCAGTGGTCGATGCCTCTTCTAGGCCTTTGCCCTCTCCCTACATAATGTCTGTGTCCTCCTAAAATGTTACCTCTCCCATGAAGCCTTCCTGGATCTCTCCCTTCTTAATACCTGTTCCATTCTCTCATGCTTCCTCCACACAACAGATCTCGAGGGCAGGGGACTCTCTTATTCATTGCTAGTGGTGGGGAACTTACTTTATCACAAAATATTTCAGAGAGGCTCTGCACAAACCTGGAGCCAATTCTCTAAAGCTTCTGCACCTAACAAGTCCTCAATACCATTGGGTGAAGTTTCCTATACTGTTTAGAAGGCCAAACTCCTTGAAACTGATTATGCTCCTGGTGACCAGAGCAGCACCTGTTAATCTCCAGTGTTTGAACCCTCTCTCCTTGGCAAAGAGCTTACTCACTCACTACTTTACAACAATCCAGCAGGAGAAGAACTGATGTAATCCTCTTTTACAAAGAGAGCAAACATGCTGTCGAAGGTCACAGAGCTATAAAGAGCTGAGCTAGGATTCAAATCCAGGTCTTCTCATTCCAAACCTAAGCCTGTGTTCTCCCAACCACACCTGAAGGTGCACTTGCAGTCCTAGACCCTGCTGAGATCTGGGTTTGAGACAGACCTAATCTAAATCCTCCTACTTTGTACCCACTCCTGGGAGCCAACCTCAGAGCAGCAGAGACAGAGCCATAGTCAGCAACTCTGGGCAGAGGAAGGGTTGAGAGCGTTCACTCCACACTCTCCACTGCCTCCATGTGTGCATAATTACCTCTGATGACAGTGAACTCACTACATACAGAGATATTTTAGAAAGTTCTATTGTAAACACAGAGCCAAAACCTTTCTCTCTGTAGCTTTCCCAGAAAATAAGGCTCTTCTATGTGGCAGCCCTTCAGATATTTGCAACCAGCCCTCATTATTTTTTAATGTTTATTTATTTTTGAGACAGAGAGAAACAGAGTGGGAGTAGCATTGGGGCAGAAAGAGAGGGAGACACAGAATCCGAAGCAGACTCTAGGCTCCGAGCTGCCAGCACAGAGCCCAACGCAGGGCTTGAACTCAGGAATGGTGAGATCATGACCTGAGCCAAAATCGGATGCTTAACCGACGGAGTCACCCAGGCGCCCCAGCCCTCATTTTCTTGTAGGCCGCCTCTTCCCACACGAAATCCCACGGTTCTTTCAGCTATTCCTAAGAAGACAAGGTTTCCAGTGCCCATTACAGTCATCCCCTCAGAAGAACTTCAACTGGTCCTATCCCTCTTAGAAAGGTAATCCCAGAATAGGCCCCCATACTCCAAGAGCAGAGCAGCACCATTACCTCCCATGTTCTGAGCACTATACTTCCATTAATGCAGCCTAAAATAAAATAAGCATTCTGGGTGGTCACATCACCCTGTTGACTCCTATGGAATTCATGGCCAGTAAACTCCTTTTTCCCAGAGCTGCATCTCCCAGAGAGCACCAGCCACATGGGAGCATGAATAAAACTCATTCTCCTCAGCTGGATAGAGCAGAAAGTACAGGAACTCTGGAGTCAGACCTGGGTTGGAATCCTAGTCCTGCTACTTATTTACTGAGCAACTCAGGCAAATTTTTCATTCTCTCCAAGAGAATGTTTAATTTCCTCAAGTACAAAATGGAGAAAATTTTTTCCTCACTAGGCTGAGTTGAGGAATAAATGAGACAATGTATATAAGCACCTAGCCCAGACCAAGAACGTGCCAAGGTCAAAATTCTAAGTGATTGAGTTAGGATAAGAGTCAAACCCAAGTCTGCCAACCCAAAGCTTTGTGGCCTTAGGCACCACGCTACAGCCAAAGGCTATTTTCTTGTCCCACAGCCCTTACCCATTGAATATCATCTTTAGTTTGTTTCTCCCTGCGCTGGACTGTGAATTCCTTGAAGACATCTTTGTCTTTCTTTATAGCCTCAGAATCTGGCATAGTGTCAGATTAGGTACAGAATAGGAGCTAATAAATGCTGATGAGTGAATGACTGTATGAACAAGTTAATTACACTGATAACAAGGTAGGCACCCCTTTTGCCCTTTTTTAATAGCTCCAACTCCACCAGCACAAGCTGGGTAGCAAGAAGCATTTACCTCATAAGGGCTTACCATACTGAATCAGGCCAGCACTACCCCGCATGGACAGATAAGAAAGCCCATTTCATAGTCCCCAGTTCTTTCTTTGGGCTATTCCCTTACCCGAGACATGGCAATGTTCTGCCTTCCCCAACCACGAGACTTCCAACATTGGTAAGGCTTGATCCTATCTGCTCCTAGAGCCTGGCTGAGCTGCACGTAGTCAGATGAACATTGTCTGAGATGGTCCCTGGTGTCTCCAAGACGCATAAGTCCTATGTGAAGGAGGGGTGATGCCAGGGTTTCTCCAGCCCCAGCTCTCTGGAGCTTTATTAAAAACATCCTTCCCTGGGGCGCCTGGGTGGTTTAGTCGGTTAAGCGTCCGACTTTCGCTTAGGTCATGATCTCGCAGTTCGTGGGTTCGAGCCCCGCGTCGGGCTCTGTGCTGACTGCCAGCTCAGAGCCTGGAGCCTATTTCAGAGTCTGTGACTCCCTCTCTCTCTGACCCTCCCCTGCTCACACTGTCTCTCTCTCTCCTAGAAATAAATAAAAACATTAAAAAAATTTTTTAAAAAATCCTTCCCTGGTTCCCAGGTAATTAATAATAAGAAAAAGAAAGACACATCTATTCACATCCAGCGGGCTGGCTCAAAACTATCCAAGCCACACCAGATAGAGCACTCCTATCTCATCATCTGTGCCACTGCCCAATGACACACTGTCCCCATGACCCAAATACTAATGGTCCTTCACGGCCTGGTGGCAGCTTCCCCTTTGGAGCCCTTCCCAGTTATTCCTAAGGTTCTGAAGTCAGTGAAAGTCTTGGTCCATCACTTCTAAGCCTTTATTTCCTCATCCCATCAAATGGGTATACAATTGTGAACCTCACAGTTGAAACATGGTTAAATGTGAAATAACTACACAAACATTGTGTCTGTGTACTGCACACAATAGGTGTTCACTCAACCTTCATTTCTTTCCTTCCAGTCTATTGCACCCTCAGCTCTGAATCACATTGTTGCCCTGGGCATGGCTCAAATCCAACTCTGCAGGAGAACTCGAGGTATTGGATGGTATCTCCTCTGGCCACAACAAGTATCTCTACGGCTTTGAAAACTCTAAAGCATTCAAATACTCCTGACGGTTAGCTGGTAAGCCAACACATTTTAATTTGCTGTGGTCATTGTGGATAAGCATGATAAAATATATTTATTTTCAGGAGCGCCTGGGTGGCTCAGTCAGTTAAGCGACCAACTTCAGCTCAGGTCATGATCTCGTGATTTATGGATTCGAGCCCCGTGTCAGGCTCTGTACTGACAACTTAGAACCTGGAGCCAAGTTTGGATTCTGCATCTCCCTCTCTCTGTGTGCCTCCCCCACTCATTTCTTGTTTCTCTCTCTCTCTCAAAAATAAAGAAACATTAAAAAAATTTTTAAAGGGGTGTCTAGGTGGCTCAGTCAGTTGAGTGTCCAACTCTTGATTTTGGCTCAGGGCGTGATCTCAGTTTGTAGGCTTGAGCCCCATATGGGGCTTTGTGCTGACAGTGTGGAGCCTCCTTGGGGTTCTCTCTCTCACTCTCTCTCTGTCCCTATCCCACTCGTGCTCTCTTTCTCAAAATAAATAAACTTTAAAAAAAAGAGTACAGTGAGTGCAAAGGCTGAAGGCTGTGCTCACATGTTTGAGGAACAGCAAGGAGGTCAACATGGTCAGAGTAGAGCAGCAGGAGAGCGGGAAGAAATGAAGTCATAAAGGTAACAGGGTGGGAACAGATGACACAGAGCCTCAAGGGCCACTGTGAGGACCTGGACTCTGCTGTGCATAAGCTGGGAGCCCTTAGCTGGTTTGAGAGGAGTGATATAATCCAAATTCCAGTGTAGAAAAGTCTCTGGCTGCTGTACTGGGGGAGGTGGAGAGAAGCACAGGGACGAGTCAGGAGAGTATTGCAACATGACAATGGCATAGACTAAGGTGGTAACAGGTCATGAGTGCAATCTGATTCTAGATAGATTTTAAAGTAGAAACGGCAGGATTTTTAAAGTTCCCTGGAGGGGCGCCTGGTTGGCTCAGTCATTTAAGCATCCAACTTCAGCTCAGGTCATGACCTCATGGTTCATGAGTTCAAGCCCCACATCGGATTCCATGCTGACAGCTCAGAGCCTGGAGACTGCTTCAGATTCTGTGTCTCCCTCTTCTCCCTGCCCCTCCCCTGCTTGTGCTCTGTCTCTCTCTCTCAAAAATAAAACATTTAAAAAACAAAAGTTCCCTGGAAATGTGTCTGATGCCAATTAGTCCTGGGCATTACCAGTTGCTTGTACTGAGAAACCAAAAGACAAACTGAATTTGGTCTCCAGAGCCCCAGTCTAGGCATACATGCAGGAAACTGGAGAGCTGCAGGCAGGAAGCCACATGACTCTAGGTTTGTGTGCAAAGAGAGGGGTCTCTCCCAACAGAACTCACCACCCTTCACCCCCTGCCCCCTACCCCTCACCTTCACCACCAGCCTCTGAAGGGCTCAGAGGCTTGTGGCAAACTGCTCCTGGCTTCTCAAGGTGGAAGGAGAACTCCTTCACAAGGAAGCCAGTGAGGCAGCTTGATGAGCTGGGTTCAAGTTCTAGGTGCAGCACCCCCTGCTGTGTGACTGGGTAAGTCACTTGAGTCTGGGTCTCAGAGCCACATGTGCAAATGAGAATCATTTAAATCAGGTTTAAGTGAGTACTACACAAGAGCTGGCCAACAGTTGAATCAAAACACACCAACCACTCGTAGTTGTGTGACCTTAGACATAGAGTCTCCCTGGGGCTCCAGGTCCTCATCTATAAAATGGTGGGGGAGGGTGCCTAGATGGCTCAGTCAGTTGAGCATTTGACTTCAACTTCAGCTTAGGTCAGGACCTTGTGGTTCGTGAGTTGGAACCCTGTATGGGGTCACTGCTGTCAGGTTGTCAGCACAGAGCCGGCTTCTGATCCTCTGCCTCCCTCTCTCTCTCCCCCTCCCTCCCTCACACTCTCTCAAAAATAAATAAAACATTTAAAAATATATAAAAAATAGGGGCACCTGGGAGGCTCAGTCGGTTAAGTGTCTGACTTCAGCTCAGGTCATGATCTCATGGTTCATGGGTTTGATCCCTGCATCGGGCTACATGCTGACAGCTCAGAGCCTGGAGCCTGCTTCATATTCTGTGTCTTCCTTTCTCTCTGCCCCTTCCCTGCGTACGCTCACAGACTCTCTCTCTCTCTCTATCAAAAATAAATTTTAAAAAAATTTTAATAAATAAATAAAAAGCAGGGTTGCCTGGGTGACTCAGTCAGTTGAGTGTCCGACTTCAGCTCAGGTCATGATCTCACAGTTAGTGGGTTCGAGCCCCACGTCGGACTCTGCTGACAGCTAGCTCAGATGCTGGAGCCTGCTTCAGATTCTGTGTCTCCCTCTCTCTCTGACCCTACTCCACTCATGCTCTGTCTCTGTCTCTCAAAAATGAATAAACATTTAAAAATTTTAATGAAATTTTAAAAAAAATTAAAAAGCAAATGATGTGTGAAAAATGTTGGTGATATTTGTAAGTGATATTTGATCTAATCCTAGCAAACCTCTTCCATGCCAACACCTCGCCCCTGCCAACTCTGTCCACCCTTCCCACCTGCCCACCATGAGAGGAAGCTGAGGCATCAGAAAGACCCCCAGCTCACCTCCTGCTGTCGGGCTCAGTACCGGATGCCCACTCCCACAGGCTCAGCAAGATTTCTTATACATGGCCTCAGGCTCCAGCTAACTAGAAACAACTAGCACCTATGGGTCCTCTGTGACAGCTTCTGCTCTCTCACATCCAGGGGATCTCTCTGCTGGTGGCATCAGCCTCACAGGCTATTATGAAGGGCCAGCGAGCACACAGAAGGTGTTGAATAAGTGGTGGTTACATGATTACAGAAACAAGCGTGGGGCATCCCCTTACATCAGATTGCAGACCAGAAAACACCACCAGGCGCAATGGCTAGAGGGCTCCACTTCACACATATGCACATGCCATCTTCAGTTTGTCAGACTCACAACCCCAGGATATTTTAATCTTTTTTATGTTTATTTATTTTTGAGAGAGAGACAGAGTGTGAGAAGGGGAAGAGCAGAGAGAAAGGGAGACACAAAATCCGAAGCAGGCTCCAGGCTCTCAGCACTGAGCCCAGTGCGCGGGCTCGAACTCACGTACCACAAGATCATGACCTGAGCCGAAGTCAGCACTCAATCGACTGAGCCACCGAGGCATCCTACTACCCCAGGATATTTTTTAAAGTCCTGCACAAGGAGCTTCAGCAGATCCTGCATGGAAATTATCAGCTACAGAAATGTCCTGAAGGCCTCAGAGAAATCAGACAGACCAAAGGAAAATAAGGCAATGGGGCCTAAGAAAGTGAAAGCCACCACTTTTACTTTTTCCTACTCTAAGTAGCTTTTAGGGAAGTCAGGAACCAGGCTGGGAGACAAGGACAGGGAAGGGTGTTACTATCTGTCAGACAATTACATCTATGAGGAATTATGATACTTTGTGAGGAACAAAAACCTAAATATAGAGTTTTTCCTCAAAGTCGTCTTCAATCATACTTGCTAAATACATAGGTTCTATTAACCTGACTCTAGCTTCTTCCCCTTACAGCACTCCCACGCCCACCTCTTTCCCCCAGAAGACTAAGTAGGCAGCCTGGGAACCAGACTTCCTGTAAGAAGGATGGGGCAGAGGTCACCTGTGACAGGGCTTCTGCGTGTTGCCCAGAGCTGAGGAAGGACCAGGTAAGCAGGGCAAGGGTGGCTCTTGCCCTTCCAAGGGGTCAGGTTTTAACTAGGTCACCCCTCAGACACTCACACCAACCACTCTTTATCTCTGTCTCTTTCTATTTTAAGGCAGGAGTGCTGCCAGGCAGTAGTATGGGTTACCTGCCTTCTCCTTTGGAGGCCAACCCCTCACCTGCTCGGTAGGATCCCTCAGAGGCTCCAACCTACTTTCTCTAGCCCCACCATGGCGGATGCCCAGAACTCCCAGTATATCCCACCCTCCTATCCCCCAACCATGCTGGGGCCCTGGTCACACCCCTGCTTATGCCCTGGATCCACACTGTCCTCAGGAAGAAGCCCAAGCTCCACTGAGCAGCCCTTTTCTGAGCCTCCTTCCTCCCCCTCTCACAAGGTCTTGAACATGCTGTGTTCTCTTATAGCTCTGCCCATTCTGCTCCCTCTTCCTTGAATGTTCAAACTCTATCTTGTCAACAAATCCCTGTTTCTTTCTCAAAGTCTAGCTCAGGCTTCCCTTCCCCACCAGAAAGCCCTCCCTGGCCACCCCTCCTCTGTGCCCCTCCAGTTCCCATGCTTTCCTTATCAAATCATTTGTACAGTATCCTCTAGTCATTGTTCCCACAAGAGATCAGCCTCCCTGGTTCCTGGAGGACACTGATGGCACTTCGATTCATTGATTGAATGCTTACTTTGTACCAGATACTTTCTGAGACCCAGCAATATAGCAGTGAACACAACAGAAAATTCCTGTCCACATGGAGGTCATATTCTAATGATAATAATAGCCAACACATGACAATACTTTCTATGTTCAAGACTATTCTGAATACTTTATATGAACTTACTTAATCTCCAGCACAATTATTATCATCTCCATTTTACAGACGAGGAAACCGACACTCCAGATTACATAACTTGCTCAGGATCCACAAGCTAGTAAGTGGCAGGGCTGGGATTCAAATCTAGGCAATTCTGTACAAGAACATGCTCCCAACCACTGGGCCATTCTGCCTCTCAATACTGTTTGCTCTACTCTGGCTTACTCATTTTGGTGTCCAGTGTCCAGGTCAATGCTTGGCACACATGCAGTGCTCAGTAAAATCTGCTAAATGAAGGGACCCCTGAATGAAAAATGCTAGGTCCCCTGAGGCACCCACTCCCCATCTTGTCCCCACCCAATCCCAATTCACAAAACCCTTCATGTCTTTCCTGACTCTTCCAACCTCTGAATTGTGTCCTCTTGGACATTCCTTTCCATGCTGCACCCACACTACTTACCTGACACTTAATTACACAACACTTGACCATCCTATCGCATAAAGCTGTGCAGATATCTTGCTTTACCAGCTCCCGAGGCTTCCTGATGTTCCCCCAGAATAGAACAAATATGGTGCCAGTACAGGGCAAAAATGGATACACAACTGTTAAACTGAATCCAGACTCCCCTTTCCATTTTTTCATTATCACCAGAGCTCTTTCTCCCCTTGCCAAGGGGAAGCAAGTCAGAGCTTGGGTCAGATACAACCTTTGCTGCAACTATATCCAAATTGCTTAAATCCATCAGTTGTAACAGCCAAGGTCATAATTAGGCTATAGTTGTGGTTAAAAACAGCAAGTAGAGTTGGACACTTTTAACCCTCACCAAAATGCATGCATCAAGCAGGGGTGTTCGCATGGCTCAGCTGGTTAAGCATCCGACTTCACCTCAGGTCATGACCTTACAGTGAGTTCAAGGCCCACATAGGTCTCTCTAGTATCACTTCAGATGCTCTGTCTCCCTCTCTCTGCCCCTCCCCCATTAACCTCTTTTTCTCTCTCTCTCAAAAATAAGATAAACATTAAAAAATGCATCAGAGAGGCACCTAGGTGGCTCAGTCGGTTAAACAACCAACTTTGGCTCAGGCCATGATCTCACAGCTCATGAGTTTGAGCCCCACATAGGGCTCTGTGTTAACAGCTTAGAACCTGGAGGCTGGTTTGGATGCTGTGTCTAGCTTTTTCACTGCCCCTCCCCTGTTCATACTCTGTCTCTGTCTCTCAAAATAAATAAACATTAAAAAAATTTTTTTAAATGCATCAGGATGTTCAGTGACCTATATCGAATATGCCTGTAGCTGAGAATCTAAACTGGTCAGTACACAACTACCTTCTGTGTCTATCAGAAGGTAAGAGTCTCTGTCAGATAGAAGTCAAGGAATCACCCAAATATGCTGGACCAATCAGCCATTGCAGAGAGAAGCATTCATGGAAATACTTACTAAAATTTACTGAACTATATTATGCCCTGGGAACTGAGTATTTTACATGTCCATACTTCCTCAACTTACAATGGGGTTATGTCCTGATAAACTCATTGTAAATTGAAAATATCAAAGTCAAAAATGCATTTAATACATCTAACCCATCCAATGCCATAGCTTAGCCTAGCCTAACTTGAATGTACTCAGAACACTTATGTTAGCCTACAGATCTCCAAAATCGTCCGACACCTAATTTATAAAAAAGCCTATTTTATAATTAAGTGCTGAATATCTCGTGTAATGTACTGGATACTATGCCAAAAGTAAAACACACACACACACACACACACACACACACACACAAATGGTTGTTATGAGTACAGAATAGTTGTAAGTCTATCAGTTGTTTACCCTCATGATCTCGTAGCTGACTAGGAGCTGCCCAGCATCACCAGAGAGTGTTGCAATGCCTATCGCTAGCCTGGGGAAAAGATCAAAACTCAAAATTCAAAGTATGGTGTCTACGGAATGCACATCACTTTCCCACCATAGTAATGTCAAAAAATCGTAAGTTGAATCAGTGTAAGTCAGGGACTATCTGTGTTATTCTCATTTAATCACTACAAAAGACCCACAGGGCAGATACCAGCATTTGCTCCATTTTGTTTAGAGGTTAACTTGCCTGAGCTCCACATCCACAAAGTTGGACTGCCAAGCCTCTGTGCTCAACCTCAACCCTAGAGTTCCCTTATCTACCGCAGCAGAGCCCACCATGGAGCATGGTGGAAAAAGGCCGAGCAGGGCTCAGAGGGACCATGAGGACTCCCAATTAAGGACAGTAGGGGATGGTGCCTGCCCTGCCGCCTAACACCTGTGTTGCAAGTTCCCTGACCTGCCTGTACCTCACATTCCTCGTGAGTAAAATGAGGATCAGATAGTACCTACCTCATAGGGTTTATAGTAGAATTAAATGAGCTCATGTCTGTTAAGCCCTTACAACAATGCATGTGGTGAGCACTAGATAAACATTTGTAAAATAAGCAAATAAGGACTCAACAAAAGCAAATTGGCTTCTCAGTGTGACAGCCCCTCTGCCCTGGCGCTCAGCTTACTGAACCCCAAAACCAAGCCAAATCCAACATAGACTTTAAAGAAAAAAACAAATGCTCAAACCTTTCCATGGACTCAAGAAGGCAATCAGCACCAATCAGTCCTCCCAGCCCCAAGGAGTAGCCTCAAAACGCCCAGCAAGATCACTGCACAACACAGTTATTACATCTAAAACCACTAGGCTCCTCAGACACATGGAGCTTTTGAAATACAAAGAGTGTGCTTTGGATTCTAATTTAAATATCTATCTATTCACAGAATAGGAAGCCAATTACTTTCCTCTCCCCCAAAGAATTAATATCCCCTCTGAGTTTTATAAACCATCTGGTGCCAAACACACAAACACATCTACGCATTTTCAGGTGAGGAAGGCTGAGAGGAGCCGACTGAGTGTGCCCCAGCTCCCACCCACACACCAAGGCTAAAAAATGTAATTATTCAAAGTCTCAGTAAATGGATGTAATTTCAGGTACCACCAATTCCATTTAGAAATGCATTAATGGGTGCAGTGATTATAGATATTTAGCTTCACAGTATTCATCTATTTTTTTTAAATCCCCAGGTCAAAATGCATTGAGAAAAAAAAATGTCTCTGAACAATTTCATGGGCAGAGAAGGAAACCTTTTCCCCTCCTAGGGGCTGTGATCACGGATTTTGTGGTCAGTTTCCATCCCCAATTTACTCTCAGCTCCAATCAGCCCTCTTTCCTTTGTGTGTCTGCCAGTGTCAAGAAGGTCATGCCAAATGTCAGATCAACCAACCCACACCAATTTGGTTGAGTGTTGGCTCTGTGCCTAACGCTGTTCCCAAGGAGCTGGCGAGCTATTCATGGCACCGAGTCACAATCCTGCCTCTACTCCATCTCCCCCAGGACCAGCTCAGGGAAGACTGCAACACCAGACACCCCTATGACTTCCTCATCATCACTACTGTCTGCTGGGACACATTTGTTCTCCTACACAAAGTAACATTCCCATTTCTCAACTTAATTGCTTGCCTGCTCTGGCTTTCCATGCCAATCACTCAGAACAGCACACCCCTTACTCCAGGCCTTCCTCTGCCCTCAGCAGGATCTCTAAGTGGTCATGGGGTTCTGGAATGTGGATATGCCAACCCCACACCCCAGGCAGATGTAATCGCTATTCAGTGGTCACCCACAAGATCAGCCCTACGTCCTGTGTCTAAGACCACCAGCATCGTCTGGGCAGAGGAAAGGGCAGCACATTCCCAACCTCCATGGAGGAAACCAGAGGACCACCAGGGGTCAAGGACCTCCTCTGGGCAAGGGGGTAGGCACTAACAGACACCGGCCTACCTACTGACACCTTCTCAGGGCCCTTCCCCCAGCTTCATCCAATCAGTTCCAATAAAGAGCCTCCTATAAATGAAAAGGCTCACAACACCTGAGCACCTACCATGTGCTGCAGGAGCTGCAGACAGGCCATCACATTAGATTCTCAATAAATTTTCAATCACACTGAGAAAGAAAGCATTATCATTTTTGGACAATATCATCATTGTGGGGAAGCTGAAGCTCTGAGATGTTTTCACTTTCAGTGTCCATAGAATCACCCATGGAACTTGTAATAATGCTGATTCCCAGTCCCCCCCACCCCCATTAAAGTTCTGACTCAGCATTCTAGAACAGTTTCTACTTCATGTCTACCCTCACTGGTCCTTCATCAAGTGCTCTGGTAGAGAAACCAGGGTTATTACCTCAAAAAAAAAAAAAAGGAGCTAGAAGCCCTACCAGGCAATGCAAGCACTAATACTAACATCTGGGAATCCTCTCACCAGGGGGTGGGGGTGGGGGATGAAAGGGGAGTATATCAAAAGTGCCATTTGGAAAATGTGTTCATCATAAGTACAAGAAACCTATTCATTTTCTCTCTGGTTGGACACAGCCACACAGGGCTTCAAAGATGAAGAATTGTTTCTTTGATATTTGGCACCATTTAGTGCCCAGCTTCCTTTTAAAGACAAGTCTCAACAAGAAAACACACAATTCTCCCTCCTGCTAGCCTGATCTTAGGAGATTTCTCCAAAGAGAGCAAGATGCAATTCCTCTGCTGACTGCCACACTTCACCATAGGAAGGGGCTTTCTTTCTCAGAGTAAGAATAATAGTTCTTACGTAGCATATGTGGTTTGCCAGGCACTATTCTAAGTCAACAGTACAGCTGTCCCCATTCTACAGATGAAGAAACATCTGAAGACACAGAGGGGTTTAAGTGATTTGTCCACGCTGGTAGCAGAGCCATGATTTCAACCCTGGTACTCAGGCTCCACATGGCACCAGGATTTGGGGGAACCTCTGGGACAATATCCCCAGTTACACTGCTCTCCTGAAGCCAAGCTACTAGTGAAGGGTGTTCCCCAGGACCGGCCCCTATGCCTCAACTCAGCACCAGGCTCTTCAAGATGCAGACAGACAAACACATACGTCACCTTCGCCCCCACCTCCTAGTTCCGTCTAATTTCCTCCACTGGCCTCTCTTGCGTTGTACTGCCCATTGCTCTATTCTACAGCTACCTGGCCTTCCTCATACTCATCCTCTGAAGTTCCCCAGGGCCCTGTCCTCAAGGCTCCCAGCCCCAGTCACCCACACTGAAATTGTCCAGGGTCCCTCTCCTGCTCCTGGACTGGGCACTCCTGGAGGAGAGAGATAATGGCATCTGATTTTCTCTGCAATACCCGGTGTGAAGACTGGCAAATAGCAGATGGTTCGTCAGAGTCTGGTGACTCAACGGATGAATCCTGGACCAAAAGCCATTGAGTCTCTGATTAAACTACTCCTCTAATAAGGTGCTCACCACTCCTCAAAGTGGCCCACTGGTTCCATCTGTGGCCATGCACAGACAACTCAGTTTGCAACTGAAGAGGATATTACTATCGCAAAGGTTACTGCACTAACGTACAACATTGCTCTGGCTCCACTCCTCCTAGGAAGGAGACTGTCTCACTTCCCCCTCCACCAAGGGGAGAGAGTGCCAGAGGCTGCGTAGCCAGGTGCCTGGATAGAGGGCTCTGCCCCCTCCATCCCTGAGCACACTGCACCCCACCTGCACTGTAGAATGTTCCAGGGAAGCACAAGAGGTAGCCAGCAGCCCCTGGAGGAGACTGCATGCTAACTGCAAGCTGTCAGACCTCGAGATGGTGAGGGCTCTGCCTTGGCAGAAAAAGTCCCTGAGAAACCCTGAGAACACTGGCTGTGACGCTAGAAACACTCTTCTGGCAGAACCTGAAAGAGGCAGCCTGGCTTTAAGCAGGCTTAAGAGGCTCATCAGCCCCTAAGCTGTGGTCAGCTGACATCTGGGGAGGGTGGAGGGTAGGAGTCTGTTCTTCCAGAGCACTAGGGACCAGCCCACTGGCCCTGCCTAGAGACCATCCAACCCACCCATCACTCATCTATCCTGCAGGGAACTTTCTGAAGGAGGCCCAAGGGGAATTCTGTCTCAGGGTCACCGGGGAAGGTACAGATGACCCATTTAGGAGGGATAACCCTACAGGAGGATTCAGTACAGAGGGAGTGGCTACCCGGGTCAGAAGACACCATGGTAGAAACAGCACACAAACTTGGAGCCAAGACGACTCAGGTTCAAGTCCCAGCTCCCCTACTGATGCTCTGGTGTCAGGAAGATCTTTTAACCCCTGTCCCTCCTCCAGCCTTCACTGCTTGATCTGTAAAATGAGGATTAAAAAAAAAAATACCTGCTCCTAAAAGGAATGTATGTATTTTTCAACTATAGAGCACCATGAAGATTATTACTGTTGACATCTGGGGGCCAGGCAGCACCAGACAATAAGTCTGTCCTTCAGCAATCAGAGCTGATAACCAGGTGGTCACCCAGATTAAGGAGCAGACATCTGTGCAGCCTTCTAAATGCCCAGGAAACAGCCAACCCAGGAGCATTTTCACACCTCATTACCCTGGGCTCTTGGTCCCCAGGTCCCTGCTGTCTGGACAAAGTACCTGTGGCCTTGGGACTGCATAGCCCTGATGGTCAAGGTGACATAGTGTTGTGTTTTGTTTTGTTTTGTTTTTTAACTAACTTTGAATTTGGAAATCATTTTAAACTTAGAGTTGCAAGAATAGCACAAGGAACCTCCATATACCCCTCACCCAGTCTCACCCATTGTTAACATGTTGCTCCATATGCTCTATCATTCATTACACACACACACACACACACACACACACACACACACACAGTTTTTTCTCAGCTACTTAAGAGTAAACACTTCAGTATTTCCCAAAAATGAAGACAAACTTTTAATAACCATAATGGTTATGCAGTTTTTTACTGGTCCAAATTCTGAGTTGAGTCCTATAGTTTGCATGCTCTTGACCAGGTAACCCTAGTTCGAAGACACCAGATTTCTCCATCAGCAGCTGAATGGTATTAGGAGTCAGAATGCACATTTCTACCCTACCTCATAGCTGTGTACATGTACAAAGAGGAGTTCACATTTATTGGGTACTTACTAGGTGCCAGGCACTTGCAAAACCCTTTCCATCAGTTAATTCATGTAATCCCCACATTTATCCCCTTTTCATTGGCGAGGAGAAGAAGCTTGAAGGGAGTGGATAACCTACCAATGACAGGGAGCTCTAACTGGTGGAATTGGAATTAGATCTGGGAATCCAGGGTCACTGGGGTGGCCCAGTCGGTTAAGTGTCCGACTTCAGCTCAGGTCATGATCTCGTGGTTCGTGGGTTTGAGCCCCACATCAGGTTCTGTGCTGGAAGCCCAGAGCCTGGAGCCTGTTTCAGATTCTGTGTCTCCCTCTCTCTCTCTCTGCCCCTCCCCCACTCACGCTCTGTCTCTCTCTGTCTCAAAAATAAATAAAATCTATTAAAAAAATTCTTCTTTTAAAAAAAGAATCTGGGAATCCAGAGCCCATGAACCTGCTCATGTACATACTCACTGCCTCCTTACACACACTCCTACCACATATACAACCCTTTTACATTTTTCTGCATAATGAAGTTGCCTGGCTATGCTTTGTCTTCCAGAAAAATCCAGTCAGCATCCAGGTGACCATGAGTAGGCTGGATGGGAAACACAGGAATGGTCTGGCACAACTCAGTTCAGGCAAAAGATGACCTGAGGTCACAACAGCTACTGATTTTGTCTTCCTCGGGGCCTGAACATCCCCCTTTGGAGACGCACTACCCAGAGAGACTGGAAGGCCAATGAGCAGTTGCCCTACAGGCCCTGTCCCTTAAGACTGAACAAGGGAGTTGGTGTACCCGGGAGTATATGTTTCTGTTTAGGAAACCATAAAGCCATACAACAAACATGAGGTATCCTGATCTTAATGGAAGATATGGGAAGGGATTTTATAATAAGTTGAATTGAGGGTAAAGTCTACATGGATTTTTGGATAGTACCTACATTTTGAGGATGTTTCCTACCATCCAATTTCCCAGGCAAGAGATGGCCTTCATCCTCTTCTGTCATTTGGCTGTGGTCAAAAAGTCTGAGAAGCCCTCGTCTTAGGCAATGAAACGTCTACCTCTTCTCTGAACCCTAAAAAGGCTGATCTAACAGCATGTGGCTTTAGGAAGTCACTTTACCCCTCTGAGCCCACTTTCCTGCACTAAAAAATGCAATAATTGTGAGCCTCCAACCAGATAATGTTCACGAAGCACTCTGAAAACAATAAAACATTAACCCAAAACACTTCTCATTTCAGAAAATTGAAACAAATGTTTTGACAGTCACTTAAAACAACAGGCAAATAAAACCATATTCCTCTGTGTTTCTCCCTCTGCCAATATTTATATAAGATACCATGTCAGTTTACTGAGCAGAGATTCAAACCCATGCTCTCTTCTTAAGAGATGGGAAAACACCTCATCAAATCACTAAGTAATCCACGTTGTGATGTGCTTTCTCAGAGAGCCTCCTTTTTCTAAAGCGCGGTTTTAAGAAGCACAAATTTTAGTCCCATAAATATCGAGAGCATGGACAAAGTTACATCACTGAACATGAAACCTGCACCCACCCTCCTCACACACACAGCACTGTAAATCAGGGGTAGCACCTCTCCTGACCATCTACCCCTGTCCTTTCTCAGAAGCACACCCCTCCCAAGGGTCAAGAGCCTTAATAAAGCAGCAACTTACAACTGTTTTTCTTAAAGAGGTTTTCCCAGATCTTTTCTGGGATGGTTTTGAGAGCGTGGTACAAATCACAGCTCTTAATCCTTCCTTCTGCTTTCTGGACAACAACACCGTTGTTCCTTATGCACAGGAACTAACAATTCAATCCCTGCGCCAGTTTTCACTCTTGATAAAATAACCAGGAAATGAAACGTAAAGTGTGGGATTATGCCAAAACTTGCCAAGCTGGGAGAACCTTTTCTTAACCTTCAACAAGAGACTTCAGAATTTCCATTTTAAATAGATGTATGCTGCAGTTTCCCAGAAATTCTTTACAGAGTTGTTGCTTTCTGGTTTGAAATACAGTTTCTGGGACTACTGTTCCCAGCAATGAAAAAGATGACAAATGAGAAAGACGGGATATAGATGAACCAACAGGTTGGCACTGTATAAGATAAATTTTACTAACATGAAGTTCAACATTTGTCTGGGGAGACAAATGTGGCAGACAAGACAGACTTCTGCCCAGAGGGGCCTAGAAAACTATCCCTTGGGTGATGGCATAATTAACTCTCAAGAGAGCAGCTTCCTGGTCCTTCCAGTATTCACAGACTTTTCCAAGGGGCCTTCTATACTTGGTGCCTTACAGCCCACTGTGGGTGGGTTGACATTCTGTCATCCCTGGTTCAACCTCCATTCCCCAACTCCTCTCTTCAGAGAAGGGGTGGCTGGGTGACTCAGTTGGTTAAGGTTAAGTGTCAACTTCAGCTCAGGTCCTGATCTCACAGTTTGTGAATTCAAATCCCAGGTTGGTCTCTGTGCTGACAGCTCAGAGCCTGGAGCCTGCTTTGGATTCTGTGTCTCTCTGTCTGTCTCTCCCCGCTCGTGCTCTCTCTCTCTCAAAAATAAATAAACATTAAAATTTTTTTTACTTTCGGAGAAAATGGGTTTGCCGAATACAAAAACACACTCTAGATATTTAGCACTGTCTCTAGAAGAATAAGCCTTCTGAAGGAGGCTTATAGCCTTGGCTCATGCCTGATCCCCACTCCCTGCCTCCCTGGGACATGTTCTTAACTGCCTATTCCCAGCCACCTAGAGCCCCAAGCCCCACCCAGACTCCCTGCTCCTCATTCCAGTCCAGGAGAGCCTAACCACCAGCACCCTTGCTCTGTGGTGTGTCAGAGTGGGCACAGTGGTGGTGGGTCAGTGTACAAGGTCATCACCCTATATTTGCATTAAAAACATAATATTCCACGATATAGAGATAAACCTGAGAGTCACGCTAATAATTTAAAATTTTATGATTATTATTTTTTTTTTACTTAGGATGACATTGAATAGCAAATAAAAAGCACCGTGACAAGTCGAGGGAAAAACTACAGAAAAACGGAAAAAGTTTTATACTTTAATACATTTAATGGCAACTTTTTCTGGCTTTTTGAACAAGTGGCCCTGCACTTTCATTTTGCGCTGAGTCCTGCAAATCATGCAGCCAGGACCTGCTGCGTTTCCAAAGGGCTGGGAGGGGAAAGTCAGTCTTGCTCCAAGGTTCAGAAATGTCTTTCCCATTAGCATCACCAGCCTCACTTGGGGATGCGCACCATCAAGGAGAATGGCACAGACCTTTCCAAAGGGTCTACAAGGCTCCAAAACAAAAACTGAGGAACTTAAAGCTAGAAGAGATCTTGTTTAATCAGCTGCTTCCCACCAAGACTACGGAGCCAAGGCACAGAGGACACCAGGGCCTAGCAACCAGGGAGGGAGACAACCAGTGAGGGAATGCCAACAGATATCCCGTTCCCCAGATGCAGAGCACAAGGTTAGAGGTGAAGAGGCCAGAGGAGGCTGGTTCCAACAAGTGCTGTTCTTGACAGCCAGCATATACATCCAAGAAGCCTGGGATCCACCACCAGCCTTGACAGGCATAGTTCCTGGCTGCTTCGCATCTTTCACCTTGCCCAATCTCCCCCAAACCCCTGATATCCTCCCCAACAAGGAGTTTTACAAGATTTGAAATACTTACTGAACCGAGTTCCTTAAAACATTATTGCTTCACTAAATACCAAGTGCCTACTCAGAGCCCAGAGCTGAGCTGGGTACCAAAGTTTCAGAGATGCAGAACAGGGTACCAGCCTTCAAGGAGCAATCTTGGCATAGGCAGGGTATTCAAGTCCCCTCCTCTCTGCCATTCATTCTCTTTAGCAACTCAGGACCTATTCAAAGCTTGCTGTAAGGAGAAGCCAACCCATGGGGTGCCGCAAAACCCCCAAAGACCGGGCCAGTGTAACACTCTTGCTTTCAAGGCCTGTTCTAGAACTTTACTCTCTTAGGTCTTACATTTGAAAAGGCTGTGCCTGCCAAACTGTTTTTACTAATTAATAATTAATGTCTTCCATTACTTACTAATCAGACACTTGCACCACCACCAATCAGCTCAGGAGACCAGAGCTGCTTCTTTTCTGAGGTGCCTCAATCCCCAGCAAAAGCAAAGAAGGACTCTGGCCCTGTGAGCCTTGGACAGCCTGACTTAGAGCAATGAATGGCACAAGGCTCCTGAGCACAAGGCTCCTACAAGTATCAATGCTGGCTCTCACCAATGACCTGGGGTCAGAGCCACCACCACTCCTGTGGTTTCCATATTAGAGACTAAAGACCTACTTTTGGTCCCAGCTCTAAGCACTCCAGCCAAATCACTGAACCCTCATGGACCTGAGTTTCATCATCTGAAGAAGGGGATAATCTCTGATCTTCTGCTGCTATAGTCATCAAGAAAGAAAAGGTACCAGAAAAAACCACCTGCCCTTTGCTTTGGGAATGCCAGGATTACTGAGTTTCCACATCAGTAAAATGAGACTAGTAACAGTTTCTACCTCATCAAATTGTTGTGAGAATTAAGTCACATAATAGTTATAAAACAGTTCCTGGCATTTTTCAAAGACTGGAAAAGAAGAGGCTATTACATAATTGCTACACCATTATTGCTGCTGCTGTTAATGACACTATTATCTCCATTAGTATTATATCTTGCTACCTGGCTAAGAGACACATGAGAAAATAGAACAGTTTTAGAAAACAAGAAGTCTTTTTAAAGACGATAGTAGCATCACCAAGTCTAGAACGGGGGGAACCAGAAGTAGATTCCTCTTATGTTTTGCCACTAATCCAAGAGTGAACCCAAAGTGCAGAAATCAAAACCAAAATGTACCTGCCTTAGCTCAAGCTTTTATGCTTTAAGAACTGTACTGTGAGGCACCTGGATAACTCAGTTGGTTAAGCTTCTGACTCTTGATTTCAGCTCAGGTCATGGTCTCAAAGTTCATGAGTTCAAGCCCCACATTGGGCTCTGCGCTGACAGTGCAGAGCCTGTTTAGGATTCTGTCTCCTTCTCTCTCTGACCCTCCCCTCTCGCTCTCTATCTCTCTCTCTCTCAAAATAAAATAAAACATTGGGAAAAAAAAAAAAAAAAAAAAGAAAGAACTGAACTGTGCCTGGGTGGCTCAGTCAGTTAAGCATCCAACTTTGGCTCAGGTCATGATCTCACAGCTCATGAGTTCGAGCCCCACATCAGCCCAGGGCCTGAAGCCTGTTTCAGATTCTGTGTCTCCCTCTCTTATACTCTCTCTCTCTCTCAAAAATCAACAATAAGTTGGGGAGCCTGGGTGGCTCAGTCGGTTAAGCATCCAACTTTCACTTAGGTCATGATCTCACGGTTCGGTTAGTGAGTTTGAGCCCCGCGTCGGGCTCTGTGCTGACTGCCAGCTCAGAGCCTGGAGACCGTTTCAGAGTCTGTGACTCCCTCTCTCTCTGACCCTCCCCTGCTCACGCTGTCTCTCTCTCTCTCCTAGAAATAAATAAAACATTTTAAAAAATCAATAATAAGCATTTTAAAAATGAAAAAAAAAAAAAGAAATATACTATGGGCATGCCTGGCTGACTCAGTTGGTAGACCATGAGGCTCTTGATCTCAGGATCCTGAGTTTGAGTCCCACATTGGGTGGAGATTACTTAAAAAAAAATACTCTGGGTTCTTTAATGTACAGCAGGATTAAAGAACTTGGATTAAAGAAACGATTTTTATTTATTTTTTTAAACAGTTTTTAAATGTTTATTTATTTTTGAGAGAGAGACAGAGCATGAGCAGGAGAGGAGCACAGAGAAAGGGATACACAGAATCGAAACAGGCTCCAGGCTCTGAGCTGTCAGCACAGAGCCTGGCACGGGGCTCAAACCCATGAACTGCAAGATCATGACCTGAGCCAAAGTCGGACGCTTAACCAACTGAGCCACTCATGTGCCCCAAGAAACATTTTTAAAAAGAAGAAGCAATGTACTCTGGAGAATATCAAACATCTGCTAAGCATCAGGAGCAACTGACCCATCCTGAAAACCTCACATGACTTTCCAGACCAAGGATCCATTGGGGAAAATAAAACCAGCTGTTCCAATGTTTTGTCCCTCTCCCCAAGCCATACTAGAAAAGAATCCAAAAAAAAAAAAGAACATTCAGAAATGATCATGGCAAATCTAAGAAAGCTGACTGAAACAAAGCATGTTTTATGTGAGGAAAAGGAGAACAATTACTCCTAAACCCTTAAGTCTCTCAAGAAGTTGTCTCAAAAGGATATAAGAAATACAGTCAACTGCTGCAGTGTCCCAGCCTCCCATATGGCTGGCCTTTGAAGGTAGGGGACCAGTCAGACACTGCTTTCTCCTAGGTCTGGGAGGACCCTCGGGGTGGGGAGTCAGGGCTTGCTATAGAATAATCACTAGGAACTTCACAGAGTTACCACAGAAGAGTCAGCAGAAGAGATGAAGGTGGGGTGGCTGTGGTGACGGCTGATAGAGTCCTACCCAGCCCTCAAGTCCCCCAAGTCAAGACTTAGCTTAGTACTTCATGGAAAAGACAGATACCATCAGACAGGAACACCTACCTCTCCCCTCACCAAACCCATCAACCTCCCAACATGGGCTCTGGCATGGGCAGCCCTTCCTCCCATAAAATGGGTGAAAGGCTCAGTTCCCAGCTGGGTCCAGTGAGACTTAAGCCCCGGATCCCTTCCCATTCATCCTCTCAGAAACACAGCTCCAGCAACTGTCCCGTCTCTTTCCTGCATCATCTCCCTCTCCACTGGATCATCTCCAGCAGGACAAAACATGCTCTATCATCTCCCACTAAAAAAACCAGGACCCCCTGCCTCAAACCTACAACCTCTCTAACCCTCAGCTAATGTCTCAACCCCACTTCATAACAAAACTGCCTGAAAGATTCACCTATACTTATGGACTCCACTTCCATGCCCCTATTTTCTCTTCCACCTGCTCCCGTCAGGTATTGTCCCTTAAGCTCTGGGACCCCCTCATTCTACTGGATTTTCTCCTACCCTCTCTCTCCTTTGTTGGACCCACCTCTTTTCCCAACCTCTAAATGCCTCTATATCTCAAGGTTTAGGTCTTCTTTTCTGTCTCCACTCTCATCCAAAATGAGTTCAATTAATCTTGTGGCATTGAATATCACCTACAATACCCAAATATACCTCTTCAATCCTGTCTCTCTGGAGCATCGCACTAGTTGACACAGTCATACTTCAAATGTCAAAACAAGATCTCATGCTCTCCTCCACCCCAAAGCTGCTTCTCCCTCCAGCCCTCCCATCTCCATGATATGAGTACCATCCACTCAGGTACTCAAGCCTCTGGGAGTCATCTTTGACTTTTCTCTTTCTCTCACAGACTGCATCCAAATCATCAAGACTGAATCTGACCACTTCTCTTCCTCTCCGGTACTACACCCTCAGTCAAATCGTCATTAACTCTTGTCTGGACTATAGCAACAGCCTGCTACTACTATCCTGTCCCTACAGTTGCCCACCTACATATAGCCCACTCTACAGCAGGTAGAACGGTCTTTCTAAAAATGCAAATCAAATCACATTGCTCCCCTGCTTCAAACCCTCCAATAATTTCTCACTGGGCTTAGAATAAAGTTTAAAGCCCCTTACCTTGACTCTATACCATTTAGCTCTTTCCTATCTGTAACCTCTTCTCCTGCTACTTTCTCATTTGTTCACCACATTCCAGCCACACTAGCCTCTCCATTCTGCAAACTTGAACTTGAAGCCTTACAGCCTTTGCTTTAACAGAACTGATCATTTTATGGGGCGCCTGGGTGGTTCAGTTGGCTAGGTATGTGACTTCGGCTCAGGTCATGATCTCGCGGTTTGTGGGTTCAAGCCTCGCATCGAGTTCTGTGCTGACAGCTCCGAGCCTGGAGCCTGCTTTGGATTCTGTGTCTCCCTCTCTCTCTGCCCCTCCCCTGCTTGTGCTGTCTCCCTCTGTCTCTCAAAAATAAATAAACGTTAAAAAAATTTTTTTAAACAGAACTGGCTGTTCTCTTCTAGAAATACTTTGCCAGCTCATCAACACAAGGATGGCTCTTTCCTGTCGTCGAAACTTTACCTTAAACGTCACCTATTCACAAACACCACTGATCTCTCAATCCAACCACACCATTCAGTCACTTGATATCACATGATGTTATTTTAATTTTCTGCACAGAGATTACTACTGACATTATTCTTGTTTTGGGGGGAGGGGGTTGTTCTGTTTTGTTTTGTTTTTTGTTTTGTTTTGTTTTCCTTGTTGTCTGCTCCCTCTCTCCACTAGACTTCAGGCTCCATAAGCATCCAGACCTTGTCTGCCTCATTCACTTCTGCACTTCCAATGCCTAGAACAATGAGGAGCACACAAGGAGAAATCTAACAAAGATCAATAAATGCAATATGAGCCACACAGGCCCACTGACTGGGAGGGTCGAAGGTTCCAGCCAGCTCTCCAACTTCTCTCTCAAACACAGACGTGAGGCAGGACAGCAGCACCCCAGCCAGTCCCAGCGTTTACTTGTATAAATCTCATCCACCAGATTTTCAAACATCCTGCAAGAGCCCAAACCAGGAAAGGAAGATCCAGGATTTTCTGTGACCATCCGAGCTTCGACTATGCTGCTCCAATACTGACTAGCAGTGTTCTGAGTTGGTGAAGAAAGGAATTCTGACTCCAAGCCCCCAAAAGGCCACCGTCCAGACCTTGGCTAGTGCATTCATTCAGTAAACACAGATTTAACGAGTGCCTACTCTGTGCCAGGCACTGGGCAAAGGATCAAAAGCTGCTTCTGACCTCATGGAGCTGACTGGCGAGCACACAGAAGGTTAGAGAAACGGGGTAACACAGGTACACGCCCGGAGTGGGAAAGTAAGGGCCACACTGGTGCTTGTGGCTGGACGGCACCCTAGCCTACGGCCCCCCGATTTCATCTCTACAGACTCAGGTTTTGGGTAAACTGGCTAGTAGCGCAACGCTCGCGGGCTTTTTCGGAACAGCTACCGCTCGACTAGCGGAGACAAGAGTGACGGTCCCTACCGAGCCCCGGCTTTCGGAGACGCACAGCGCTCGAGGAATATTATTGGCTGATGAGCTCGCTCCCCACCCCCATCCCTCCCCCGCAGGCCCGCGCTCAGGATGGGGAGGGGGCTGAGGTTCCGACTCTCCACCACCATCCCAGAGAACGAAGTCGAAGCCAAAGCCCTCCCCACAACAGATCCCCATTCTCTCTCTCCCCGCTCCCCTCCCTCTCTACTCTCCACTCCCCAGCCCCAAGTTCTCTGACCCAAGGCCCAACTCCCCACCCCCGCCCACCCGGGTGGGGCACCTCCCGGCTCCGTGCGGCCCGAGACCCCAGCGGGGAGGCGTGTCCGGCCCCTCACACCCGGGTCCGAATCCCTCCCAGCTGTAGGACCAGGGGGTAGTTTGAGGCCCCCGCCCCCTCTGCCTGCGAGATTCTGGCCCCGCGCAGATTTGCGGACACCCCCCCCCCCCCCCCCCCCCCCCCCCCCCCCCCCACACAGCTCCAGCACACAAAACCTCAAGAGAGAACGGCCGCGGCGCTGTGCGCGCCAACTCGCCCGGGACCCGCGCGGGAGGCGGGAGCGCGCGGCGGGAACCCGTCGGACCTCGCTGCACAGGTGCGAGCCCGGCGCCGCGTCCGGGTAACTCACTCGATGAAGTAGCTGGCGCCCTCCTCGGTGAAGCCCTCCTCCCAGCCGCGGGGCAAGTCTGAGGAAATGCCAAAAAAAAAAAAAAAAAGTCAGGTCAAACTTGGGCCGCGCGGGCGCGCACCGCCCCCCCCCGAGTGCCGCCCCCCACCCCGCCTGCCCGGCGCCTACCTGAGCGGATCATGTGGCCCGAGTTGACGGGCTCCCCGGTGCGCGGGTGCAGCCAGGTCGTGCGGCGGAGCTCGTCACTGCGCGAGAGAGGTGCACCTGTTAGCGCCGCCGCCGCTCTGGGGGCGCCCGCCCGGCCCCGCACCCCGCCCGGCCCCGCGCCCCCGCCAGCTTGCCCGCTTGCCCGCGCCGCACTTGATGAAGAAGACGCGGCCGTCCCGGCACACGCCGTAGGACCAGTGCTCAGGTAAAGTGTCCCGCCCGACCGCCGCCGCCATGTTCGCCGAGCGCGGATCCGCCGCGGCCGCCGCGGGGCGGGGGAGAGGGGGCGGGGGAGGGGGCGGCGCGGGCGGCGGGCCGGCGGGCTCGGCCTGCGCGGGCCCCGGCGGCGACCCGGGGCGCTCCATCGCGGCGCGCGGCCACGTCCCGGGAGTCCCGAGTTACCGCGCGGCCGCCGAAGTTCGCCGCCGCACCCGCCGACCCGAGCGCGGTGGCCGCGGCCTTTGTCCCCGCGCCTTCCCCGCCCCCAGCCCGCCGGCCCGGGCGCGCCCGCCGCGCGCCCCTTGGCCCCTGAGGCCCCGAGACCCGGGCGGGGCCAAGGGCCGCTGTTGGAGCGCCTCGGCAAACTCCGGAAACAAGGTGCACCCCGAAAGCTCCAGTAAACCCCACCCGACTTCCACGACAAATCTTCAGCCTCCAGGAACTTCTGGAGTTCTTTCTGAACCGTGTAAATCTAAACAGGTTCCATCCATATTCCGAGCCTCGGTGTGTTCCTTCCTCTGTAAAATAAAGTCGGTAGTAAGTACCACAGGAGATTGCTGTGCAGCTTGCGTGAAGTTACTGTGGTGTAAAGTGACTAACTGAACCCTGGCCCGAAGCAGGTGCTCTGTTAACGCCAGGCCAGGCATGATTTCATTTTCCCAAGTTTGCAGCTGGGGTATGAAGCAGGAGAGTGCAGGTTCTCTCCTCACACACCTCCCACACACACAGCCCCAAAGTTACAGGGATCTTAGGCTTCTGCCTTCCAATTCCTGTCAAGGACAGAAAGAAAGACGACACTGTGGACCTGGCTGCATCTCGTGTATCTTTAGAAGAGCAGACCCTCCAGTCTGGGCCTTGAGTGGGGGCTCTGGGAAATTCTTAACATGGCTGGAGCCTTCTCATAGTCAAGTGTATGCTGGAAACTCAGCTCCTGGGGCCTCTTTTGGACCCTTTTCCACCTCCCTTCTATATTCCATTACTTGTGTCCACTTAATTGATATTCTTATGCATGTGTGTGTGTTTATTGCCTTGTATGTTGTATATTAACCCCCCCCACACACACACACACAAATGTCAGCTGGATGAGAGGAGGGACCTTGCCCTGTCTCATATACTGCCATATTCCCAGTGCTTAGAACAGTGCCTGGCTCCTGTGTGAATTCAATGAACACTGAAAAGGGGCATAAAACCCTTTCCACACTGACACCCCTCGCTGAGCATGGACGGAGAGGAAGCTGGGCTCTAGGAGATGTTAAGGAGAACCTTCAAGCGATATAGGCTGCAGTTGGTGGAAAGAGGAAACTGTACGTAGTATGGGCACTGTTATTCAGACAGGCATCCCAGACAGGTGGAAATCAGTTGGCCCCAAGGACTGGTCAAGTTTGACTGAGAAGAGAGCACCCCAGAGGGGAAGGATGGGAGAGCAAACACAGGCTCGTGGGAAGGATATAGGATGTTGAGATCATAAAGGTTCCCTTCCTTGAGACAGACAGTGGTATTGGGGAAGGAGGCTAGTATGAGTTGTAAGGACGGAGTTGGGGGGGCACCTGGCTGGCTCAGTTGGTGGAATGTGTGGCTCTTGACCTCAGGGTCATGGGTTTGAACCCCACAATGAGTATAGAAATTGCTTAAATAAATTTAAAAAATTTAAATTTCTTTTTTTTTTTTTTTTATTTATTTCTAGGAGAGAGAGAGAGGGACAGCATGAGCAGGGGAGGGTCAGAGAGAGAGGGAGTCACAGACTGAAACAGGCTCCAGGCTCTGAGCTGGCAGTCAGCACAGAGCCCGACGCGGGGCCCGAACCCACGACCCGCGAGATCATGACCCAAGTGAAAGTCGGACGTTTAACCCACTAAGCCACCCAGGCGCNAACCGACTAAGCCACCCAGGCGCCCCAAAAAATGTAAATTTCTAAAGAAAGAAAGGGTTGGTGTGATTGTGGAGAATACTAAACACCTGTCTGAGAGGAGCTCTTGCCTTTGAGGAGGTGCTTGAGCAAATGATAAGAAAGTTGTGTTTTTATTCTTATTTTTTAAGTTTATTTACTTAAAAAATTTTTAATGTTTTATTTATTTCTGAGAGAGAGAGACAGCTGAGCAGGGTAGGGTCAAAAGGGAGGGAGACACAGAATCCAAAGCAGGCTCCAGGCTCTGAGCTGGCAGTCAACACAGAGCCTGACGCGTGGCTCAAACACATGAACTGTGAGGTCATGACCTGAGCCGAAGTCGGACGCTTAACCGACTGGGCCACCCAGGCACCCCAAGTTTATTTACTTTTTTGAGATAGAGCACAAACAGTTGAGGGGCAGAGAAGGGGAGACAGAATCCCAAGCAGGCTCCACACCATCAATGCAGAGCCTGATGCAGGACTCAAACTCACAAAATGTGAGATCATGACCTGAGCCAAGATCAAGAGTCGGATACTTAACTGACTGAGTCACCCAGGTACCCAGTTGTGTTTTTATTCTTAAATATTAATTTAAAATAATAATAGGCAAAATATATGAACACAGTTCACAGATAATACAAGTGGTTTCAAACAAATGAAAAGATATTCAATCACCTCATAAGAAGAGAAATGCAGATTAAAATTAAAGTAAGATACTATTTTTTTAAATGTTTATTTGAGAGAGAGAGAGAGAGAGAGAAAACAAGTGGGGGAGGGGCAGAGAGAGAGAGGGAGAGAGACAGAATTCTAAGCAGGCTTCATGCTGACACCACAGAGCCCAATGTAGGGCTCAATCTCACAAACCATGAAATCATGACCTGAGCCAAAATCAAGGGCTGGACGTTTAACCAACTGAGACACCCAGGAACCCCAAGATAGTGTTTTTTTAGATACCAGATCGGCAAAATTGTGCACTGTAGAGAAATATATTCTTATTCGTTATTAGTGGGACTATAAAATGGTTGTCTCTTTGAAGACAATTTGGCAAAAGCTATTACAATTTAAATGCATATTATCTTTTGAGCTAGCAATTCCTCTGCTAGAAATTTATCTTACATTAGTGCTCACACAGAGACACAAAGACTTGTGTACCATAGTATTCACTGTAGTGTTGTCAATAGTTACAAAAGACTGGATACAACCTAAAATGTCTATCAAAAAAGAACTGGTTCATATGGTGATGGATGTTATCTAGACCTTATGGTGATATTTTGCAACATATACAAATATTGAATCATTATGTTGTACACCTGAAACTAATATAATGTTATGTGTCAATTATGCCTCAATTTAAATAGAAAATAATGATTAATTAAATTATGTCATATTCAGGGTGCCTGGGTGGCTCAGTCAGTTGAGCATCCAACTTTGCTGAGGTCATGATCTCATGGTTTGTGGGTTTGAGCCCTGCATCAGGCTGTGCTGATGGCTCAGAGCCTGGAGCCTGCTTTGTATCCTGTGTCTCCCTCTCTCTTTGCATCTCCTTTGCTCATGCTCTCTCTCTTTCTCTGTTTCTCAAAAGTAAAAATAAAAAAACATTAAAAAATTTTTTAATTATGCCATACTCTTACAGTGGGATGCTATACAGCTGTTAAAAAGAATGAACTAGACATTTATGTACAGATATGGAATGGCCTCCAAGATACTAAGTGGAATGCAAGATGCAGAACTGAGTATATGGCATACTACTATTAATATATCAGGGAACATCATGACTGAATAAGATATCCCTTGTTTGTGGACCCACACCCCAACAACAATAATTTTGTATTTATCCATGGACAAAAGTGCTTTGTGGGAGCTGTGGGATTCAGCATCATAGGTCAGGGGACCTGGGAAAAATCTCGCCCACATGTTGCATTGGGCAATGGGCATACAAACCTTGGTCCCACTGTGGACCCTGCAGTGGCCCATGAATCGACTCCCACCCCTCTCAGCCACAGTCCAGGTGCCCCTGGAAAACAGCATCTTACACAATCACTTATGGCTGAGAGAGGTCTTTTTATAAGTCCAGGTTTCCAGTGAAGAAGTTCCAGCAAACAGCTGGAGGAAAAACAAAAGTTTAGATGCATTGTAAAGGCAGCTATTAAAGACTAGAGGAGGTGACTGCTCTTTCAAAGATGGAGACAGCAAGATAAAATTTCAAGGAATGTGAAACATGTATCACAATCATCTCTCAGTAACCAGTCTCGACATGGAGTCTTTCAGTCTCAATCATCAGTCTCAATCATCTTTAAGTTTCAACATGAAGACCTGCAATTGACCCAGCAGATAATTTGAAATACCTGTTTTAAGGAAATTCAATGAGCTACAGGAAAACACAGAAAGACAATTCAATGAAATCAAGAAAACAATACATGAACAAAATAAGTTTAACAAAGAGATAGAAATGGTTAAAAAAAAAAGAACAAAAATTCTAGAGCTGGAGAATACAGTGAATGAAATGAAATCTGCAATAGACATCATCAACAATAGGATAGATTGGAAAGAATCTATTAGAAGATAGGAACTTTGAAATTATCCAGTCAGAGGAGAACAAAGAAAAAAGGATGAAAAGGAGTGAAGACAGCCTACGTGAGTTATGGCAAACCATCAAAAGCAATAATTTATGAATTATGGAGTTCCAGAGTGAGTAGGGGGGAGAAAGCTTATTTAAAGAAATAAAGGCTGGGGTGCCTGGGTGGCTCAGTTGGTTAAGTGTTTGCCTCTTGATTTTGGCTCAGGTCATGATCTCATCCTTGTGAGTTCAAGCCCTCCATTGGGCTCTTCACTGACAACACAGAGCCTTCTTGGGATTCTCTTTCTCCCTCTCTGTCTCTCCTGTGCTCATGCACTCACTCTCTCTCTCTCTCAAAATAAAGAAAGAAAAGAAAAGAAATAATAGTTGAGAACTGCCCAAATCTGGCGAAAGGTTTGGATATCCAAGTTCAAGAAGCTCACAGGTCACCAAACAAACTCAAATTCTCTCCAAGACATATTATAATACAGTTGTCAAAAATCAAAGTTAAAAAAGGAATCTTAAAAGCAGGAAGAGAAAAAAAGCTTGTAACATACAAGGAACCTCTCCCATAAGGCAATCATCATCTCTCAGCAGAAACCTCACAGCCTCAGAGTGAATTAGATGATATATTCAAACTGCTAAAAGAAAAAAAAAACCTCTGCCAACCAAGAATACTCTGTTTGGCAAAGTTATCCTTCAGAAGTGAAAAAAAAAAAGAATTTTTCAGAAAAACAAGCTAAAGGAGTCTGTCACTGCTAGACCTGCCTTACAAGAAATGCTGAAAGGAGTTCTTTAAACTAAAATGAAAGGATATTGATTAGAAACAACAGCAACAACAAAGCACATCAGTAGATGAATGAATAAAGAAGTTGTGAGATATATATATCTCACAGTTGTGAGATACAGATACCTGCATGAGAACATAGATACATATATTCTCATATATATATAGTGATATATGAGATATATACCTACAAATGAGAATAATATTCAGTCATGCAGGAGAAGGAAATCCTGCCACTCGTGACAACAAGGATATACTTTGAGGGTGTTATGCTAAGTGAAATAAGTCAGAGAAAGATAAATACTGTGTGATATCACTTACATGCAGAATCTAAACTCATAACTGAACTCATAGAAACAGAGTAGAATGCTGAATGCCAGAGGGTAGGAGATACAGGGAGATGTTTATTAAAGGGGACAAACATCCAGTTTTAAGTTCTGGGGAATCTAATATACAGCATGATGATCATAGTTAACAATACTGTATTATATACGTGAAAGTTGCGATGAGACTAAATTTTAAATGTTCTCACCACAAAAAAGTAATTATGTAAGGTGACAGAGCTATTAACTAATGCTACTGTAGTAATCATTTCACAATATGTAAGTATGAAATCAACATGCTGTACTCGTTAAACGTATACAGTGTTATATGTCAACTTTATCTAAATAAAACTCTTATATAAATACAAATATATATAGACCCTAAATGAAAACAATAAGAACAGGTAAGGTGATTGTTGCAGTGATAGCAATGGGAAGAGACTTACTTTTCCTTGTGTTCCTTTTTGTACTGGTTGATATTTTTACCACTTAAAACATATATGTAGAATTGGCCGTGAGCAGAGCTTGAAGTGGCTGAGGCCTGTTGGCAGGGCTTTGGAGATGGACAGCCAGATTCTTTAAGATGACTACCTGGCGGCTTTCCTACCTGCCTGTGAGAACCCCCCAGCATGAATTCCTCCTCAGGAGATAGTAAACCATACAGACAAGAGCAATGAGCTGAAACACAGTTTCTGCCCCCAATCTTCACACTGAAGAAGCCCCCTGGAGCTCAGTCAGGATTTAACATCCAAGGACGAAAAGCCTCCCAGCTAGGTGACTTCATTTTCAAGGTGATTCCTGACTTTGATGCACATTGAAAAGGACTTCAGAAAAGAGACCAAACCCTAGGTGTGAAGGGTGTGGATTTCCAAGATCTGTTGAGATCCTGAGGACAGCCAGCAAAATCATCATACACATCTGCTTCTCTCTGTACATGTATCATCACCAGAAGGAGAGGACTGTGCGCTGGAGAGTTGCAACCCACAGCCCTCCACTTGGAATCTTCTGGGGAAAAGCTGGCAAGGCCCCATGGCAACCATTTGGGAAACTACTCTCAGCTCATCCCTGGCAGAGTGGAGTGGGGAGAATGAGGCGAGAGTGAGACCCTGCACTGAGCCAGCTAACCAGATGCATCATCCAAAACTGTACTTTTAGTGCCCTAGTTTTCTAAGTGAGCTTCTTTCCGTGGATGGAGACGGATGATGATGTCTAGGTACAGCCTAGCCTGTGGAGAACCCTGCTAGGAAAGGCGAGTGGCATTTACTGAATACCATGTTTTAGGCATTTACACATATGTCGTATCATTTCCATTAGAGTATAGAAATCAGTAGAAAAAAGAATCTTGAGGCCTTTCATCCAATCTGCCTGGCCACCTCCTCCCATCTTTATATTACCAGTCTCGTATACTTTGGAGATTCCAGTGAGACCCTGTCCCCCCTTCTTCTTCCTTCTCCTATTCTCTACTCCTGCCAAAAGTAAAATGCAACATTGAAAGGAAAAAAATATATGTATACTTAAGAATAAAATAATGTAATTCATCAAGAAAGCTGATAAGAAATACTGTGAAATTATTTCAAAAAATGCCAAAAGATGTATTTGATAAAACCATCACTATTTTTATTTATTTTTTTAATGAATCATGTTTTTTTTTAATTTTTTAATTTTTTTTCTTATTTATTTCTGAGAATATGAGAGAGAGTGAGAGAGAGAGCATGAGCAGGGGAGGATCAGAGAGAGAGGGAGACACAGAATCTGAAGCAGGCTCCAGGCTCTGAGCTGGCTGTCAGCACAGAGCCCGACGCGGGGCTCGATCCCACAAACTGTGAGATCATGACCTGAGCCGAAGTCGGACGCTTAACCGACTGAGCCACCCAGGTGCCCGATTCTAACATAATTTTAATAATAGTGATGGTTTGGGGCCCTTGGGTGGCTCAGTCGGTTAAGCGTCCGACTTCGGCTCAGGTCATGATCTCACAGTTTGTGGGATCGAGCCCCGCGTCGGGCTCTGTGCTGACAGCCAGCTCAGAGCCTGGAGCCTGCTTCAGATTCTGTGTCTCCCTCTCTCTCTGATCCTCCCCTGCTCATGCTCTCTCTCTCACTCTCTCTCTCTCTCAGAAATGAATAAAAAACATTTTAAAAAATTATGTTAGAATCTAAAATTAAAAATAGTGACAGTATCAAATGCTAGTGAATATGCAGAGAAACTGTATCTCTCACACTTTGCCAGTGGGAATGTGACATGGTATAGCCATCCTGGAAAATAGTTTGGCAATTACTTTTTTTCTTAATTTTTATTATTATTTTTTTAAATTAATGTTTATTCTTTAGAGAGAGAGACAGAGTGCAAGCAGGAGAGGGGCAGAGATAGAGGGAGACACAGAATCCGAAGCAGGCTCCAGGCTCTGAGTTATCAGCACAGAGCCCAACACGTGGCTTGAATCCATAGATGGTGAGATCATGACCTGAGCCGAAGTCGGATGCTTAACCAACTGAGCCACCTGGGCACCCCTGACAATTTCTTTAAAAAATAAACATTCAGTTACCAGCATGGTAACCACACATGGTTACCAGTATGACCCAGCAATCCTGGACATTTATCCCAGAGAAATGAAGCATATGTCCTTGTAAAAACTTCAGTGTGATTGTTCAGAGCACGTTTTTGTAATAAACAAAAACTGGAAACAAAATGTTCTTCTATAATAAGTGAATGGTTTGAAAAACTGTGGTACAGTGCCCACTTTGGCAGCACATGTACTAAAATTTGAACAATACAGAGAAGATTAACGTGGTCCCTGCACAAGGGGGACATGCAAATTCATGAAGTCTTCCATATTTAAAAAACAACACAAAACAAAACAAAACCTGTTACACCTGTACCCTGGAATACTGCTTGGTAATGAAAAGGAACAAACTATCGATACAACAACTTGAATAGACCTCCAGGCATTATGCTGAAAGAGCCAATTTGAAAAGGTTACATATTATTGATACCATCACATTTTTCAAAATAAAAAAATAGAGATGGAGAACTGATTAGTGGTTGTCAGGGGCTAGGGATGGTAGTGGGGAGGGGAAAGATGACCATAAAGGAATGGCATGGGGGAGGTCTTTGTAGGGATGAAACAGTTCTGTATCTTGCTTGCAATGGTGGCTACACAAATGAATAAAATAACTATAGAAGTAGGCACACACATTGTATCAATGTCAGCTTTCTGCTTTTGCTATTGTCCGTGTAGTTACATAAGATGTAACCATTGGGGAACTGGGTGGAAAGTAAACAGAGACCTCTCTACTGTCTTTGCAAAATTCTGTGAATCTATAATTATCTCAAAATAAATATTTTTTAAAAAGCATTAGGTAACTACAAATAACCAAATGTTTCTTTTGAGAGTATCTCTCTCAGGTATTTAGAAACATTCTTTAACAATAAAACATTTAAAGACATTCTCATTAAAATAAGAAAAGGGGCACTTGGGTGGCTCAGTCAGTTAAGCATGGACTCTTGATTTCCACTCAGGTCATGATCTCAGGTTCATGAGATTGAGCCCTGAGTCAGGAACTTCCAGCACAGAGCCTGCTTGGGATTCTTTTTCTCTTTCCTCTCTCTGCCCTACACCCCCGTTCATGCACACACACATGGTCTCTCTCTGTCAAAATAAATAAATAAACATTAAAAATTAATAAAATAAAATAAGAAACCTTAAAGAAAAAAAAACCATATCTATAGTGATGCTATTATTTAATATTGTTTTAGAAGTTTTTGACAAGGGGCACCTTGGTGGCACAATCAGTTGAGTGTCCAACTTCAGCTCAGGTCATGATCTCACAGCTGGTGAGTTCGAGCCTTTAGTTGGGCTCTGTGCTGACAGCTCAGAGCCTGGAGCCTCCTTTGGATTTTGTATCTCCCTCTCTCTCTGCCCTCCCCTGCTTGTGTTCTGTCTCTCTCTCTCTCTCTCAAAATAAATAAACAATAAAAAAATTTTTAATAAAAATAAGTTTTTGCCAATACATTAAGATCCGAAACAGAAGTAAAAGATTTAAGTATTAGGAAGGAAATAAAATTATCTTTATTTGTATACAATATACCATGATCCTTTAAATGTGGAAAACAACTTCAAACTCTTAGAATTAATAAGGGAATTCAGAACCAAGATAATGTCACAAGATCAATACTTTGATCAGCAGTCACTGAACTCTTCTCCCTTATGATAGTAGCAAATATATAAACAACATAGGAATAAAACTAATGAAAAAACATATGTAAAACATATTTAACCTATATGATCAAAAACTGAAAAGCTTTACTGAGAGATAGTGAATATTATGATTTTATTTCAAATTTAAACATAAATGTAAAAATAAATAAATAAAAGCAATTTCTGCATTCTAAGGGTCTTGGTAAGATTTAGAAATTCTTGCAATTACTAGTAATATTATTCAATGAATTTTAAGCAAAAATATTTATGTTGTAGAGTCTAGCTCTGTACTACTCAAAGTGGTAGCCATTGGCCCCATGAATTATGGCTAATCTATACTGTCTGAATTGCTATGTGTTCTAAATAGAAAAAGCATATCAGATTTTGAAGATTTAGTGTAAAATATTTAAAATATCTAATTCATAATTGTGTTGATTACATGTTGAAATAATATTTTGGAAGTTTTGGGTTATGTAAAATACATTATCAGAATAGTGGTTCCTACAAAATTTTAAGTTACATATATTTGCTCACCTTTGTGACTCACTTTATATTTCAGTCAGACAGCACTGTTACAGCTTTTTTATTTCACACTTTCATGTACCTATAGACCTTACTGGCCATTAAAATTACTTGTGAGCTTTAAAAGGAAAAAAGCCTGGGCCATACCCTAAGAAATTCAATTGGTGTTGGTAATATTGGTATGGTCTTAAATCTCCCTAGGTGATTCTAATGTACTCCCAAGGTTAATAACCACCACTATTGACCTCAGGCTATCAACCCCTGAAGGATTCTTTTTCACGTTTATCATTTCATACAATTAAGACAGGTACCCGGCAGGCTAAGAAGTAACATTTGAATCTGAGAGCACAGATGTGGTGCTGGTTCCATTCTGGATGGATACCTCATGTGGCTGATCAAAACAAGATGTGAATTTTCCCCAGCCTATGGCATGATCATGGCAAAAATTTCAGTTTATAAAAACAAAGTACAGTAATTCTTTTTTTTTTTTTTAAAGCTTTAAAGCACAGTTACTAATATTTGAGCTGGTTCTGAGCAGATAGAATTTATGATGGATTTAAAACACAGAGGTTTGTGTGCTTTCTTCCCTTTCTGATCACAGTATCTCTAGGAGGTGGGCAGGGCAAGCGTTTTTATCCTCATTTTTAGAGGAAGACACTGAGGCCCACCCACAGAGGGCAAGTGGGTTGCCTAAGATTGTGTGACTAGGTACATAACATAGTCTAGACTGGGAAACACCTTTCAACACCTGTCCAAGGCCCTCTGTTTCCAATGTATTTATCTTAGGACAAATCACTACGACCTATGATAAAAGGAGCTTTTGTCCAGAGGTTCTTTCCCTTAATCGGCCCTAGCGAAGGACTTCAGTTTATACTAGATACCCCTGCTGATGTACATGGTACTAAGCCAACATCTTAAAAGCAAAATAGTTCATGCTCAAAGATGAATCAAAATGTGATTCAGTCAACCAAACATGTGCCCCCAAAATTTCAGCTTCCAGGTAACCAAGAATGCATTATCTTCCTGTAAAAAGTCTGCATTACTCTACAGGAGACAGCATGGCGTGAGAGAAGAGCATGGACTCTGGGGGCTCTCAGACCTGCAGGTGACTCCAAGTGCCAGCCCTCACTAGGCTGTGCATCCTGGGCATGGCTCGTCTCTCATTTCCTGAACATCTACTGGCAAGAGACACAACAGAATCCTAGGCTTCAAGTGGAGCACACACCATGGCCCCTCCCCTCAAGAATTCTCAGGATGTGGGAGAAGTGTGTCCTATAAATCCCAGAAGAACAGAGCTGCTCTGGAGCAGCTGGGCAGCATCACAGGAGCCTGAAGGTGATGGCTCAGGGAAATAAATAGAGATACATAGAGAAAGAGAAAGCAAACGTGGCAAAAAGTTAACAATTGGTGAATCTAGAAATATGGAGATTCATTGTATATCTTGCAACTTTTCTATAAATTGGAACATTTTCAAAATAAAAAGCTGGGGTAGAAAAGTTTAAAAAAAAACAAATATTAAATACTAAAATATTTAGCAATAAGCTAATGAGAAATGTGAAAGTTTAATACAGAGAAAACCCCTATATATTACTAAGGTTTATAAAACCTGAATAAATGGGAGAGACATACCTTGAGGAGGAGGACATCAAATGGGGTGGATAGGAATAAGAGATCCAAGACTGAATTATGTACCCCCAAAATTTGTATATTGAAACCCTAATCCCTAATGTGACTATTCAGAGATCGGGTCTTTAAAGAAGTAATTAATATTAAATGGGGTCATAGGGTGAGGCCCTAATCCATTAGGACTGGTGTCTTTGTAAGAAGAGGAAGAGAGACCAGAGGGCTGATTCCCTCCTCCTTCCACTCCCCTCCCCCCTCCATATCCCCATCTCCCTATTTCCCTCTCTCCACCTGTTCACAGGCACAGAGGAAAGACGTGTGAGGACTCATGGAGAAGACAGCCATCTGCAAACCAGGAGGAGAGACCTCACCAGAAACTAACCCTGCTGGCACCTGGACCTGGGAGTTCCAGCTTCCAGACTGTGGGAGAATAACAGCCTGAGTTACTTTGTTGTTGCAGCCTGGGTGGACTAAGACAACAAGTGCTGTATCCAAGTTCAAAGTCACAAGATGAGGGCATGGTGGAGCCTCGATTTGTACCTAGAACAGTTTGGACCCTCCCCCCATGTAGAGATTGTGTGAGTCAGGTCAGTGGGATCAGAAATGCCCATGGAGGCACCTGGCTGGCTCAGTCAAAAGAACAAACAACTCTTGATCTCTGGGTTGTGTGTGAGTTTGTGCCCTACTTTGGGTATAAAGATAACTAAAAAATTAAGTGTCCGACTTTGCCGCAAGTCATGATCTCCTGGTTGGTGAGTTCAGGCCACGTTGGGCTCAGAGCCTGGACACAGAGCCTGGAGCCTGCTTCAGATTCTGTGTCTCCCTCCCTCTCAAAAAAAAAATATTAAAAAGATTTTTTTAAAAAAAGAAAGAAAAGAAATGCACACAGCAGTTTGTACCCTGATTATGGTAGTCTATGTGAAGCCTCAAGTTCTGCATTTTAATAAGTGACATACCCACCAGGTGATTGTGTTGAAGGTGGTCCCACACCACACTTTGAGAAATGCCACTCTACTTTCATCCTGGAGGTTCAGAGAGATGCAGCAGGGAGCAAGTGATCCTCAAAGGAAATGCATATACAGCTTCTACAAAGATAAGCAAAATGAAACAAACAAACCACTATTAGCCTCTGAGAAAGAGTTTTGAGGGTCTGGTATGAGAGGGAGACTTATTTTTTTATTTTTGTTTTATTTCATATTTTTTAACCTTAAGAAAGTATAGTAAAACCTTGAATTGCGAATAACTTGTTCTGCGAGTGTTCTGCAAGACAAGCAAACATTTCTAATAAACTTTAAAAAAAATTTTAACATTTATTTATTTTTAAGAGATACAGAGAGACAGAGCACAAGTAGAGGACGGGAAGAGAGAGAGAGGGAAACAGAATCTGAAGCAGGGTCCAAGCTCTGAGCTGTCAGCACAGAGCCTGACGCAGGGCTCGAACTCAGAAACTGCGAGATCATGGCCTGAGCCGAAGTTGGACACTTAACCAACTGAGCCACCCAGGCGCCCCTCTAATAAACTTTAACTTGAAAAATGAGTGATGTCTTGCATAGACCAATGGAACAGAATTGAGAACTCAGAAGTGGACCCAAAAGTATACAGCCAACTGATCTTTGACAAAGCAGGAAAGAATATCCAATGGAAAAAAGACAGCCTTTTTAACAGATGGTGTTGGGAGAACTGGACAGCAACATGCAGAAGAATGAAACTAGATCATTTTCTCACACCATGCACAAAAATCAACTCAAAATGGATAAAGGACCTGAACGTGAGACAGGAAACTATCAACACCCTAGAGGAGAAAGCAGGAAACAACCTCCTTGACCTCCACCGCAGCAACTTCTTACTTGACACATCCCCAAAAGCAAGGGAATCAAGAGCAAAAATAAACTGTTGGGACCTCATCAAGATTAAAAGCTTCTGCACAGCCAAGGAAACAACCCAGAAAATTAATAGGCAACCAACGGAATGGGAAAAGATAGTTGCAAATGACATATCAGATAAAGGGTTAATATCCAGAATCTATAAGGAACTCACCAAACTACACGCCCGAAAAACAAACAACCCAGTGAAGAAATGGGCAGAAGACATGAACAGACACTTCTCCAAAGAGGACATCCAGATGGCCAACAGACACATGAAACGATGCTCAGCATCCCTCCTCATCAGGGAAATACAAATCAAAACCACACTGAGATACCACCTCACACCAGTCAGAGTGGCTAAAATGAGCAAATCAGAGAACTCTAGATGCTGGCGAGGATGTGGAGAAACGGGCACCCTCCTACACTGTTGGTGGGAATGTAAACTGGTACAGCCCCTCTGGAAAACAGTGTGGAGGTTCCTCAGGAAACTAACAATAGAACTCCCTTATGACCCAGCAATAGCACTGCTAGGAATTTACCCAAGGGATACAGAAATGCTGAGGCATAGGAGCACATGTACCCCAATGTTCATAGCAGCACTCTCCACAATAGCTAAAACATGGAAAGAGCCTAAGTGTCATCAACAGACGAATGGATCAAGAAGATGTGGTTTATCTATACCATGGAATACTACATGGCAATGAGAAAGAAGGAAATCTGGCCATGTGTAGCAACATGGATGGACCTTGAGGGTGTTATGCTGAGCGAAATAAGTCAGGCAGAGAAGGACAAATATCATATGTTTGCACGTATAGGAGGATTAGGAGGAACTTGACGGAGGAACAAGGGGGAGAAGAAGGGTGGAAATGGTGGGGGAAAGGGAGAGAGGCAAACCATGAAAGACTCTTGAATGCTGAGAAAAACTGAGGACTGATGGATGTGGGGGGGAGGGGGGTTGGGCATGGAGGAGGGCACTTTGGGGATGAGCACTGAGTGTTATGTAGAAACTAATTTGACAATAAACTATTTGTAAAAAAAAAAGAAAAGAAAAGAAAAATGAGTGATGTCTTGCAATATGACTGTTGTCGAATGTCACATGATCAAGAACAACTAAGCCAATGGTTCTTGAAATTTGCTTTGATATACAAGTACTTTGGATTACAAGCATGTTTCAGGAATGAATTATGCAAGGTTTTTATTATTTTTCAAGAAAAAAACTACATCGGGCTCTGTGCTGACAGCTCAGAGCCTGGAGCCTGCTTCAGATTCTGTGTCTCCCTCTCTCTTCTCCTCCCTGCTTGTGCTCTGTCTCTCAAAAATGAATAAAATTAAAAAAAAAACTTATTTAATAAGACAATGAGCTTTTTATAAGCATGTTGCCTAATGAATAGATACTCAACAAGTAAAAATTCCTTTTTTTAAATTTAATTTATTTCTAGGAGAGAGAGAGAGAGAGAGACAGCGTGAGCAGGGGAGGGTCAGAGAGAGAGGGAGTCACAGACTGAAACAGGCTCCAGGCTCTGAGCTGGCAGTCAGCACAGAGCCCGATGCAGGGCTCGAACCCACGAACCGCGGGATCATGACCTAAGCGAAAGTCGGACGCTTTACCAACTAAGCCACCCAGGCGCCCCCCTTTCCTTTTTGTCTTCCACTCAAACATTTGCCATCTCCGGGGCACCTGAGTGGCTCAGTAGGTTGAGGGTCCAACTTCGGCTCAGGTCATGATCTCCGCTGTCAGCACGGAGCCTGCTTTGGAGCCTCTGCCCCCTCTGCTCCTGCCCTGCTTGTGTGTGCGCTCTCTCTCAAAAATAAATACAACATAAAAAAAAAAAAATTAAGAGCTAAGATACCTTAAAAACAAACAAACGTTTGCCATCCCTTTCCTTCCCTCCATGCCCCCACCGAACAGTGTCTCCATTTGTGCATTTGATTAACAAACTTTAACTTAATTCACACTGTATTCTAAGCACTGTTCTAACAGTATAGCTGCTTGCATAAAACAGACAATCCCTCCCAGCCCGCACACACCTTTTAGTCCCCGTCTCACCTCTGCCAATTTTGACTTCTTAATTCTTGTCTCTCCAGGCCATCCCCATACACACACCTAAACTAGCTTTCCCGTTCCCCTCCCTCAGAACCTGACCTAAATTCTCCCCCACGGAGCCTCCAGACAGACCCCCAGTGATATTCTTAGCAGGGTCGGAAACTCCTAGGAATCTGTGAGCCAGCTCCCTGCTGCCCTCTGGTGGGCTCCTTGGGACTCACGTCTCTTTTCTTTAGGGCCCGCATCTCCCTACTCGGCATCTACTCCGTCTTGGGTGGGTAGGTCCCAGGGAATGTGTACCCAGAATATATTGGCTTTTCCTGAACCTGTGGCTCAGAACTGGGATCTGTATGATCCAAGGTCTGAGCCAGAATGTCCCTAAAGGCCACTGCCCTTGACAGAGGCAGTGCTGTATGGGAGGGCAACAGTACTGCCCCATCTGTCTCTGTGTGTGTGTGGTAGGGGGGTGGGGGCTGTGGGTACTTCAGGTGAAATGTCTTTAATAGAATTTTTTTATTCTTTCTTTTAATCTCTGTTTTTTATCTTGTGCCAAAGGCAACTTATACTCCTTCAGAAACATCAGAAAATAGAGACATGAAAAAGACTTAAACAATCTCACCTAAATAGACATCATTTCTGCTCATACCTCGAGCAGGAGCAGAGGGAAAGGGTGCTAGTCCCGGACCCAGCACACCTGATTCTAGTCCTCACTGTCCCCTAACTGTGTGACCCTGGGAACACCCGTCACTTCTTGGAGCCTCAATGTATCATACACACAAACATGAGCACCCCTGTACAGTGTCCCATCTGGCTTTCCTCTTCTGAGATTCTAAGCCAGTGGTCCCAAGCAGTCCCCTCATCAGTTAGGCCCTTAGGCTATTCCAAATTTTAATCACTACAAATATTGAAAAGCAGTAAAAGTAGGCTAAAACAAGTTACAAATAATTAGGAGGAAAAACTCTGAAAAGTTCTGAAAATGGACAAAAATGCCTCAAAACTCCTAGAGGGTTGAAAATTGCCTTATGAAGCATGAAAACAGCTGACACTATAGGGAAAGAAATCCCAGCCACTGGGGAATATTTCATTTCAACCAAATCATTGTTTCAATCAAAATGTATTCATGAGAATGCTTTCAGAAAAACTGCTTTCAGTCCAATCCTATATCTGTGTGAGGCAGCCAGCAAGAGCTTCCATCCACCTCCCGTATGAACTTGGAAGAAGTCTGAGGTCTCCACACCTGGTGAAATAAACATCAGACCAACTGCAGGCATGCATGTCCCCAGCAAGCATTTACTGATTCTCTTCTTGTCGGCTCTGCGCTGAGCACTGGGGTTACACGGCCACCAGGACGGCCCTGCCATCCTCTCCCCACAGGGGCTCCCAGCCAGTGTGACAGGGCAAACACATCCACGTGTAACTCAATCAGGGTGAGACAAGGCGAGAACTGCAAGTCATGGCCAACGGTGAAAGGCAGGGAGGCCACTGCCCTGCCCCTCCAGCAGCCATGAAGCTGTAGAAACAGCCTTCCCCTTCTCAGTAAAAAGTTCCAGTTGTTTTTGTCATGAGACAAATCATCCCAATACTCAGTGCCTCAAAACAACCATTAGTTTGCTCAAGATTCTGTAGGCCAAGAAATCAGAGGGCATGGCAGGAATGGCCGGTCTCTGCTCCAAAATGTCTGGGGCCTCGGCTGGGAAGGTCAGTGGCTGGGGGTGACTCCAGGGCTGGGGGCAGGAGTCACATGGGGTATCTTCACCTACATGCCCCAAGGTAAGTACTGGATATTGCCTGGGCCATAACTGTGGCAGTTTTCCTGGGCACCGCCACGTGGCCTCTGCGTGTGGCCTAGGCTCTCACCATGGAGGCTTCAGAGTCCCAGCTGCCCAAGGTGGCAGCTCAGGACCCCAAGCACGAGTGTCCTGGTAACAAAGCCTTTTCTGCCTTCACTACAGAAGTCCTGAAGTGTCACTTCTCAGAATTAGTTACAAGCAAGCCGTAGGCCTGCCAGATTGATGAGGAGGAAGATTAGACACCACGTCTTGATTGGAGAATAGTAAGGTTCCAAGAAGACAGGTGCAGTGGAGTTTTTGCTGTGGCCATCTTTGACACAACTTGCCACATCCGGGATGGATCCAGCGCCCCATTTACTGCCCAGCATGGGAGGGCAGGCCTGAGTCGGGCCCAGGGAGAGGTGAGGCAGAGGTAAGATGGGAAAGGAGCCGGACTCCTTTTTGCCCAATTCCGTGGGCAATTCCATTTGACCATGGCTTCAGTTTCTCCTCCTCCCCGATGACTCCACATCTCCAGCCCACAGCTTTCTTCTGAGTTTCAGACGAGTTGTCCACTTGCCCACCTACTTTGCCTTTTAGGGCCTCAGTGTGTTCTTGTGAAGAGGGGAGATGTTGATACTCTCCACCTCATGCCTAACACATGGAAATGGCTAGTAAGTGGTAGCTATTAGATGACATTTCTATGTGAGTATCTTTTTTGTTTCTTAATTATCAGGAATATAGTTGAGTTTCTTTCTTTTTAATGTATGTTTATTTTTGAGAGAGAGTATGAACATGAGTGGAGACAGGCAGAGAGAGTGGGACAGAGGATCCAAAGAGGGCTTTGCAGAGAACCCGATGTGGGGCTTGAACCCATGAACCGTGAGATCATGACCTGAGCCGAGGTCAGACACTTAACTGACTGAGCCACCCAGACACCCCTCTAGGTGAATATCTTAAAGACAGTTCAAACCCAACATCTCCAAAATCGAACTTACAATGTGCTGCCCATGCCTGCCCCTTGCTCGGTGTCCCCTCCCTGCAGGAATGGACCACCACCCTTCTCTTGCCGGTGTCACAGGCCTGGCAGTCATCTTTCATACCTCGCTCACTCTCTCACTCCCCATATCCCACCTGACCCCAGGTCTTGACAAGTTTACTCTCTAGATGTTTCTCTAAAATTTTCCACTCTTCTCCATCTCTGTCCTAACACTCAGTCCAATCCGTAGTCATCTCTCCTTTGGACTCTGGCCTCCTCCCTGGTCTCACAAATTCACTAGTTGCAGTCGCCCTTCTATCCACCCACATGCGTTCTTCACACAGCGAGCTGACAGGAAGGTTTCAGAAGATAAAGCTGCCCATGTCACTCTGCCCAATGAGAAATCTTTATCCCTGTTGCTCTAAAGAAAAGGCAGATCATGAGGCACCTGGGTGGCTCAGTTAAGCATCCAACTGTGGCTCAGGTTATGTTCTTGCAGTTTGTGAGTTGGAGCCTCGCATCAGGCTCTCTGCTGTCAGCACGGAACCCGCTTCAGATCCTCAGTTTCCCTCTCTCTCTGTCCCTCCCCCACTTGCACTCTCTCTCAAAAATAAAAAATTTAAATAAATAGAAAAGGCAGATCTCTTTTAAAAGGCGTACAAAGTCCTGCCTGCCTCCCTCCCTCCTCGTTAACCCCACTCTCCCTCCCCCACACTCACTGTGCTCCCTTCTATTCCGTTCCTGGAATGCTCCTACCCCCTCCCACTTTGCTCCCCCTTCCTGCAGATAACAGCTCAAGAATTCACTTCCTCAAGGAAGCCTCCTCTGCCTGCCTGGTGAGACCCACCCACCCAACCTTGGTGGGCTTGGCTCTTAGCACTCCTTTGTAGCGTATGTTACAATTGGCATCTACATTTGTATGGTGATTATTTGAATATCTCTCTCTTCCACAACCCTGTAAGCTCCCCCAGGGTAGGGGTCATGTCTGGTTTTGGTCACTATTATATCTCAAAGTCTAAAACAGCACCTGACGCATAGTTTAATAAATACTTGTTGATTGGATGGATGGATGGATGGATAGGTGGATGGATGACAGAAGGGAGGAGAGGCACCAGGGCCATTGTAAGTAAGCATTTAGACAACGTTGCAGAATGAAGAAATGGGTAGGTTGGGCAGAGCCCAGAAGATGACTCACACACACCTAATTTTCCAACCTTTAGGCAGGCACAGGCCAGAAAGGAATCTGTCAGGATGTAGGAAAAAGTGATTCCGTCAGGACTGGAAAAACTCATCTCCCTGCCCCAGGGCCCATCTCTTGGAGGTACTGGAGACTGGAATACTTTTACCTGCTTCCAGAACTTAGCATGCCTACCTGATCCACATCCTTCTTTTCCACATAAGGACCAGCCAGGCAGTGAGAGTTGGCCACCACCAGAAGGCTGTGCAGGGATGGAGAAAACAAGGCTCAGACAGACAGACCAGGGGTCCATCCTGACCGTGCTATTTACAGCCTCTCCATCCCAGGCTCTTCCCCCTGGGGTAGTAGGACCTAAGTCTCATCACCTGAAGGGCTAACTCTCACACCCAAAATCTCAGTTCAACTTCCCCAGGGACTTCCTGCCATGAACTCCAGGTGCCTTGACACACTCATCCATAATGCCTATGTCTTTTCTTCCTGTTCCCCCAACCCACTCTTCACCTTGCTTTCAAAAGTCAGAGAACTGCCCTTCAACAGTGTTGAGAGTGTCCCACCTCAGGCTGCTTTGAAAAAAGATGAAGAAATAAGCCCTCCATTTTTAAAATCTAATGTCTAGTCTTTGTGGCCTCATATTGGTCATGTGGCCTTGGGCAAGCTACTTTACATCCAGTTTATAGGAAGAAACTGAGGCAAAGAGAAGTTTAATAATCTCTGCAACACATGGTTGCTATAAGCAAAGAAAGTGGGGCCCAGGTGGCTAAGACAGTTAGGTATCTGACTCTTGATTTCAGCTCAGGTCATGATCTCAAAGTCACAGGATCAAACCCCAAGTCGGGCTCTGCACTGACAGTGCAGGGACTGCTTGGGATTCTCTTTCTCTCTGCCTTTCCTTCCACTGCTCTCAAGTGCATGCACACTCTCTTTCTCAAAATAATAAACATTTTTAAATAAAAAAAGGTCTAAAGAAATCATAGAGGCAAAAGGGTTTGTAATCCATAACTCCCTGATCCTGAATTAGAAGTGCTCAGCGGTGATTTGCATAAATAATGACACTTAGTATAGGGCTTTACAATTTACAAAAGCCACACCCTTTGAAATCTTTGTGAATTTGTTAATGAGTAACTGTATGAGAATAGACTCTCTAGGAAATGTATGTGCCTCTCCAGTGATGGGATTTCAATCACTGCAATAAATTAGCTGGAGATCTGAGTTCAACGAGGAGGGGCTCCGTCTAATAACTCCCAAAGGGTACCTAATCAGTCTTCCCAATCTTTGAACCTGAAGCCGTATTGGTGAGGTGTGAGAGCCAACGGGACAGGTCATGTTGAGGATCTCAGATCAGCTGAAACTAGGAGAGGAAATGCCAGCAAGAACAGGGCCCCCGGAATGACACACACCAGCCCTTTCCTGAAGCACCAGACAGTCTCTCTGTCCCTAGCTCCCCCCGTAGGTATGGCATTCCAATCCCAGCACCATGGCATCCCCATATGGCACCAGAAAGGCAATCTAGGAGCCCCAGCCTCCAGCCTGTTGGTCAGTGCCTCAAAGACACATCCCCAAAACAGCCTCTCCCCATTTCAGAAACCCCAGCTGGGCTTGCCCTTAGGCACCCTGACTACCAGAACCAGAGAGGACAGTCCCTTGCAGGGACAGCATGCTTTCTATTGGCCCAAGTTCCTCTTCTGCTGCCTCCTTCCTCCTTCCCAAACTCCTGTGCAGTAGAGTTCCCAAGAGACCTAGCACACAAATGAGGAACTACTTACTATCCAGCAGTAAAGACCGAAATCCTTTTGAGTGGTGACCTTCCCGTGCCAGGAGGAGTTCAAGCAGACACTGAAAAACCACTTGTGAAGAGTGCTCCCAACCAAAACTCAAACAGCTGCCAGGTCTTGTGGACTCTACTACTGTGTTCCACCTCCCACCTACTTCTGTCTCGGCAGGTCCTGTGTGTGGCCACCCAGGCTCCGCTTCCCTTACAAATAGCAAATAGTTCTACAGAATATTCTAGCAGCTTGACCTGGACCTGGGCCCTCTGGGAGTTGACCTAAGTCCTTTCCCAGACTTCACCACTGAGTTCACCAATCAAACTAAAATACCCTAGACCCTCACACTGCACACCCTCTGCCTCCGTACTTTGTTCATGCTGTTCCCTCTGCCCAGGCTCTTTGCCTGCAGTTTGCCCCCTCCCCACTTGCCCAGTGCGTCTTCCTGATCCAGCTTACCTGCCATCTCCTCTGTGAAGTCCTCCCATATTCTGTGATTTGTCCCTAACACCTTCTCTACAGCTCTCTTCTTAATTTCTGTCTTAAGAGGTTTGGATAATGTGCCCCTCCCCACACTAGTCTGCAAGTCTTTTAAACTGTAGGATCAGGTGTGGGTCATCTTACTAGCATCTGGCATAGCACCGTGCTGACAGCAGGAACTCTATGAATGTGTGTTGAATGAATTAGTGACGAATCCAGAACCTAAACTGCTGTTCACAGCTTGTACAGAATATTTGTCCCCGAAGTGCTCAATAAATATCTGCCGAGTGAACAAACTGTGTTTATAATTATAGACCTCACAGAGACTTTTTTTTTTCTAATTTATTTCTGAGAGAGAGAGAGACAGCATGAGCAGGGGAGGGTCAGAGAGAGAGGGAGACACAGAATCTGAAACAGGCTCCAGGCGCTGAGCTGTCAGCACAGAGCCCGATGTGGGGCTCAAACCCACAAACCGAACCGTGAGATCATGACCTGAGCTGAAGACGGACGCTCAACTGACTGAGCCACCCAGGTGCCCCTCACAGAGACTTTTTAAAATGAGTTATGTTGGACATACAGAGAGACGTAGAGACTACAACAAAAAGCCCTTGTACTTACCACCTAGCTTAGAAAAGAAAGCATTACAGACACAGGTGAAACTGTCCGCATAGCCCTGCACAATCCTGCTCCCCTCCTCCCCACTAGAGAGGCACCACTATCCTGATATGGGGGGTTATCAGTCCCAAACTAGTACTACTACCTAGGTCACTGTGTTTGCAGCCACAGCAACACGTAATAATGTGAGCAACAGTATGACTGGGTGCTGCTCCAACAGCACTTGCTTGGAGTCGAAAGGCAGCTCTTATTAGCTTGGGAGAATCTGAATTTTTACTTATAGGTAACAGCATTAGAGAGAAACAATATAAAAATAAAAGAGAGCTATGCCTAAGTTCACTTAGATTTCTGGAGATTTTAAAATATGATTGCTCTAATGGATACGTTTTCATACCAGAAATTAGCTAAAATGTTACTGTTAATAATTTTTAAGTTTGTCTAGAAAACATGGGTCTTTTTTAAAAAAGAAAAAACTCTGTATGTATGTATGTATGCATTTGTTTATTTACTTATTTAAGGTAATCTCTATGCCCAGCATGGGATTTGGACCAAGACCCTTATATGAAGAGTTCCGTGCAATACTGACTAAGCCAAACAGGTGCCCCGAATGTGGGTCTTTATTATTTGCACTCCTTGTTTAAAAAGGAAAAAAAAAATCTTGAAAGAAAGGATTGTAAGAGGCCTCTAGGTATAGTGAGAGGAACACAGGACATCCTAATGCTCTTGGTTTGAGTTACCTTTTCTGAACCATAATTTCCCCATCTTCAAAATGGGATATATATTCTTTCGAATTTATGCTAAGCCTCCTTCCAAGAATATCCGCAGTCAACTTTTTGGGAAGTTGTGAAAAATCAAAGAAATCATATGAGAGCACACATAAATTATATAAGAAGCTGCATATATAAGGTTGTGTTAGCAACATTAGCAACAACACAATATACGCCACCTAGTAGCGAAAAAGAGTAACTGCATCTGGATACAATTCAAACAATTGAGATTTTTGCAGGGACTATTGGACATTTGAGGAAAGCCTCTAACATAAATGACAAATAAGCAAAGGAGCTCAGCAAAAACAGACATGGTAGAGGCAGGAAAAATTTAAGGTTATCATTAATGAGGAGCAGCTGGGTGGCTCAGTCTGTTAAGCATCCAACTTTGGCCCAGGTCATCATCTTGAGGTTTGTGGATTCGAGCCTCACATCGGGCTCTGTGCTGTTAGCTCAGTGCCTGGAGCCTGCTTCAGATTCTGGGTCTCCCTCACCCCCTCCCCCACTTGTGCGCTGTCTCTCTCTAAAAAATAAACATTAGAAAAAGATTATCATTAATGTATTCAGAGATGAGAAGATATCTACAAAACAATAGGTTTCTCTAAAAAAATTAAAGAAACAAAAATGAGCTCTGAGCAGTGGTGAGTTGGCTTAAGCTCATAAAGGCTAACACGAGCCAACTGTTATATTTTCAGGAATTCTGCAAGCCAGTTAAACACTGGCTTTATTAAAAAAATAAATTATATAAACTCAAAGGTAAATATATTCAAAACAAATGTAATATATACTCAAAACCCATCACTTCTGGATTGTTTTATTGTTTTACTATTATTCGTGATCTTAGAACCATTTATGTTTATTGTTTCTGTAGAGGGGAAATCCTATATGATGGCCTACTACCGAGCATCTTTTCCCAACTCCACATGTGACATCACACTAGTAGCTTGAAATTGGCCATAGTAGGAGTTTTTACACCACAGAAAATAGGTAAACACTACAGATCAGTGTTGGCATCTCCCCTCCAAGAGTTAAACATTTGCCAACATACCAACACACAACATATATGCATGTGAACAATGTATACATGTGTATACCCATAACATATATGTATATTTACACACGTGTATGTACTCATGCAACAATACACATATAACACCTATCAACATACCACTGACTCTGGGAAATTAAAAATACCAAGGTATTAATGAAACACTAAGTAAAATTAGAAGATAAAGCACAGACTTCCCAGAAAGTAGGAAAACAGATGGATAATAGTTGGCAAAAAATGAAAAAATTAGAGGATCAGTCCAGAAAGTCTGAGCAAATAATGAGCTTCAGAAAGAGAACATAGAAAATCATGTGAAAGAAACACTAAAGGAATAATTCAAGAAAATCTCCTGAAACTGTAAGACAATTTTGAGACGGAAATAGGTTACCTTGCAGAACAAATGAAAAAAAAATATCATCGCAAATCTCAGAGCACTAAGCAATAAAGAGATGATCCTAAGAGCATCAAGTCGAAAAGAAAGAAACAGGTGACAAAGGACTGGCAATCAATCAGAATGACACCTGACTTCTCAACAGCAGTTTTTAAGCTAAAAACAATAAGCACTAAAAATGTTTAGGAACAATGATTTCCAACTTAGACTCTGTTCCCAAATTCTCTGCCAATCAACAGGGAGAGTTGAAAAAGACATTTTCCAAGATCTCAAAAACTTTTTTCAACTCTTACGTGCATTCAACATTTATGTGCATTAATACTGAGAATCTACTACATGCCAGACAGTATTCCAAAAACTAGGGATAGAACAATGAATAAACAAGGTCCTTATTCAAATGCTCTTATAATCTGAAAATACCAACACAACATGTCAGATAGTAATCAGCACTCTGATGAACAGCAGAATTGCAGGGAAGGAGTGCTGGGTGGGAGGGGCCCCTCTTTTACATAGGGGCTGTGAAGTTACAGTTGAACAGAGATCGAAGGGGAGGAATAGACCATGTGGATAGCTGGGGGGAAGAGCCTTCCCTGCAGAGGAATTAATAAGGACAGTGGCTCTGGGAAGAGTATCTGTGAAACCAGGCCACAGAGACTGGAAAGAGTGGTGGGAGACTAACACAGAGGTGGCTGGAGGAGGCCAAGTCACAGGGGCCCTTTGTACTGGGTATTTTCCTCTTGTCCCTCCAGACCCGCTCTCCCCACTTCTCTGCTGCCTGGGAACCTGGACCACACCAACAGGCCCCCTTGACCTCTGGCTTCCTGTGGGATCTGGCCAATGGGAGGTACCTGCAATAAATCAGAAGGCAGGAGTCCTTACTGAGGGCCACAGCTTTCACCAGGTGACCCTCCTTAGTTCCCCTGAACTCTCCAGACTAGGGGGTGGAAATGCCTAATATCTCCCCAGGGTTGCTAACTCCAGGGAACGGTACACAGTTATGCCCTGGGGCTTCTCTCAACTCTACTCACATCTTCGTAAAAATGTTCCTTTAGTAGATTCTTGCCAAATTCTTCAATGTGAGTGTGACATCCATCTGTTTCCTACCAGGATCCTAACACTCCTTTATAGGGCAAGATAAGGATTTTAGATTTAATTCTGAATGAGATGGGAAGCCACTGGAGGTTTTTGAGCCTATGGGACATCATGCGACTTACATCTTAAAAGAACACTCTACGTGCTGGATGAAGAAAAGACCTCGGTGGAGCTCACAGAACAGTTAGGGGGCTTTTACAGTAGTAAGGGTAGAAAGCAGCGTTGGGCTCGGGTGATTGTAGGAAAGGTCATAATGGTTCAACTGTGGGCATATGTTGTAAAGGTAGAGCCAAGAGGATTTGGTGATCAAGTACCTATAAGATGCAAGAAAAACAAGGCTGACTCGGGTTTTTGGTTTGAGCATGAGTTGCCATTTACTGAGATGGAGATGTCTGGGGAGAGAGCAGGTTTGGGCTGCTAGAATCAAGAATTCTGTTTGGGATTAAAAAAAAAAGTCTAGGTGTTTATTAGAGATTCCAGTGGGCATATTGAATAGGCGACGCATACATATCTAAGGCTGGAGTTCAGGGATGCCCTGGAGGTATGAATTTTAGCGTTAACTTCTAAGGTAGCATTTAAAGTCCTAGACCAGGTGAAATTACCTAGGAGTTGATATAAACAGAAAAGAAAAGAGGTCCAAGGAGTGAGCCTTTTCTTTGGGAGCTACCAGAGGATGTTTCACCAAAAGGAGAAAACCAAGAAAGATGTGAGTATAGGAATCTGACACCAGAAGCTGGAAGAATCCCCACATTGAAGGAGAAAGTGGCTCTCAGACCTGTGGGGAAGACAAACCTGTCTGGGGCGCCTGGATGGCTCAGTTGGTTGGGTGTCCGACTTCAGCTCACGTCGTGATCCAAGGTCTGTGGGATCAAGCCCCGTGTCGGGCTCTGTGCTGACAGCTCATAGCCTGGAGCCTGAAGCCTCCTTCAGATTCTGTGTCTCCCCAACTCATGCTGCCTATCACCATCTCTCAAAAATGAATAAACGTTAAAAAAACTTTAGAGTAACCTGTCTGAATTGGAGCTAGAGGTTATGGGTCCTGGGAGGGATATCACCAAGAAAAAGAAAGGAAGTAAACATGCTTGAACATACTGAGATTTAAACCATGGTTCAAAGTTTGGGGCAGAATCAGACACAGGAACACAGAACACTAAGCAGATGTAAGAACAAGTCGTGTACGAACGCATTTTAGGTAAACATATATATTTACGTGAAATGTTAGAGAATTATACATATTATGTATAAGCACTTATATAAAAGCCACAGAAATGAAACCTAAAATACTGACTTAACCAAAAACTATTCTGTAATTGAGGATTTCTAGGGAAGAGGTATAAAATAAAAAGTAAAAAATCCTAGTATAAAAATGCTATTTAGAGGAACTCCACACTTGTGTGTATCCTAAAGAATTGAAAACAAGGACTCAAAACAAGAGCATGTACATGAATGTTTTAGTAGGACTATTTGAAACAGTCAAAAGGTGTAAACCCAAATCTCTCTAAAGTGAGTGCATAAATTATGCTCATATGCAGTGGGATATTCAGCTATAAATGTACTGACATGCTACATGAATGAACTCCCAAAACATCATGCCAAGTAAAAGCCATACATAATAGGTCACAGGTTACATGATTCATTTATTCGAAATATCCAGAACAGAAAGCAGATTGGTGGTTGCCAGGGGCAGGGTGAGGTGGAGAGAATGAGGAGTAACTGTATGTATGTTTGTTTGTATGTATGTATGTATACTATTTGAGACAGAATGCACATGTGCAAGTTGGGGAGAGACAGAGAGTCCCAAGCAGGCTCCCCTATGTCAGTGCAAAGCTCAAAGTGGGGTTTAATCTCACCAACAATTAAGATCATGACCTGAGCCAAAATTAAGAGCAAGCCATTAGCTTAACTGACTGAGCCACCAGGTACCTGAGTAACTGCTTTATGAGTATGGTTTCATTTTGGGGTGATAAAATATTTTGGAACTAGATGGGGTGATGTTTGCACATTATAAATGTACTAACCGCCACTGAACTCTTCACTTTAAAATAAAATGATGAATTTTATGTTATGTGAATTTCACCTCAATTTTTATTTTTTAATTTACTTTTTTGAGAGAGAGAAAGAGAGAGAGCACAACTGGGAGAGTCAGAGAGAGGGAGAATCAATCCCAAGCAGGCTCTACACCCTAAGCACAGAGCCCGACATGGGCCTTGAACCCACAAACTGCGAGATCATGACCTGAGCTAAAATCAAGACACCTGACTGAGCCCCCTGTAAAATACTTTTAAAACTACACATATGCATAATTTTGATTAAAAAATAGTAATAAGATGAGGGGGCTGGCTATCAGTAGAACATGTGACTCTTGATCTCAGGGGCCTCAGGAGTTCAAGTCCCATGATGGGCAGAAATTACTTAAAAAACAAAACAAAAAAAAAACCTTAAAAATCACCTTCCTTTAAGTGACATGTTTGTCTTCCCTTTTTTTTTTAAAAGTAAACTCTAGGGGCGCCTGGGTGGCTCAGTCGGTTAAGTGTCTGACTTCGGCTCAGGTCATGATCTCACGGTTCGTGTGTTCAGGCCCCACATCAGGCTCTGTGCTGACAGCTAGCTCAGAGCCTGGAGCCTGTTTCGGATTCTGTGTCTCCCTCTCTCTCTGACCCTCCCCTGGCTCATGCTATCTCTCTCAGAAATAAACAAAACATTAAAAAAATTTTTTTAAAAATAATAAACTCTATGCCCAACATGAAGCTCAAACTCATGAAGACCCCAAGATTAAGAGTTGCATCTCTAGCAAGTGAGCCAGCCAAGAGTCCCCCACAAAAAAGATAATTCTTTTAAAAATGTTTACTTTTGAGAGAACATGTGGGGAGAGGCAGAGAGGTGCAACAGACCCAAAGCGGGCTCTGCGCGGACAGCAGCCAAGCCCCATGTGGAGTTCAAATTCAGGAACCATGAGATCATGGCCTGAGCCAAAGTCTGACACTCAACTGATTGAGCCGCCCCAGCACCCCAGAAAAGATGATTTTTAAATGAAGAGAACAGTTGTTGAAGGAAACCTTCAAACCTTAGCTGCTAACATATGGGTAGAATTGGACAAATAATACACACATGCTGATTCCAACTGTGTCAGAAAAGGAAAAGCATATGGAAACGTTCGTTTAAAAAGGAAGAAGAAATGTCTAAATCTGAAAGATGGATGAAGACCATATTAAACAGAAGGGGAAACAAAAAACAATTTATTAGACTGCTCTATTTTTTAAACAGATCATTCAAAAAAATCATTAGGGATTATCAATAAAATTCTTAAACTTCTACAGCCAAAATACCATAAACAAGATGGAAAGACAGAAAAATTGGGGAAAATACTTGTAACAAGTGACAAAGGATTAACAATAACAATGTTTCAAGGGTGCCTGGGTGTCTCAGTTGGCTGAACATCCAACTTCAGCTCAGGTCATGATCTCATGGTTTAAGGGTTCAAGCCCCACGTGAGGCTCTGTGCTGACACCTCAGAGCCTGGAGCCTGCTTCAGATTGTGTCTCCTTGTTCTCAAAAATAAACAAATATAAAAAGGAAAAAAAAGAATATTCCAAAAGAGACAAACTTTACAGGGCATGAATAAGCAATTCACAAAAAAGAAACATAAGATACTCATTAGTAATCAAAGAAGTAAAATAGAATAAAACAAAGAATAGAGTATCATTCTCTCTTAAAAAAAAAAAAAATTTTGTGGTGCTTGAGTGGCTTAGTTAGTTGAGTGTTCAACTCCTGATTTGAGCTCAGGTCATGATCTGTTATGAGATTGGAACCTGTTTGGGATTCTCTTTCCCTCTGCCCCTCTCCCCTGCTCACCCTCTCTGAAATTTAAAAAAAAAAATTGAAAGGGACATGGTGAAATGACACTCATGCACTTTTGGATCTTTTATCAGACTTTTGAAATGCAGTTTTGCAAAACATACAAATTATAAAACATAAATGTTGACGTTCCTATTCTTGAGATATATCTTGAGATAACAAGGCAAATTACAGTACATAGCACCCATGAAAACAAAATCAGGACATAACAAAAATGGTAGGGAAATGGACCTATGTAGTAGGATGTCCACGTAATCTTAATAGGTAGGTACCTGGAGGGATGTTCACCAAATCAATTGCTAAGGTTCATTCTCTCTGAATGATTTAACTACTACACATTAACTTCATGTAATCCTCACAGTAATTTAGAGATATATTTTTTTAGAGCACACTCACACAAGCTGGGGAAGGGCAAAGAGAGGACAGAATCCCAGGCAAGCTCCACATGGTCGGCGCAGAGCCTAATGTGGGGCTTGAACCCTCAAACCATGAGATCATAACCTGAGCCAAAGTCAGACAACCAACTGAGCTACCCAGGTGCCCCAACAGATTCTTTAGATTTTGACTCCATAGCCTTTAAGCTGCAGAGCTGTTGCTGAAAACCAAGTTTGAACTCTCTGTCCACAACTTAAAAAAATTGCAGATGTTTTTACATTTTCTTTCTTGTTTACTATTATCAAACATACTAATTTTTTAAGGCACTAAGAAAAGCTATTTGCAGTCATTTAGTATTTGCAGTGATTCTGGGGGTGCCTTGGTGGCTCAGCTGGTTAAGTGTCGAACTTTTAATTTCAGATCAGGTCATGATCTCGCAGTCTGTGGGATGGAGCTGTATTGGGCTCTGGACTGACAGCCTGGAGCGTATTTGGGATTCTACCTGCCCTCTCTGCCCCACTCCTGCTTGTGCTTGCTCCAAAGAAAAAAAATACTTTAAAAATAGCTGTAGTAATTATTGGCTTGATGGTAAGAATCACAAATATGTAAATACTTCTTACAATTAGAAAGCAACCTATACATGCTTTGGAACATCAATGCCCCACCTACTATGAACTAGTTTTTGGTCCAGAACCATCAATAACCAACATCTGCATAGCTATTTAGATTCCAAGGGATCGTGCTGGGAGTTACCTTGTTTTACTTGTTCATCACTCTTGGAGATGTTTGCCTTACTAGTCAGTTTGAGTCTTGGTTTATGATGGTTAGCCACTTTTAAGACATGAAATGAACACAAAGGATGAGAAACTTAAAATCTAACACCTGGTAATAATTGGGTTAAATACTGAAACAGATGGCTTCCCATTATTTGTGAGCCCATTAGAAGGGGGACTGAATCAGCCTGTATAGCCAGCAGAGAGCACACAATACTGGGTAGGTGAATATATCAAGTGCCCTGAAAAACAAGGGAAGTCACTTGCTGTTACCCCAGAGCACAGTACTCAAAAGGCGATCAATGGTAGCTGATACTAGTCTCTTGAAAACAAGGGACTTCACCTAATAGTGTGATTTCAAACACAACTTTAATTATTGCTTAGGGTAAACCTTAAGTAAATAGCTTAAGTGTATTTATTCAAATGATACACTTAGAAAACAGTACATAAAAATCACTTTTTCTCAATTCTGAAGCATGGCTCCGTATACCAGCCAGATATACAGCTTATCATTTACCTGTCTTACATCTTCAACAACTCAACTCATGGTTCAAGACTTGTCACTTTTAAACAGGGATACCCCACATACCTCATTAGGTTCTTTTAAGAATTGAATACTCAGAAAACACCCAGCTGAGTATTTAACCCATTCAAGAGTTGCAAGGCTTAGTGGCCTGGGTTCATCTCACAGACAGTTCTTCTGGTTCCCCCTGACTCAGATGAACTGTGCTTGCTCTTACCTGAAACCCTTCATCTTTAAAGCCTTACCAACTAGACTGGGATCAAATTATCAGGTCCTCCTTAGGCCCCTTCATACTAAAGATGTTTCTCCTGCAGAAAAACTTTCTTGTTCATTTCTGATGAGATTACTACATACATTACCTGGATAACATTCATCATTAAGTCTACCTCAGTCTTAACATCAAATGTACCAAAAATACTTAGAATCATGTTTGCCAGGATATCAAAACAAGTCACTCCTTTCCTAGTTTATTCCAGTCCTGCCACTCCCTCCCCCATTTAACAACTTCTAACCACATTATAAACCGCTCAGCTAGTTGAGCAGCGAAGGGATGGATAGATGGGCACTATCTTGTTGCTCCCTGCAAAATCACACTCCTCATTCTGCTGAAACACTTCCACACCAAAAAATTCAACACATATGAATCAATGACGTAAATATTTCTAGGGAAAAAAAAAAATACAAAATATGCTTCTAGTTAGACAATTTTATTGCTTGAGCACATAGACAAATTTATGCAACCAGGGCAGACGCTGTGGATGACTCGCTGAAAAGAAAAAAAAGGAGAGGGAAGAAAAGTTGGATTAATATAGGTCCCCCATATTCATTCACAGATTCTAACACCTAACGCAGCTATTTTCGAACAGCTAAGATAATACATAAGATGCATCAAGCATAAGAACAAAGACACTCACTCATCTAAGGGAGAACTGGTCAACATAAGGGAAAAAACCTTTCTGGTGAAAACTGAATATTTGGAAATGAAGCATTATAATGGGCTATCTATGCAAAAATAAAGACAACATAAAAACCAGGAGCAGAACTATGACCTGAAACTATCTAAAAGTGATTCAAAGGGCTTATACAGGTTTTAAATCAGGGGTCTGCAAACTATGGCCGTTTGCTTGTCTTTGTAAACAAAGTTTCACGGGAACACAGCCATACCCATTTGTCTATGGCTGAGTTCCTCCTAAAACGGCAGCTGAAAGAGTAGTCAACCACAGAGGCCTGGCCTAAAACATGTACTACAGACCTTTTACTACAGTTGCTAGTATATTTACTATACAGCTAATGTATGTTTTTATTAACAAAAAAGGTTAATACTTACTATTTCCAGTTTGGGGGGAGGACTCGTTTGGTCTTATAATATCGAGCCAATCGGTGAATACGGCTCTCAATCAGAATCAGCCGGAATTTAGCATCCTTATCCTAAAAGACAAAGAGTTATTTTTATCCTACAATAAAAATTAAAGAAATTTAAGAAACGCCCCCCTCATAATAACATAATCAAATATTATTTTAACAAAAAAATGTATAGGTACCATGCACTTTAATGAAGTTACTCAATGCCCTGTAATAGAACCCTAGGCTAAGGTTCATGTGGCTAGATTAAGTCCTTAAGGGAATTTAAGGCTTCCAAAAATCTTAACACGAATTGCAAAACTGCAAATGAAAAAACAAAACTCCACAAAAAAACACCTCAACATTTTCAACCAAGTGAATATACTACATCTAGGGGAGCCAAAGCCGCCCCCCACCTCCACCTAGCCAATCTTTTCTGGTAGAATTTTTATCTCAAAGCAACCGTGGCGTGCGTAGTCTGTGCTTCATGCGTCTTTAAGAAATTCAAATCAGATGCACAACAACTTTACTGAAGTAAGCTCATACAAACAGTTCCATTCTCTTACTTTTCTGTTCCTCTCAAGATGCTTTCGAACAGCAACAGCTTTCTTAATCAAATGGTAGAGGTCCTCAGGAAGATCGGGAGCAAGTCCTTTGGACTTAAGGATTCTCAAAATTTTATTGCCTGTCACAAAACGTACTTGTGCAACACCATGGGAGTCTCTCAGGATCACACCTGAAAAAAAACCAGTAATATAAATCCCCTCACCAAACACACAACTGAAGCATGTGACATCACGACTCTGAGATCAAGTCATTTCCAAGTTTTCCTCTGTAAAACAGGATTCCTTTTGTATCACAGAAAAACAACATGAGGACGCATGTAAAGCTCACTCAGACATCAAGGTAGGTTTACGCAACACTAAGGAAAACCCTTCTGGAGGAAACTGCGAATGCTGGAAGACTAACAACATAGTGAACTTGCTGGATTATAGGCCACCAAAGAAATCAATGAGACTCCCACGTATATTTGCTTAATAACTGAAATCGGATCAGACAGTCTAAGAATTTTACATACATTATTTCTTAAATCTCAAGACAGCACCATCTGAACACTTGACAGTTTATTATGTGTTTCCTATTCGGTGTGGATAGCTCTGGCTAGACTATATAAGCTCCAAGAGGGCTTTTCCCTTTTTTCTGACTATTGTAGTCTCAGGGTCCAGAACCACATAGCAGGCAAACAGTTGCTGAATGAAACCATCAGCACAAAGTTGCACACAGTTGAGGTTCAAACCACAACATTGGTGCATGACAAGTACTCTGAGCTGGCAATCCCAACTCCACTTCATAGCTGAGTGACCTGGGGCTAGCACGGTGAGCTGCACGGTGCCTCGGTTTCCTCAACTGTAAGATGAAAAAAACTTCACAATCGTTTGAAAGTACAACTATCAGAGTTAAATGAAGTCAATATCTGTAAAATGGGTAGAACCATTCGGTCAGGAGTAAATACACCTAGCCCGTACTAAGTACTCACTAAATTTTGGCAAGCATTTTAATGATTTTCCCATCTTCCAAACTAAGAGCTGGAGAGTTCAACAAATGAACACTTGGCCGCGGTCATCAGCGGTAAAGCCAGGAAAACGAACTAAAAGTTCTCAAAGCACGTATGCGACACATTTACCCGCAGAGACTTTTTCAGCAAGTTACACGAGGGCAGGCGGAAGGGGCTACATTATACAGAAATACCCACCGATCTGTGAGGGAGTCAGGCCCTTCTTGGCCAGTTTGTAGATCTGCTCCTTCACGTCGTCGGACGTCAACTTCAGCCACTGTTTAGGGAAAAGAAACTGGCCTTAGAACGAGAAACAGGGATGGTATCTAAGGACCTTGGTCCCTATCACCCTCGAAGAGGAGCTCCCCAGCACACACAGCCCCCACACCTCGGTACTGCTTCTCCCGAGCGACGGATGGTAGCCCCCCTGCCCGACTTCTCCCGCGTCCCCCCACGCTACTTACAGTGGGGACGCTGCGGCGGTAAGGCAGAGCTGACTGGGACAGGCCCTTCCTGGGGAGAGAAAGTCTCGCAATGAGATTGGTGGTGGTCAATGCCACAATAACCTAGAACATCATCCCCCTCGACTCGCTGTCCACACGCCCTCCTTTTCCCCCCATCCCTCGGCCCAAGGCTTGCAATCCCCTAGGAAACCCGAGCTCACCCGGGAGCGTGCATGCGACCCATGATGGCGGCGGTCAGGCAGCGAAAAAGAGAGCGAGGGTAGGAACGCCGCAGGAAGCTACCCAGCACACAGGAAGTGACCTCACATACGTCCACCCTTATCCCATGCAGGAGGCGGAGCTACGCTGCGTGACTCCCGGCGTCCCGAGGCCGCATATCCCGAAATGCATTTCAGCGTTGTACTGCATGATTCCTCGAGCGGCTGGACTACGTGTCCCAGCATGCATCGGTCTTTAAGGAGGCTCGTGGCCAGAGCGGGAAATTAGGTCCGCCACTAGTCGGCTTTCCGGAAGAGCTTCCCGCGCCAAAAAAGCGCAGGTTCAAATCCCTGACTGGGAGTGTGCATGGGGCAGCTAGTTTCAAGGATTGGTGGATTTGATCCCTGCCCTAGAAAGGTCATTGAATTTGGGCGCCTGAGGTTCAACCATGCAGCTGTTCATTCATCACTTCACCAGCGCCAGGTCTTGACTTGGCACTAGCTACGTAGTCTTTCCCTGCCTTTAATGAATTCACAGGTAGAGTAATACCATGGTAGTTACCACGCAGCCACCGCTATCATTTTTTAAAGTTTATTTATTTTGAGAGAGAGAGAGAGTGTGTGTTGGGGGGTGGGGAGAGGGGAAGGGCAGAGAGAGGGAGAGAGAATCCCAAGCAGGTTCCATGCTCAGCATGAAGCCCAGCTCGGGGCTCGATCTTACAACTGTGAGATCATGACCTGAGTCTAAATCAAGTCGGACACTTAACCAACTGACTGACCCAACTGCCCTGAAACCTGATTATATTTTAAGACAAAAAGAATTAGATCTAAAAATTACTGTTAACACATTTATTAAAAATAGAGGTTCAGTGACCAAATGGTCTTTAAGGATTGAACTTTAAAAATTTTTTGAGGTAAAATTCATATACCATAAAATTAGCTATCTTAACCATTTGAAGTGTACAATTAAGTGCCTTTTAGTATTTTCACAGTATTATGCAACCAACCATCATCACTAATTCCAGGAATTTTCATCACCCCAAAAAGCCTTGTACTCTTAATTACTTGGTAGGCTTCCCTCCCCACCATCCCTGGCAACCGTTCATCTGCATGGTCTCTATTGACTTGCCTATTCTGGACATTAAATGTAAATGGAATCATATAATATGTGGCCTTTTGATACTGGTTTCTTATGTTTTCAAGGTTTGTCCATGTTGTAGCATCTACATTACTTTTTACGGTCAACATTCTGTATGAATATGCCCTTTTACTTACCCATCAGTTGATGGACATGTGGCTTATTTCTCCTACTTGGCCATTATGAGTAGTGCTATGAAAACTTATGTATAAGTATTTGAATACTCTTCAATTCTCTTGGAAATTGTATATATTATGAATTGCTACGTTATAGGGTAACTTTCTTTTTTGGAAGCTGCCAAATGTTTTCCACATCAACGGCACCACTTTACATTCCCACCAGCAAGGTATGAGGGCTCAAAGTTCTCCACAGACTTAAAAAACAAAACAACCTTTATTAAGGAGGCTCCATGCCCAATGTGGGACTTGAACTCATGACTTGAGATCAAGAGTTGGATGCTTTACCAACTAAGGCAGCCAAGAGTGCCCTACTACTTTTAAATTCTAGCTATCGATCCTAGTGGGTATGAATTGGTATCTCTTAGTAGTTTTGAGATATGTAGAGCCTGCTTGGGATTCTCCCTCCTCCTCTCTTTACCCTTCCCCTGCTCATACTCTCTCTCTCTCTCTCTCTCTCTCACACACACACACGCATCTCTGGCCTAATCCAAGGTTACAAAGATGGACACCTGTTTTCTTCTAGGAGTTTGATAATTTTTAGCTATGTTTATACCTTTGATTTTGAATTTTTGCATATACTGTACCAGTTCTATACTTCATTCTTTTGAATGTGGCTAATTGTGCCAGGACCATTTGCTAAAAAAACCTCTTAGCTATTTTGATGGTGGCAGTCTTGTGTCTTTCTGGATCATGATTCAAACAAAAATAACCAAACAGTTGTTCTGGAAATGAAATACAGAACAACCAAAACTAACAAACTCTATGGAGTAGGCACATGGGTAGCTCAGTGGGTTGAGGATCTGACTTCAGCTCAGATCATGATCTCATAGTTCATGAGTTCAAGCCCTGTGTCAGGCTCTGTTCTGACAGCTCAGGCCCAGGAGCCTGCTTCGGATTCTAGGTCTCCCTCTCTCTCTCTCTCTCAAAAATATAAAAAAAAAAAAAAAAAAAAAAAAACCCATCCAAAACTCAATGGAGGACTTAAACAGTTGAAAAAGTAGTAAATTGGAAAGGAAGTCACAATAAATTATTCAGAATTGAAGATTTAAGAATAATGACCCATCCTAGTTAATACAGATAAAACAAGATTAGCCCCAAGGTAATAACAACTGAAGGTGTGTGATGGATTCATTCATGGAGTTCATTACACTATTACCTAATTTTGTAGATGTCTAAGTTTTACATGATAAAGCATTTCAAAAAAGTAAGGGTGAAATTAAGGTCCCCCCCCCCCCCCCCACTGACTGAAACTGGGTTTATCACTCCAGGAAAATGGCTTTGTGTAAGTTACTAGTCTTTTATGGTCTCTGGGCCCCTTTACATGTTCTCTGTAGGGTCAAAGAACCATAGCTTCACACTGGTATTATTCCAAGATGGAGGTAAAGTATTAGAGGACATTGTTTTGTAGATATGTATATAACATGCTGTTACTATTTAATATTTAAGTAAACCACCAAAGGCCATGGACCATACTCAGAGAAGTCTGTGAATATCGCATATTTTGTCATTCCAATTATATGAAATGGTGATGGAGCAAAGTGGCAATCCAGACCTTCAAAGAACCACACTTAGAAGTCAGATTTTTGGGGGCAACTGACAGATCTGTTTTGAAATTCAGGATTTTTGAACTTAACATTAACTCCTGGGTGAGAAACAAAGTACACAACACTCAGCTCATATCAAAGTTTGTTTATTTTTTAAGTGAACTCTGTGCCCAACATGGGGTTCAAACTCATGACCCCAAGATCAAGAGTTGCTCACTTTACCAACTGAGCCAGGCAGGCTCCCCGGGTTCATATACAGTTTGGAACCAAAAATGTTAATACGCTGATGAGTAAAGAAATGATAGCAGACTCCTTTATTCCAGAAATATTTTAATACAATCGTAGTACAGTTATGAAGTCACATTCAATCCACTGAATATATTCAAAGTATTAATAAAAATATTATACATCTTTACTGACTACCTTAATATAATTAAAGTATTTGGTTCTTATAGATGAGATTACTTGCCATAGTCATTCATATTTGCATTGCTAATCGAAGAGCATGTAAGTAAATCCATGGATTAGGGTAAGTGGGGCTTTAGTCCTTTTTGATCTGAAGTCTAAGTATCAAAATTGAGTATTTTCTCTTTTTAAATGCCACAATACTTGAATCCTAGAAAGAACAATCAACCAATTTAAGGCAAGATATTGAAACTTTTATACAACTTCAATTTGAAAAGATAAAAGAATACTTTATCAAATATCATACATGCCTTAACAGTTAGCTACCTATAGTTAAGTTTTTATAAAGAGAGTAATAAAAATGTCAGTGCAAGTTCTACATTGGGTTCCTCAGTAGAGAAAATAATAGGTTCTTGGAGTAAACCATTATTTTCAAATCCCAAAACATTGCAAGAGGAAAGAATTTTTCTGGTGCAGGACTTACATGTAGCATAATTATTTTTACTCAGTAAAGATGGATATAAAACATTGTGATTACACATAAAAATTAGTGTCTTGGTGAGTCTGCTTAAACTTTTGCTTCATATTTACTTTAATGCAAGCTTTACAAAGTGTTTTTTAAAAAAACAACTGATTTAAAATCTACTGATAATAGTGCAAAGAAGTGTTTCTGTCCTTTTTTTTGTAAGGGCTGAAGATTAGCATTTTACAAAGAAATAACTTACATTAAAATATATGTAAAATATGTGTGCATTTTAATGACCAAAGAAGGCACAAAATGAGTTAAATTAAGAAAAAAAACATTACCACTTGTTCTGAACTCTGGAACTGTACAGTATCAATCATAATATACATTTTTAGGTAAGAAATCCACATTTGTTGTAATGGAAAAATGACATCACATTTTTTTAGCTCTATTATTTGTGCTAAAAGACACTGCTGTAACAAATTGCAAATAGGCAGTATATATGGAGTCTGATTAACAATGGCCTTTTACCAAGACAGTACTTTTTTTTTTTCTTTTTCTTTCTTTTTACAGTGGCTAAGTGATAACTCATGGAATGGAATTAGGTCTCAAAGCTAAAGGGAAAGTATATAGCATTTCTTTATATCTGCAAAAGTACTTGTACACTTTAAGAAAATGTTAACTGGATGTGGAAAAAGCAAAAAAAAAAAAGGTGTTTTGATCTGTATTTTAATTAAATTATTAAATAGACAATACATTTAACATTAAAAAAAAAAGACATTCATATATCATACTAACAGGGTTTTCTATAAATGGACCATTAGTGTTAGGCACCAAAAATTTCAAGTGTTTTTTTTTCTTCTTTTTTTTAAATTTGTCCCATTGGTATATCCTCAACTGTTCTATTTCTGCTCTGTAGTTTTCACCATTTACATTAAACATTTGCACAGTTCATAAAAAATTATGTAATGGGCAACTGAAGGGGAGACTGTCCTTTCTCTGCTGGTATTCTTCACTGCATGTTTTGTCAGGTACCTCACAGCAACTAGACTACTACAATCTCTATTACCATTCAGAAAGTGTCAGAAATTCCATTCTAGCCATGAGAATATATAAACATATTTATTCAACTAAACACAAACTTATGTGTGCAGGTGAGTAATAAAAATGAATCATATCCTTAATGGTTACTGTAGAATTTCAATCATGTCCCTTATGATTCTGAATCCTATTATATTAAGAAAAGTAATTCATGTGAATGTATGTTTACAATTATAAGTAAGACAGCTTACAAGACAAACTGTACTATAAAAAATCTACATTAAAATTCAGTCTGGACCCTAGAATTCTTGTCCTGGGCCTCTTGTGAAGAGTCTGCCCTATTCATGGAGTTCTACCGAACAGGAATGGGAACATGAGTGAACAATTTTCACTTGCTTAATGAGGAAGAGGAGTATAGACATATGGAGATGGATTACCAAAGTTCAATTCACCCTCCTGGGAATAAATGTAGGATTCTAATGGAATGATGGAATTTATTATACAGTTACATTGGTGAATCTCATTCAGTTATGCAGCAATAAAAACATAAATCAAATGTTTAACTAAGTCACATGAGAAGTAGAAAAAATTACCTTTCTGTGGGAAAAACATTAGTAAATGTACATAATTCTTACCTTTAATAAGTTGAGAGCAAATGAAAACTACTTACTAATTATTTATCAAGTCAGGAAAAAAATCAGAATGAAAGTGCCAGGGAAGCATCCGAAGTTAAGGCACCATTATTTACAACTTCAGTGATTGGCACTTATTCTGAAAGAGGCTTTAAAAACATGGGTGATAGAAAGCAGTATTATTTTCTCCTACTTCTACAAACTACGTAGTAGTTCTGAACATAACTATTTGTGCTTTGCTTCTCAGCCCTGTGAATAGCAGCTGCATTTTCTGGTAACATCCTGCACCTTTCTTTTCCTTTGGTGTTTGCGAACACACACAATGGTAAAGGCTATAAAAGGTGCAAAAGAGGAAAACAAACATGCTGTGTCTGTGTAAGAAACAATGCAAAATAGATGGCTGAATTGACATAGTACTATCAGACCAAACTAAAGCTATTACTCTGAATTACTCAAGAAAGGATTAAATCCTTCACCAACTCAAAGTCTTTTTCAGGACTTATTATATATTATGTTTAGAGTTTATAGCATTCTATATAATGACTTTAAAACAGCAATGGCTTCAACAAGTTCTTAAAGTTAATTATGTGGCTGTTGGTCCAATAGATGTATTGAAATGTAGTAAGTACATTTACTTTATAATTTCTGTCCAAGTATAAAAATACAAAGTTCACAAGTGTGTATGTGTTTACATGTTTATAACTATTCTTGCTTCCAAAGCTCAGAAATTGACTAGCTTACAAATAAGTTGCTGCAGTCAGCTGATACCACTTAACCGTCTCTTTGCTCAAGTTGAAATCTTTTAAAGGCAGGGTTATTCCACCTAAGAAGAAATTCTCCCGCAGAGATTCTGCACTGAGAACACTGAGTTGAAGTTCTCTTTGTCTTAGGGTTTCCTTGCTATATCCACTGTACACAAGCTATACCAAAGGCAAAAAGAAACAGTAGTTACAAATTATTTTAAGTAAAAGCAAAAGTGAGATTAATAAAGAGATTACAATTGGTGACATTGACTATGACACATCTGGTAGAATGTGTCTCATACTTTATATGCACATTTTGTATTCAGGAGTCTTGGATTATCATTATCATTCCTCTGAATGTCTGACATAAAAATGCACAAAGTAGAAAATTATTATTGGCTAAAAACTCAAGGATTTTCTGAGATGGAGGTATGGCAAAGGGAAAATCAATTACAAGGCAGATGCCTGATACCTGGGCAAGAGAATGGAAAGAAGCAAGATGGAATAACATATAATTATTTTACAAAAAATGAGGGATTAGAATTTCTTTTTGTTGTCTCTTCTGTTGGACTTTATGTGCTATGAAATGACAATTTCTGATTATCCATACTTCACTGCAAATTCACCAAGTACACATGTAGTTTACAGCAAATCTGGAATGTTGAAAAGCTCTTTGAAACACATCAAGACTTAGATTTTTTTTTCCCAACAAAGCCTCATCATAACTTCTAAGAAATATCGCTTTAATCTAGTCCTCACTGTCTAATAAAAACTAAAAACTAACCATATATCATTTCTTGAAAGTACAATACTAGCAACTAGAAAAAAGCCAATACTGGTTTTTGAGAATAACATCACCTGGTCTTCACCAAATATTGTATATGCTTTTCACCAACTTATAACCCTGATGAAAATCCATATTTATTTTCTTCCAAATCTCTAGCCAGACATTCTTGTTAATGTACACACATAATGTGTTTATCCCGAAAAGGTAGTTGACTACGGGTTATCAGGGTTTAATAGATGAGTAAGTTCTGAGTCACTTAGCAAAGTCACAGTTCTGTTCCACACTGTTCAGTTGATGCTTTGCTTACTGCTTTAAGTTTAGAGCACTCTATCAAGAGGGCTGCTGGGAAACTAAAACCAATTAGGAAGACGAGGATTTTTAAATTACATCCTGTCAAATAAAGGTAAAAGTACTGACTGACAATGGTTTAAAAAGATAAACAGGAAGGGCATTTGATCTTCAGTTATCAGAAAAGCTGCCACACTGAAGGAGAAAAAGAGCAGTAGTTCTGTGTGGTTCCAAGAAGCACAACTGAAACCCACACCAAGTACAAACTGCAGGGAGTGAAGATTTCAGCCCAGCATAAAAAAATCCTCTAAGAGTTGGAACTACCCAAAACAAAGTAGATGGCCTGGAAGTATTTCAGCACAGACTGGATATCCACTTTTTGAAAATGCTGTAGAGGAGGTTCAAACACTGGAAGGGTGGTTAAATAATAACCCCTAAGATCTTTTAAAACCTTAGGGTCAATGACGGCAGGTTCAATTCAACAACCTTTGTTAAATACCACTAGACTGCTAGTAGCTTTACTAGTACAATAAATAGTTCTCCAAATGATAACTAGAAAATTTAAAGTGTTTAAACCTTAAAATCTTGGGACATTTTTAGAAATGATTTTAACTTACCATCTCATTGAATGTTGGATTCCTAGTTTTTCGTGAGATTTTGGTTTTACGTTTGGATGTTTTGTGGGTATCTGGAAGTAGGTATGTTTTGACATATGGATTTGGGTCAGCTCCATCTTCAGTAACCTATAAAGAAAAGCATTCCCTTAACAGTAATACTTCCTACCAAGGTGTAGGTTTTCTCTACAATCATCATTATTTGTAAACACTCACAAGATCTTTAATGTGCATCACCATGATGAAAAGAGTACCATTTCGGTAAGAGACAGATAATTTTACTGCTCCTCCAATTTGGCCTGGAGTAGGACTGAAAGGACCTGCATCTGAAAATATAAATACATTCATATTTATTTTATCTTGCTTGCATTGGTTCAAACGACAACAAAAGAAATTTGCTGTGATTCCACAATCATTGCACATAGGGAAAGAAAAAGGTAAATAACCTAGTAGGCCGCTGACTTAGAGTTCTTTAGTAACCACAATCTCTCAGGAAAATGTTTATCCAGAAATTGATGGCCTTGGAAAGAATACCTCCCTTCCACTCTCACTGGACCACTACCAACAACCCCACTGTCACTCTGCCATATCCACTGAGAAATTATAGGTGTGCATGTCATAGGGAAGCTATCAAGGAAGAGAAAAAATAATCTCACCTGCAGACCTAGCTATTCCTTCAGCTTTTTCATCACGAAGTAAAGGGTGGAAAAAAGTACAAACAAGGTCACACTAAGACAGAAAAGAAAAAAAATCATTAATTTAAATATTATGTAGGACACAGAAAAGTATGTTGTTATTTTTCAATTAGGACAGTCACCTCGGCTACATCTGCTGAAGCACCCATCAAACTCTGTAAATAACTATTTAACTCAATTTTCCTTTTGGCTGCTACATCTTTTATGTGTGTTCTTCCCAGAACCATCCTATTAGGAAAACTACAAAAGAAAACAAAAACAAGAGGGATTTAAATTATTTCTCCTGAAAGTACTTATAGAATTAAGTATATTTAATTAGAAATATTTTAAAAAATATATCCTTAAATACAAAGTGGAGTCTTAATCTTCTAGAAAGTTCTTTTATTTCTTTTCAAAGTACTGTAATGAAATAGTTCAAGTACCTATTATCCTTTTATAAACCTTGGTACAAAAGATACATTGTTTTGCTATTTATTACTTATTTTCTACTATTTCTTCTCAAGATTAGTCTATTCACAAATTATTTTATGCATATCTTCTAAAATAATAATTAATCAGCCAAAGTTATTGATGAATATTAGTCCCATATTAGGTCAATACTATGTCCACAAGTGACATAGGGTCTGAATAAAGATAATCTTAACTCTGCCTATTTTGCTGGCAGTGGAAAATGAGACTGCACATGGAAGTAAACTCCAATACTCACTTTGTTGACTCTTTAGCATCTGAAATCTAGTCTGAGAAGAATATGAACAACTTGACACAGGAAATCTATTGGTCATCAGCCACATCAAAACTGAGGGTTTTGAAAGGGTAACAGATACAAAACTAAGTACTAAGATTTTGACCAACAGTCTCAATGCCTCAGCTGATTCCCCAACCCCCCCACCCCCGATGAGCTGAGTATGGCCATAATTATTTCTCCAGTGATTTAAAATTTGACTTTTCTAAAACCAAGATTCCAAATTATTATCTTGTGTTGCTCATTGTGGTAGAGACAACAAACTAAAAGGTTCGACTGAGTTCCTTGACCTCACTGTAAAGGTATTTGAAGCAACAATTTACCTAACCCAACAAGATCTGTAAAAAAAGCTTCAACTGAAATTAGAAAGCTAGAAAATCCTGTATTTTAAATTTAGCATCTTGATCATTTATTCACTGTTTATTCATTCAACAAAAACATACAGCTTCTTGTCTAGGGATGGTCCTGCTATCAGCCGTTTGCCATACAAAGGAAAATAAGCCACACATGGTCCACTGTATCTTGCCACGTGTTTACACAAAGCTTTTGACCTACACTTGGTAAGAAATTGTTTCTATGAAAAAAGGATTAATTAACAAAGGGAACATACCCTGGTAACTTCCAAAGTGGAAAAATAATACTGAGCTTATTGTGAAGCTCCTGAAACTCATCAAATGTCCGGAACACAAATGATGGCTCAAGCTGTCCTTCCCTCAAAATTCGGATTACATAAATCTGTAAAGAAATCACACCCCAAATGCATTAAATTAAAAAAATACTTTCCTGACAGAAAATTTATAGTTTGACTGTTCTATGTAGTCCAAGTGCTTTTAAATTAGTAATATATATGTCACTGATAGGAAAGAGCAAACATAAAAGTCATCGTATTTATATAGTACATCTATTTTTTTCCTTTCACAGTTTATTGTCAAGTTGGTTTCCATGTAACACCCAGTGCTCATTCCAACAAGTGCCCTCCTCCATGCCCATCACCCCCTTCCCAACTCCCCCACCCTCATCAGCCCTGTTTGTTCTCAGTATTCAAGAGTCTCTCATGGTTTGCCTCCCTCTCTCTCCTCAACTATTTTTTCCCCTTCTTCTCCCTCATGGTCCTCTGTTAAGTTTCTCCTGTTCCACTTATAAGTGAAAACATATGGTATCTGTCCTTCTCTGCCTGATTTATTTTGCTCAGCCTAACACCCTCGAGTTCCATCCACGTTGCTACACATGGCCAGATGTCATTCTTTCTCATTGCCATGTAGTATTCCATTGTATAGATAAACCACATCTTCTTGATCCATTCATCCGTTGATGGACATTTAGGCTCTTTCCATGATTTGGCTATTGTTGAAAGTGCTGCTATGAACATTGGAGTACATGTGCCCCTATGCATAAGCACTCCTATATCCCATGGGTAAATGCCTAGCAGTGCTATTGCTGGGTTATGGGGGAGTTCTATTGTTAATTTTTTGAGGAACCTCCACACTATTTTCCAGAGAGGCTACATAAACTACATCTAAAAGTGATATTAACCACTGTAAGATATAGAAACAAGAACTGGAAAGTGTAAGCCACTTATTTCCAGGATTAAGTATAATAAATGTACTTCCTAAAATTTATAAATTTAGTACATTTCCAATGAACACATTAATTGGTTCATTTAAAAGAGTAAATGAGAAAAGCAAAATTTATAGTAGCAGGAAGATCAGGGAAACCTTGTCTTAACTGGACAGTTAAACTATGGTAAAGTCACAGTACTTTACAGAATACAATACTGGTATAGAAATAAGTCACAGATGGGGCGCCTGAGTGGCTCAGTCAGTCAGGCATCCAACTTCGGCTCAGGTCATGATCTTGTGGTCCGTGGGTTCAGGCCCCCCATCAGACTCTGTGCTGACGGCTCAAAGCCTGGAGCCTGTTTCAGATTCTGTGTCTCCCTCTCTCTCTGCCCCTCCCCAACTCGTGCTCTGTGTCTCAAAAATAAATAAACATTTTAAAAATTTCATAAAAAGAAAGAAAGAAGTCACAGATATCTACAGAAGACCAGAAATAAATTCAGGAATACATACACATGTATATTTAGTACACTTAAAATATACTACCATTATAATATTCTACATTATAATATACTAATATAATAAGTCATTGAGGGAAAGAATGGAATACTCAGTAAAGTGGTGTTAGGATAAAACACTAAATAAATTTACAAAAATTCACTAACAATAAAATAGGTGAAAATTAAAATTGCTTTATAAAATATCACTTTATCAAATATTTAAAGACTGTGCTGCAAAGTATTTCCCAGCAAAAATATTAGCATGAGGGTGAAAGATAATAAAACAGATGATCATGCTATCATCCTATTGGGGGACAAGAGGAAGCATAGTAAAGATCATGTTTTTGTCCAAAGATGAACTTTATATGTGTGTACGTTTTATATCACTTCATCCTTAAAGAGTGGAATGAGAACTAAAGACTTTATATGCTTCTAAAAAGGTTGAATATGTTATAATGAGCAAGCTTTACCTTAAAATTAAGAACAAATTGAAGGAAGGAGAAAAAGCAAAATAGCATCACCTTTTTAGCCTAGTCTCTGAAGGGAAGAATAACATTTGTCCCCCATGGTTTGGGAGCAAATTTACCAAGAAATAAATACCAAAAAACAATAAGGGATTCCTCTATTTACTTATTTTTGGACCATCCATGAGGAAAAGAAGTATGAAAAGAACAAGTGTTAGGAACTGTAGCAAAGTCAGTGAAGGAACCAGGAAAGGACAATAGTAATGCATGCATGAGTCTCTACAAATACCAAAAACAAACTTACATAATGTTTATCTGGGTTGTATTTCTTATGATAAGTGAAAACAGAGACTTCCTTGATTCGACCATCTTGTCTAAACGAGTATGTTTTGGGTGAAAACGAAAGGATGGGCTCATCATTGGAAGGAAGACCAGAAAAACGCAACTGAGCAAGATTGTGAATGAAGAAGTTAAACTTTGTGGCAATGCTTCCCAAACTTGATTCAATAAGCCTACAAAACAATCAGAAATATATTAATAGTAAATGTTCATGAGAAAACATGAAGCCATTTTCATTCTTTTTTAAAAAAATTTTTTTAGATTTCATTTTTAATCTCTACACCCAATGTGAGGCTTGAACTCAAAATTCCAAGAGTCACATGCTCTACCAAATGAGCCAGTCAGATGTCCCTTAAATTTTTACCGATTTGTGTGTGTGTTTACTTTTTTTTTTTTTTTAAGTAACCTCTAGGCCCACCATGGAGCCTGAACCCATGACCCTTGCTCTACTGACTGAGCAAGTCAGGCACCCCATTTTCATTCCTTTTAAAATATTAAGCAGATCCTCACTTTGTCAAGGGTTTCCTTTGTTCTTCAGGCCAAAAACCCATTAAAAGATACTCCATACCAATGAAACATTTTAGCACAAGAAAATGTCTATTCCAACCCAACCCACTGTCCCCAAGAAACAATGCTTGCATTTCTTGAGCTCTGTGGGGTCCATCACCCCCAAATCAGATAAGATGATTGGTATAATGCCAAAAAAGACGATTATTTAATCCCCACCCCTTTAAATTTATTTTGAGAGAGTGCGAGCGCACGCAGGCATGCACACACACGCATACGCAAGTGGGGAAGGGGCAGAAAGAGGGAGACAGAAAATCCGAAGCGGGCTCTGTGCTGACAGCAGAGAACCTGGTGCTGGGCTCGAACTCATGAACTGTGAAATCATGACTTGAGCTGAAACCAAAAGTCAAAGCTGGACACTACAACGGAGTCAACCAGGCACCCCTTTAATTCCCTTTTATTTTTATTAAAAAACATGTTTTTAATGTTTTATTTATTTCTGAGAGAGAGAGGCAGTGAAAAGGGGAGGGTTAGAGGGAGAAGGAGATACAGAATCTGAAGCAGGCTCCAGGCTCTGAGCTAGCTGTCAGCACACAGCCCGACACAGGGCTTGAACCCACGAACTGCCAGATCTTGACCTGAGCCGAAGTCAGACGCTTAACCGACTGAGCCACTCAGGCACCCCTAATTCCCTTTAAATAAACAGGGAAGGTAGCAATTAAACAGGAAGAGAAGGAAGCACCAGAAAATAATTCAAATTTAATAAAATCTCTTCTATCAAATAGTAGTAGAATCTGGAATCAGATTCTTTCTTCAGATAATAATTTCCCTTAGTTGGAAAAAGAAGTTTTGACAAGATACGGGGTTTGGTGGGAATAAATCTGGAAGGCAGGCTTCAGCAAAAACATTTTAGGCATGCAAAAGAAACAAGTCTCAGAAACAGGATAAAGGAATCCAGAAAGAAGAGTTTCAAAAAGAAAAGTCAAGAACAAAGGTTCTCACACAAACCTGTACCCTCCTAAATTCATGTTGAGCCTCAACCCCATAGGGCCTAATGGAGTTAGTAAGATTGGAAGAGGTCATAAGGATATGGATAAAGCTCTGATCTAATAGGATTAGTGTCCTTAGAAGAAGAGACAAGAAAGCTTATGCTTTTTTGTTTTATATCTCCTTCTTTCATGTGAGGAAACCTCAAGAAAGCAACTGTCTATAAGCTAGAGCCCTCACCAGCAAGTGAATCAGCTGGCACCTTGACCTTGGACTTTCCAGCCTCCAGAATTAAGAGAAAATAAATGTCTGTTTTTTAAGCCATGTCCTCTACGGTATTTTGTTATGACAGCTCAAGCAGACTGATACATGCCTGCTTTATAGTTTTGCCCAGGAGAGCCAATGAATCTCTTTCAAAAAACAAAGCAAAATCCATCAATACCTAAATTATCAGGATTAGTTTAGAAGGCTATACAAAAGTCAGCTTCCTTTAATTCAATTCAGGCCAGACTCTTGAGACTAGGGAAGTCCAGTCCAGTTTTCTATCTCTTCTCCACTGAGAGGAAGAAGGCAAGAGAAAAAGAAGAGAAAAGAACATGAGCTCAACGGTCCCTCCCTGCTGTGGCTTAATAATGAAGTGGTATCACTATACCACAATAATGAGGTGACCCATCTGATCACCAGACTTTTAGAACGTATTTGGCAGGAAGATCTGCTTTTAAAGCAAAAATGACAAGTTCAAATGCCAGTAATTGGTATATGTGTTTTAAGTACTAGTCATGCAGTAACAATTTACTATAGCAGTGTCCCAGAGTTCGTGGTCTTAAGCATTTATAGTATCCACAAAAACTGTTATGGCAGAATCCTGAAAAACAGATTAGCACAGGTATTATTTTAGAAAAAAACAAAAACCAAAGTCTTGTATCTGGCATTACAGAAAATATGTTTTGCAGAAATAGTTCATAAACAGGATATTTATAATTGAAGTCATATACTAAATCAAACAAGCTATTTTGAAAGAAATAAATTTATTTTTAAAAGGGTTACTGAAAATCCTTTACATTTATTCTGTAAATAAACTTCTGACATAAAATATACTTTTGATAAAGCTACTATTTGCTAATACTGTGAGTCACAATTCCTTCCTGAAAAATCAGAATCTTGAAATACTGCATTTTAAACCAAGGAAAACAAATCAAAGCTATGTCCCTTCTCCAATATATTTAAATATGCCTTACCTAGTGAAGAAAATTGTAGCTTCTGCATCTGTAGTTTGGGGTTGAAGCGCATCTCTAACATATTTCAAGTCTTGAATACTTGTAAGTTCGGGTAACCCTGAAGGAATCATCTATAGAAAGGAAAAAAGGGTTTGTGAGTTCAATTTTTTAAAACTCTGTTCCCCATCATCCCTTAAAAGCTGGACAAGTAATTAGAACTAAAGCAAACAAAACAGTCACAGTTTTGAGGAGTTCGAATTAGTGTTTTAGGAACCTAAGTGACTTGGTTATAAATGAAAAACACTGAGGCCAAGGAAGTCAACTGTTGGAAGTCACAAAGCCAGTTTATAGAAAAAATGCTGTGAAATCCAGAACTTCTGTCTAGTCCTCTGTTTTTATATCAAGTTCAGCCATAATAATCATAGTGGAGGCTTACTTTTAACTTAATACACAACTAGAAAAGTATAAAAACCTCAACGTACCCAGATTAAGACACAAAATATGTTCCAGCATCCCAGATGATCCTCTCAGGGTCCCTTTCAGGTACTTTTTACTCCTCACTCCCAGGCTAGGCCCACCCTTATGACTTATTTTTTGTATTTTATTTATTTATTTTTTTTTATTTTTAATTTTTTTTGTATTTTATATAAATGATGTCTGGCACATTTTACAGAGCAACAATTTTTTAATATTCTGGTAATAATATATCTGGCATTTGAAACTACAGTAAATTTTATTCTAAACTATCCTTCTTAGATATTCAAACACAGAGCATTAAATTAATTAAAGGCTTATAGAAGAACAGTTACCAGAGAAAGGAGGTTAAGAAAGAGGTTTGTTTGCTTTCTTATTAAGTTGTAGGCCTGACAGCAGAGGTCCACAAACAACTGGAAACGAATGGTGGGCTTTTCACCCCCATTAATGACATATGCCATATCAGAAGTCAACACAAAAGGAGCCCGATCCCTATTTAAAAAGAAAAGTACAAAGTATTATTTACAGAAGATATTCAAACAGTGCTATTGTTACCACATGGTTATTGAACTAAGCTATCTGAGCCATAGCAATTTCCAACTGGGAAACTTAATATCAGGCAATTTTGAATCTGCATTAAAACTTACAAATTTATATTTGCAGGAAAGCCACCATACAATCAATATCATTATTTAGCTGGAATATATATATGAATTTTTCCAAGATGATATTTATAAATCCACACACTCAAATAGAAATCAAATGTAGCTACAAACATACAGACAGAAAAATTTTGCACTCATTGCCATTAGACAAATGGGAACATTTCTTACAGGTACCACTAACTAGATAAAATACACTTCAATTCATTTCAGCAAAGGTTACTACACACACATACACACTCATCCTTGTGTACAATGGTAAAGTCATCTCTTAGGGTCTTTTTCATCCCCAGCAAACAGCTAGAAAAGAGGCAATTAATGTTTGGGACATTAATTTGTGAAATAAAATGTGCCTCTCTTTTAAAATAAGTTGTGTCCACTAAAATCAGTGTTATGGCTAAATGTGTCAAAAAAAAAAAAAAAGGTTCCTCAACACACACAATGATGTTTTAAATAAAATTCTAATCCTATTAAAACAAAAATATCTTTGGCATTACTTGAAATGACTTCACTCAAAATCAACGATCTCTTGAATAAATCAGAAGAAAGCAAACCAACAGCTTTGGCTTTCTTGGGAAGAAAAAAGTGGAGAAGGAATGCTTAGATTGTAAAGTGGTTAATGTTAAAACCATCAAAAACGTAACCATCATATGGTAAGAAAAGTCAATTTCCTTTTCCTTCAAGTAAAAATTATGGAAACTCTTCCAGATATATATACAAATGATGGATACAGATAATTTTATTAATACCTTTTGAAAAGTGATCCACAATGTGGAAATCTTCAGATTTACCTGAGCACTGTGGTATTTTTTGTTGTTGTTCTTTTTTTTTTTTTTTTTTCTTTTTTAAAGCAGGCTCTACATGGGGCTTGAACTCATGGCCCTGATCAAGAGTAGCATGCACTACTAACTGAGCCAGTCAGGTGCTCTCTGGGATACTTATAGTTTTTTTGTTTTTTCTTTTAAGTGCCTCTCTTCTTTAGCAACAACAATAACAATATTAGTACCTTTTGAAGCTACCAAACATCTGTGCATGGCCCAAAAATTTTCCAAAGTCAATGTGAAACATATGTCCTGTGCTTCGAAGCATTATATTGTCATTGTGTCGATCACAGATGCCTAAAACATAGGTGGCTACACAACATCCAGCACAAGAATAGATAAAGTTTTCAGAAGCCTATAATAAAGATATAGAATTATTTTAGGAAAAAATTATTTTTAAAGGAGGCAGTTATAAAGATTAAAGTAATTTATCACCCTTTGAAAACACTATCATAATCCATTTTCTTAACAGTTTATATACTTGGTTATGGTGACAAAAGCCAGCCTTTTCATATTTCAAAAACAACACCTTCTAAAGATGGTTACTGCCACCATCTCTTTAGCTTTTGTCTTCTAACAGGCAGAGATCCTGCCAGTCCCTACTGAGGGTATGTGCTGCCTTCAAACATTTTTTAAGAATCATCTTTGGGGAACTCTGCTCCTCACAGGCTCTGCTGCTTAGCACAAGTGGTAACACTGTGATAAAGGTTAATCTGAATTAAAGAATATTTTCCCTTTTTTGGTTTATAGGGAAGGCATGTATAAAGAAAGCTTATATCTTTAAACATATAATAATAAAATTTATGTGTTTTGTTGACTCCTTATGTGAAATCTGCAAATTTCTCAAAGCTGGAAAATCTTTCACTTTAGTCTTGCCTGTCTTGGGGATTAAGTTATTAACACAACATCACATAAAAGGATACAGCAAGATGTATATAATAAGTATTTTTGTCTAAAGCATATGAATTTAGTATATTCTCAAGATACCACATTTCTTTGTTTTTTCAGTAGGCTACATGCCTACTGTGGAGCTTGAACTCACAACCCTGAAATCAAGACTTGAGCTGAGATCAAAAGTCCAATGCCTCTCAAGATAGTACATTTCTGAATGTAGCATTCATATAGCTCTATATGTCCATGTGATTATTCCCCAGAAATCATTACTGATGATGATAAGAGCAATGTTTAAATAGCACTTATAAACCAGGCACTATACTACTCTCTTTCTATATACACACACAGTATATGACATAGGTACAATTATGATTGCCATTTTACACATAAGGGAAATTGAAACAGAGTAATCATTTGCCCAGAACCACATAATAATTGCTAAATGGCAGATTCAAGATTCAAAACCAAGTAATGTGACTGCACTATGTTATATTCTCTTTTGATAAAAGATATTAAAATTCAAATGCATAAAAGGCACGCAATGTATCTTACTTGACAATTATTTTGTGTCAAACCACTCTCCCTGGAACCACAAAAGAGCCATACATATATTTTTTTGCTTAGAGAAGGACGGCTGTTTTTACAATTTAAACTAAATGTCTAGTCACCAGAGCTGGAAAATGAAAGCACTTATGACCCGTGTAATACATTTTTGACAAAGTTATCTGGAATAAGGAGACATGCTAATCACCTTTTCATATTCCTCTTCAGAAGGATTGTATTTCCTCAGCCACTCTGCAAGTGGTTTATCTTTAAAGGATCCAGTCACACCATATTCCACTTGGATTTTCCTGAGGGTATCTGAAGCAGGAACTAGCTCTACCATACCTTTAACAACAGAACATTAAGCTATGTGAAAATGTCTCCCAAAAGTAAGCTTTTAAAACATTTATAGCTTTGGGGCACCTGGGTGGCTCAGTCGGTTAAACGACCAACTCCTGATTTCGACTCATCAGGTCACGATTTTGCAGTTGTTGAGATCAAAGCCCAAGTCAGGCTCTGTGCTAACAGAGCCTGCTTGGGATTCTCTCTCCCTCTCTGCCCCTCACTTGCACGTGCTCTCTGTCTCTCAAATACAAAATAAACATTTATTGTAGTTTTTAAAATGTTTATTTATTTTTTGAGAGCATGAGTGGGGGAGGAGTAGCAAAGGGGGCAGAGGATCCAAAGCAGGCTCCGTGCTAACAGCAGACAGTCCAACGTGGAGCTTGAACTCAAGAACCATGAGATCATGACATAAGTCAGACACTTAACTGTCTGGGCCACCCAGGCGCCCCAATAGACAAACATTAAAAAAAAATTATGGCTTTTAATCTTTGACATAAGACATCAGTTAGGAATTACCATTTAAAAGAATCAAGTCTCTTAAATATACAGAACAAAACAGAGAGTTACTGAAAGGGTTGTGGGAGGATGAAGTGGCATTAAAGAATCTACTCCCGAAATCACTGTTGCACTCTATGCTAACTAACTTGGATGTAAACTAAACAATAATTTTTGGGGCGCCTGGGTGGCTAAGTTGGTTAAGTGTCCGACTTTGGCTCAGGTCATGATCTCACGGTTCGTGAGTTGGAGCCCCGCGTCGGGCTCTGTGCTGACAGCTAGCTCAGAGCCTGGAGCCAGTTTCAGATTCTGTGCCTCCCTCTCTCTCTGCCCCTCCCCTACTCACGCTGTCTCTCTCTCTCTCAGAAATAAATAAAAACATAAAATTTTTTTTAATAATTTAAAAAAATGGTATCTACTTCAAAGACTTACTAAGGAGCATTAAAGAAGACAGTCCATGTGACATACTTATTAGTATGATGTTTGATACATAGTAAAGTCTATCCAATGGTAACTATTTCTATTATGGTAATTCTCATTATATTAATTCCCATACAGTTAAAATTGAATAAAAAAAATTCAAGTCGGGCAGAGCCTGCTTGGGATTCTTGCTTTCTCTTCCTGTCCCCCTCTTGCACTGACTCTCTCAAAATAAATTTTAAAAAATAAACATTAAAAAACTGGTAAAAATGGTAGATTTTAAACAAAATAAACAAATAAATAGTCTGGAAGTCCATGCTAGTAAATTTGAGCTATCAAAATTTTTATTTTTAGAAGTACCCAAATCTAACAGTTGAATTTGACTACTTGAAACTTAATAGACTATACAACCATGTGCTACACACTCCCAAAGAATGACAATTTTAATTACAAACTAGAGGATTCTGACCTAGTTAATAAAAGTTACTTGTAAGATACATGCTATCCCATTTCAACACAAAAAAGCTTACTCTGATTATGTATTTGGGCAACAATGGAATGTTTCAGAGTATACCAAGCCCCTTCAAAGGGAAGAATAGATTAAGACTGTCCTTATGATAATGTATAAATCTCCAGTATGTGTTTTGTCTCCCTAACTGAAAATTTAAATGCCCTGTTAGGCAAATCACTTTTTATTTTACCTACTTTTTTATAAAAAAATGTTTATTTTGAGAGAGAGCGAGCATGAGCGCATGAGCAGGGGAGGGGCAGAGAGAGGGAGAGAAAGAAGCCTAAGCAGGCTCCTCACTGCCAGTATGGAGCTGCACGTAGCAATCCCACAAACCATGAGATCATGACCTGAGGAAACACCCAGGTAGCCCATATTTTCTCTACTTTTAAAACAAGTATCAAACAAATAAATTATGGGACATTTACATAAGGGAATATAATGAAATAGATCTGTGTGCTTATGCTTAAGGATATGCTATTAAATACAAAATCCAGATGGAGAAATGTCCTTTAAAAGAAAGATTGTTATATATGTTAGAATATATACAAAATAGTCCCAGAAAGCTATGTAAGTAGTTTTATTTTGGAAATAGGATGCCTAGGATTAAAACTGGAGGTGTGGGAGAAACGAAGATTTACTTTTCAATTTATTCTATTATAGGCTACCTGGATATTTTACTATGTGCATGTATTATTTCTATAATTAAATTGTTTTATGTATTTTAAAAACCAAGGAGATGCACTAGTGTCAAAATAAATGATATATGGACAGAGACTTGCTTCAGACAAAGGGCTGGAAGAAACCAAGTTGGCCAAGGCCTTCACACCACCCCAAAAGAAAATATGCAGGGCCAGGTTTTAATCCTAGTAGTCTCTAGGTCAAACAACGCACAATGAATTCATTTGGATCTTTTATGTTGTTTTGGTTGCATCATCTAGTTTATAGTCCACAGTGACCTCCCTTTTCAATGAGTACCTGGCACCTTGATGCTATGACAACATTTAATCAAAATTTTAATATATGAATAAATTTCTAATTTTATAGTCAAATATGCATATATACAAATTACTATGTATAAAAACAGTGGACCAAAGTTCATAAAATATACAACTATGCAACTAGCTATGTATGGTATGGTGCCCTGAGGGAACTTAGTATCAATCCACTGGGGAAGATACCACACATACATTAAATGTATGGTGAGTATTTAAAGACAACTATTGAGTCTGAAGAAGTGAAGATTACCATAAACACTGAGATACTAGTTAAAAACTCCACAGAGGATGTAGATGTGATTTCTTCATTTGAAAAATAAGGATACTTGTGAGATAACACAAGTGAAAAGCTTAGACAAAGGGAAGACACAAAGTAAACACTCAACCATTAGTTAGAAACAACATAAAAAAGAAAAGGAATCTGTCTCCAAAGTTACATGGAATTCCATGAGAGGAAAGAGGAAGTTCAACTATATGAAATGATTGTGATGACAGAAAAACCAGTCTAATGAAATGGTAGTCTCTCATTGAGGAATCTTAATAAAACAACTTCTTTTTACAAGACTTATATAAAAAAAAACAACCAGCAAGAATTCTTTAATTGCCCTTGTTTCCTTTTTGACAAGATAAGAGTTTGTACATTCTAAACTAAGAAAGGAAAGTGATAAGGCTCTCATACTGTCCTGATGGATAAAATAGAAAAACGTGAGTGGTTGATAACACAATGAAGTTGATGAGTAACTAAGTAAAATGATTTAGCAGTCATTTGAAAGGAAATCTCTAGTGACATGCCACAGGGTTGGTTCTTGGTCCTCTTCAAAAAAACGTTTTTTTCAATGACTTGGCAGAAGCTACAGAATGTATGTTCTTCAAATCAGTTCATGACACAAACTAAGAGGTTTAATGACAGATAACAAAACTCAGATTTTAAAAAGAATCCAAGAGGCTGAAAAGTAACGGATCAAATGTAACAAGAAAGTTAATAGGTAAGATCCTACACTTGGGTCTAAGATACAAAATGTACAAGTACAGAATGGCCAAGACTTGATTTAGCAAAGCTAGTATGATGGTTTTATTTGTTAAGTTCTACATGTACAAGACTTTGCCCATTTTGCATTCTATAAAATCCAGGTGCCATTCTCAGAGACTGGATTACTTAAGCCCTTTACAATGAGAACAATCAAATAATAAGGCAATCTAAAGTCACACATGACAAATGGCTGAAGAATTTGAAACTCAGGATCTGAGGCCACAATACTCTCATCATAAAGAAGGACTTAATTATATTATAGTCTATAGACAGAACTGGAACTGATGGGTAGAAGACACTAGGAGTCAGTTCCCAATCACCAGAATAGAAGAAAACCTCTATAGCCATCAGAGCTATCCAGGATAGGACAGACTACATGGAAATGCAGTAAATTTCCTTCAGTATAGGCATTTAAGCATAATATGAATGGCAAATATTAGAAGGATGATTAAATAATTTTTCAGGCGACTTTCTAGTGTCTATGATTAGAATCTGATAAACATTTCTCATTTCCAACAACTATAAATGATCTTTCCCTACTTTAAAACCCCATGGTATTGCGTTTGTAATTCTCTTGGAGCTTTTAGCTTATTAAAGCATTTTTAAATTACTTTATTAAAAAAAATTTTGTAATGTTTATCTATTTTTAAGAAAGAGAGAGACAAACAGACAGAGCACGAGTAGGGGCAAAGAAAGAGACACAGAATCTGAAGCAGGCTCCAGGCTCTGTCGGGCACAGGGCACGACATGGGGCTCGAACTCATGAACCACAAGATCATGAGCTAAGCCAAAGTCGGACGCCTAACTGACTAAGCCATCCAGGTGCCCCTTTTTCAAATTATTGAATGTCTTTAATTGCTTCCTTTTAAATATAAGCACTACATGTTATTAGCATTTTGTAGATAGTAGACTCAAACATTTGTTGAATAAAAATAATGATAATAGTTACAATTTATTGAGTACCTAATATATTTCACATACTGGGGTGATTTATATTCATTATCTCCTTTAATTATCACAATTATTTCTGGGTATAGTACTTTTACTATTGACACCAAACACATGGTAAGGAAAAGAACTTAATGAAACTGAGGCTGGTTTAACTTAGACATGGCCTTAATTTTAAATCAAAAGCTAAAGACCATAAAGCTTTCACTCAATCCATCGACAGACACCTCTGGTTACTGCAAAGCATTCACTGAGCCTACTCAATGAGTTATTTAATTGTGAAAAAAAAAAATCAATAAGGTAACACTAAATTAAAGTAAGAAACAACTGAGATCATAGTGTCCAACATCCGGACTCCCTCAGGGCAGGAATACTATGAGCTAAGTTCACAGAAAAGAAATAATAAGACACCAATACAGAACTAACAGACTTACCTCTATCTCTGCCAGTTGAGAGGCATTTGAAAATTACCATCCTCAGATCTAGTCCTTCTTTAAGCCAGATCTTGTCCATAATCTTTATCATCTGTAAAGCTAACATATCTTGCCGAAGATCTTCACCAACCTTGGAACCAAAGAAACAAAATGAAACCTGTCTCAGGGGTGCCAATCACATGACAGTCTGTGTGAAAGGCACTGCCCGCAGTTATGATGTGTTCAACGAGTAGGGCCTACGTAGCAGCTCTAGCCCAGAGTTTCATTTGTTCCTAAATCTGTCTGGGAACAATTTATGTCAGCAATAATTTTTCACATTTAATGTGAATTAATAAATGTATTAAATTAAATTATTCAATTTAATGAAATATTAAATAAAATTACTTTACAATTTGGAAAAGGAATTTGAGAAAAGAATTTTAAATTACCATTTAAAAACAAAGTAACCTCATTTTGCTCACCTTAAACATGACATTAATTTCTTCCCCCAGTGGATCAGCATTCACCATTGTCACTTTTAGGGGCACAGCATTAGAACTGAAGAAGGAACAGGACTACAAATACAACATTTTTAAGCATCAGAAAGATAACACTGGAATAAAAATGTGTTTAAGATTTTTTTTGTCCTAGGCATTTCTCCTTTCACTTGTTCCTCTGAATTATGGCAAATAAAATAACACATGTAAATTGTTTTTTAGGTCACCTAACAGACAAGAGGTATTTAAAAAAAACTTTGAAACTTACTTAAACATAGCATATACGTAAATATCATCTACTGCTCTCTAGACAGAGAAGCAAAACCTTGAAAACTTGAGACCTTATTAAAATTTTGACCTTTAGAAGTGTCATAATTCCTCAACAGAGCATAAAATTTTGTATACTCTTACCAGTCCTCTAAATCAGTATGAGCTAGGATGAGATCTCTACTTCTCCTATTTATGGTATAATACTTAATAATTAGCCATGCAATCAAATAATGACACTAAATTTTAAAACTTCATTAGCAAAGAGCAAATCTTATTTTAAAACGAAACTGGTTAAAAAAACTAAGACAGACCAATCAGGGGCGCCCGGGTGGCTCAGTTGGTTAAGCATCCAACTTCGGCTCACGTGATGATCTCACGGTTTGTGAGTTCGAGCCCCACCTCAGGCTGACAGCTGACAGCTCAGAGCCTGGAGCCTGCTTCTAATTTTCTGGCTCCCTCTCTCTTTCTCTCCCCATCTCCAGCTCGTGCTCTGTCTCTCTCTCTCTCTCTCAAAAACAAACAAACATTTAAAAAATTTGAAAAAAAAAAAAAAAAAAAAAAAAAAGACCAATTAAGGGAAACAACAAACAAAACCCAAGGAAAAAATGTAACCCATCTTCAACAAGGCCCTCACCAATGGCATACAACTCTGGCACCCACGGTTAAATTTCAGTAAAGAGTAGCCATATATCGACTTAAAAAGAAATAAATCCAAGACTCCTTTGTGGATACGTAACCCCTAGCCTTTCAAAACCAAAGACATCAATTGGTTGCCTTTGCTGAATTTGTTGCTTTTGCTCAATTCTGATTACTCAACTACTTTTTGATGGCTCTAAAAAGTGTTATAAACCTGGGAAGAGTCTATCTGACCATTCACATGGGAGGAAAAGAAAATGCCTATGTGTGACTGGAATACAACATATGCCTCCAAGATACCATAGTTAATATTAATTTGAGATAGTAAATTATTTCATATTTTTTCTTTCAGGAAAGGTGATTAAGTAAATATATACTGTGATAAAGATGGATCTTACATAAACAGACATCCATAAATACCTATATAACCAACCTATGCAGATTTTATCCTCATTTGCTTTAAGCATATCTGCCCATCTGCTTTCTTCTTACAAATTACTTTGAAATGTAGTATGAACTTATAAGTATTTTATGTGTCACCTTAATATTTAATTCTTTTGCAACAAGACTTGGTTTGAGAGGAAGACAGCATTTATTTCTTAGAAAAAAGGACTGTACTCGTTCCATACTCTTTTGGAGAACCACCTAGGAAAAGAGAATGATAAAGTAAATACATAATGAAAACGAAGACCTGTTTTTAAGATGAAAAGATTATGATGTGCCCTGGAACCACTCAATTTTTAAAATGTCCAACTGTCAAATGATCAAAAAGAAGTTGTTCCTAAAGAGTTAATTTATCATGTACCCATTAAAGTGTAACTATACGTCTTGACACAAATTTTCCCAGATGAAGTAAAAAAAAAAAAAAGGTAAAATTACCCAAAGAAATTAAAGATCTAAATGAACAAAAAGACATCCTGTGTTCATGAAGTGGAAGACTTAATATTATTAAGATTGCAATCTTTTTCAAATTTATCTACAGACTCAACACAATTCTTAACAAAAGTCTAACTTCCTTTTTGCAGAAATGTACAAGATGGTCCTAAGTAGAACTGCAATAGACGTCTAAATAGCCAGAGAAACCCCAAAAACCAAAGACCAAAACAAAATCAACCTTGAAAAAGAACAAAGTTGGAGGACTCATATTTCCTGATTTCAAAACTTACCACAAAGCTACAGTAATTAAAACAGTATGGCATAAGGATAATCTCATAGATCAATGGAATATAATTCAGAAAACAAAAATAAACCTTGATGTCTATGGTCAACTGATTTTCAACAAGAGTGCTGAGATCATTCATGGGAAAGAATGGTCTCTTTAACAAATGATGCTGGGAAGTTTCAAAGATGCCACCCAAGGGAAAAAGTGGTTCTGGGAAAGGGGGGAAAGGGGGAAAAGAGGGGAAAGTGGGGATCAGCCTTTGGGAGTGACAGTTCTGACAAGACGTCTTAGGGTCCCAAAGGTGGTGGCAACTCAGTAAAGGGCAGACGCATTCTGTGTGAAAAAAATGGGAAAATCTTGGAAACCATGGAATGGTTAAAGTCTGGAATGAGATTCAATGAAGTGGCCACAGAGTATAGTGAAGATAAAGCCAGGCCATAGTTTGGTTTTTGTTGATAATGCTGCTACATACATTGGCGTGCATGTACCCCTCTGAATCTGTATTTTTTTATCCTTTGGGTAAAGACCTAATAGTGCAACTGCTGGATTATAGGGTAGTTCTCTTTTTAGTTTTTTGAGGAACCTCCATACTCATCTCCAGAGTGGCTGCACCAGTGTGCGTTCCCACCAGCAATAACGTGGATGGATCTATAATGTATTAGGCTAGATAAGTCTATCAGGGAAAGAAAAATACCATATGATTTCACTCATATGTGGAATTTAAGAAACAAAACAGATGATCACATGGGAAAGGGGGGGTGAAAGGAAGAGAGGGAAACAAACCACAAGAGACTCTTGACGACAGAGAACAAACTGAGGGTCGATAGAGGGAGGTGGGAGATGGCTAGATGGGTGATGAGTACTAAGGAGGGCACTAGTTGTGATGAGCACTGGGTATTGTATCTAAGTGATGAATTACTAAATTCTACTCCTGAAACAAATATTGCACTGTATGTTACGAACTAAATTTTAAATTAAAAATATAATAAATTTTTAAAAGTCATTGATTTTCTGAATTAGGTTGCAAAAATCTTTCCTTGTGATTTTAAACAACCATTTAATTCATCTGCTCAAAACAGCATAGGTGTAGTTAGATTTTACCGGATATCTACTGATAAAGAGTTAACAACATGTCAGCCGTGTAAAGATCCTTTAACATCAACATACTTATGTTCCCACTTATGGGTACATACCTGTCTGGCTGATCCACTAGCCTGCCTTACTTTTTCTGCTACTCCGCCTAAAAGCTGTACAAGTTTTGTCTGCTTCAAAAGTTCTTCTCGGAGTCCTTTTCCTCCTATTGAGAGGAGAGCACCCAAAACGTGTTCATATCGGGCACCAAACTGTGCATCATGCAGGGCATCCTTGAGGAGCCTAATACAGCAAAATATTTATGTCAGCCACTTCTGAGAACTGGATAAGTACTTCTGAAAAATCAACTTAGGTTCATTTTTTGGCATCCAGAATTTATTTTAAGCTATATAAACAAGTAAAAATTTACTCATTATTATGGAGCTCTAACATGCCAAGTATCTTTGCAATAAAGAGTTTTGTTATTTTTGGCTTTATTTCTAAGGACATAAAATTTACCCTTATAATGCCTTCAATAAAACATCTGGTATGGACAATAAGTAGTCTGAGCATACCACTTAGACTTTCAGAGTATATCATCTTTATAAATACTAGGAATGGAAATAAAATACTTAAAAAAAATATAAATCTTACCAATATAAATTGTGTGCTATCTGTATATTTCCCAGTGCCCTGGACAAAAGGAAGCGCACTAATGAACTGTTCAAGTAAATTTCATATTTCAAAGCCTACACATAAAAGAAAATAAGAATTATTACTAGTTGTCAAACCCATACTCCAAAATTAGGAAAAAATTATCAAAGGAGAAACTATATAAAGCCAAGTATTAGTCTTGTTGATGTAAGATAACAGAGATAGAAATGAAACAAGTGAATTAACTTAGGCTAAATTAATGAAATCAAGCAGAAAAGTGTAGGTTTGGGAACAGTAACTCATTAGCTATGTTTAAATGGCTAGGAAAGAAAAATTTAAAAAAGCTCAAGCCTGGTTTGTTCTGAGAATCTAAAAATCTGAGAATTAAATTCATACTATATCAAAATGTAATATATTTCAACCTTCCCACAAAAGTACTTTTAATCAAAACAGAAAAGGGATCCTTTACCAAGTTCCCTACTCATAAAAAAAATGCGTGGAGTAAGGTGGGCAGGCAACCTAGCAAAAAAAAACTCACCTGTACAAACTGTGGGAGAAAATCAGTAAGTTCATCATCACTTATGGCCTCAATCCAGGTCACAGCTATGGACCTCACTTCCTGATCAGCAAATCTAGACAAATACCACAAAATCAAGACTTGATGAAAATCTCTATTTCCTGAAACACAATCTTAATCTATACCTGACAAAGAATACTCAAACAGCCTTTATTCAAAAGCTATGTGTTTCAGCAGCTCTTTCTGTTCATAGGTTCTGTACCCCTGCTTTAATCAAACCACCTTTTTTGCACCTAAAAAAAAACAAAAACCAATGTGTTTCTTCCTTTTTATTTTACTGTACTTATTGTACTGTACAAATTCAACTTCAGGATTCTTCAGAAACCTTAAACTTATAAAAATTTTGACCCAAATCATAAAAACTATAACATATTATTATTATTATTATTTTATTTCTAGGAGAGAGAGAGAGAGAGAGAGAGAGAGAGACAGCGTGAGCAGGGGAGGGTCAGAGAGAGGGAGTCACAGACTGAAACAGGCTCCAGGCTCTGAGCTGGGAGTCAGCATAGAGCCCGACGCAGGGCTCGAACCCACGAACTGCGAGATCATGACCCAAGCGAAAGTCAGACGCTTAACCGACTAAGCCACCCAGGCGCCCCAACTATAACAGATTATTAAAAATTTACAACTTTCTCTTAAGATTAGTTTTAAATGATGACATCTTTTTTTTTTTTTTTTTTTAAAGTAAACTCTACACCCAACATGGGGCTCAAACTCCCAACCCCTGAGATCAAGAGTCCCATGTTCTAGTGACTGAGCCAGCCAGGTACCCCATGACATTCCTTTTTATTTTTATTATTTAAAAAAAAAATTTTTTTTTTAGACTTTTATTTTGAGAGACAGAGACAGAGAGCGGGGGAGGGGCAGAGAGAGAGGGAGACACAGAATCTGAGGCAGGCTCCAGGCTCTGAGCTGTAAGCACAGAGCCTGACGTGGGGCTCGAACCCACAGACTGTGAGATCATGACCTGAGCTGAAGTCAGATGCTCAACCGACTGAGCCACCCAGGCGCCCCAAGACATCTCTTTTTAATAACCTCAACAACACAGAAAATATGTTTGTAAAAAATACACATTTACACATTTAAATTGAATTTCTTTAATGTCCTACAACAAAATATCTTACTGGAAAAACTGATAACAATAAAATAGGGCAAGTACATTCAGTCACGGTTAACTTACTTTGAATCAAGTAGTTCCAATGCAGTCAGTGGGTTCAATGGAGGCCACTGCTGAAGCAATGAGTAAGTTTTGGCAAGATTAACCCATTTCCAGTTTGGGGCACTTGCTAGTACTTTTGGAAGACAATTTGGGTGTTTGAGGCAGTAATAACGTTTCTCCCACAAAAAGGCTTTATCTTCTTTAGAAAGTCTGCATATATAATAGAATTAAATTACTTCTCAATGATATCATAATGACGGTTATAATTTCAATGATTAAAAATACAAAGGAGAAATTTATTCATTTTAGGACAGCCACTTCTTGATAGAATCATTAATACTAACTTGGAATAGAAAAATGCAATGTACAGCAAACACCACTAATTTACCCTAATTTGGGAGATAAAGAAATCATTGTGCCTTGATAAAAGAGTCTTAGTGATGAAAATGAAGGATAATTCAGCACAATAAAAATATTATTGAGCTCTAACCAGATGCCAACGACTAGAAATCAGAGTTGAATAAGCAGAACCCATGCTAAGAGACAGCAAGGATTTCATCCATTCTATACAACTAAAATCATATGTCATGTAGAAAAATGCTATTACATTTTAGATGATTTTAGAAGATGATTATTCAGTTCAAATAAGGAACATTCAAAATAAGAAGTACTTGTTTTGGAGACTAATTTTGTCTTAATAACAAACATTTATGTGAACGAAACATTTCACTACTTTATTACCCATCCATCTACTTTTGTGTACATAATACATTCACTGATGCATTTATTTCATGTGGAGTCCTGAAAAAAATTCAAGTATTGCAAAAAGGTACACAGTGAAGTCTCTCCTTCCAGCTCCCCTCCCGGTGGCAACTAATAAGTTTGCATATCTTTCCAGAGATAGTCTATTTGTAAAGAAGCATATACATAGGTATATATTCTTTTTTTTCTTTATGTAAATGGTAACATACCAAATACACTACTCTGCACCTTGCTTTCTTCATTTAACATATCTTACATATTATTACCATAATTTAACCTCAATTGATGGGCATTCCCTGTCACTTTTACAATAATCCAAATACATACTGCAACAAATATTCTTGAGTACATAGGCAAATATAAAAGGTTTTCTCTAAGATATATAATTAACTGGAAGTGTAGCTAATAGGTTACAAACTATGTACATCATGACTCTACAGATTTTGCCAAATTGCTCTCCAAAATCTCTTTAGCCAACAGTGTAATTCCAATTTTTTGATGTCCTCACCAACACTTTGTATAATGAGGCATTTTTTCAATCAAGTGATGTGTTTAAAATGTTATCTTGTATTTTTATTTCCTATAATACTGAGAGGTAAAACATCTTTATAGATACTTAAAAGATACTGTATTTCTTTTCCAAAAAATTATCTAGTCGTATTCTCGGTCTACTAAGTTGTTGATTTTTTTATATAAAAAGGTTCTTCACATGTATTTTTTAGGTTCTTTATATATTTAAAAAATTAATCTACTGATATTTACTATAAGCTTAGTTCTTAATGTTGTTTGCTTTTGATCATGTATAAGCTTGATTTGTAGACATTTCTAAAGTTTTATGTAGTCATATGGTCTTTTTATATAATTAAAAACAAACAGAAAACTTCCCATACCAAGAACATAACTAAATCATGAAATAAATCAGGGTATTTAATAAACTATTAATTTGAGATTCACATTGTAAGAAATGCCCAAGCAAAACAAAAAATAAACAAGCATACCCAAGTGATGAGTCTCTATGAAGAATATCAAGAAGTTTCCCTTTTGCATCAGTCTCCAATGTTTCTAAGTTGTGTTGCTGTATAATGCTTCTGTCAACTTGAGGAGTAGTATAAATGACATCAAATGTAGGAGAAGGAAAATCAACCTTAAAATTTTAATAGAAGTTGATGAGACTGAAGCTAAATAGTCCATGTATCTCCCACATTAATTTCTTTGTCTTTGAAAAAACTGATATTTCTTAGCCATCAGGGTGATTATTATATTGAATATTGAATTAATGCTTCTGTCCTTTTGTTGAAAGTGATTACCAGTGTTGGTAATTCTCAAAAGCACATATACTGCTTGGGATGGGTACATCTGTACTTTTTACTGTTTCTCAGAAATAGGAAACGGTTTATTAACATTTAAATAGAAGACAGGCCCTAAGATCAAACAAGATCAATTAGGTTTCTTTAGTAACAACCCAATTAATGGTACATATATACATCTTAATAAGAAATTTAAATTTAAACCTCTCCATGTATCAAGAAGTACCATTACCTGTAATACTATTCTTTCCATCACATACCCTTTTTTGGGTACTGTTCCAGGAATAGGATTTGTATGTGACGAAGTCCAAAGATATAGAAGCTTAGTTCCACATGTTAAAAACCTTCATGAATGTAAACAGAAGAATACTGTAGTTTTCATTAAAAAAAAAAAATGCTTCAAAACTCGCATCATATGGTAATGAATCTGAAATGTTAGTATCTAAACACCAGCATCCATTAGATAAAAAGAATATCATCTTTAAACACATATCAGGATCACTCTCCACACTGTATTAATACTATAGGCAGGTAAATGTACTGTGTGGGGGTTGGACAAAGAGGAGAATTAAGGAATATATCTTGGGAGGAATGGGGATGTGGATAGAACACAAAGTGTAGACTGAGAGTCATTTGTCCCCAAAACAGCTTTTATAAATAAATAGAAAGGTGAAGGACAGTCTTTGAAGATCATCTACAATGGAGTACATCTCAAGATATTAGTTTGGATTATAGAACTGCTCCCCGACTTTCACAAGAACAAAACCACATGCCAATAAAGGGTGGTAGGGGAGGTGGGGTCGGTAGTGGCTTGGGATGTTCAGCTCAGGTCATGATCTCATGGTTTTAAGCCCCATGTGGGGCTCCATGCTGACAGCGTAGAGCCTGCTTGGGATTCTCTGCCCCTTCTCTCTCTCTCTGCCCCTCCCACTGTCTCCCGGCCCCGCCTCAAAATAAATAAATGAACTTTAAGAAAAGGTCAGGGGAGGGCATCTGGGCGGCTCAGTCTGCTAAGCATCTGAATCTTGATTTCAGCTCAGGTTGAGTCACAATCTCTGCATCGGGTTCCACGCTGAGCACAGAATCTGCTTAGGATTCTTTTTCTCTTTTTTTTTTTCTCTCTCTCTCTCCTGCCTCCCTCTCTCTCTCTCCTGCCTCCCTCTCCTCTTTGCCCCTCTTCGAGCTCTCTAAAACAAAACAAAAAGCAAACAAAACCATATACCATGAAACCAATACCTACTTTGTAGTAAAGCCACTAATCACTTCAGATAAGAACTTGTATCTGTGCCCTAGACCAGGGGCCAGATGGCAAATATATGGGGCCTTTTGGGTCAGACAATCTGTTGCAGAGACTCAACTCTGCTGTTACAGTACAAAAGTAGCCATGAACAATACATAAATAAATGTGTGTTGTGTTCTAACAAAACTATATTTCAAAAAACAGGCAGCGTGCTGCAATATGCTGACCCTTGCCCTAGACTACCAAATATGGTCTTTTTGAGAGATAAAACTCCTGTGTGTGCAGGGGAGGGGCAGAGAGAGAGAAAGAGAGAAAAAGAGAGAATTCCAAGCAGGTTCCATGCTCTGTGTGGAACCTGACACAGGGCTCAATCCCACAACCCTGGGATCATGACCTGAGCCAAAATCAAGAGTCAGATACTCAACTGACTGAGCCACCCAGGTACTCTACCAATTTATGGCCTACTCAAATTAAAAACAATTATCAATAAGACAATAATATATATTTACACAGAAGAAACTTCTGAAAAATAACATGAGATATATAAAAGCAAGAAAGTATAAACCTCATCAAACTTCATTAATTTTATCCAAACAGCAAATCTCTTTTGCAAAATTAGACTCCAGTCTTAAGGTTTTCTCTTGCAGGCTAAGAGCCTTTAAATCTCTGACACATTACATTCTATCTTTTTCAGATCTACTCCTCACCCCAACTAGATTTTAAGGCAAATTCTGATCCTATTATTTTATCTGTAATCACTTTTATGTATCTCCAAATAAACACTTTTATTTTAAAATAAGTAAACACCATTATCACTCCTAAAACAATTAATAATAATTACTCAAAATCATCACTATCTAGTCAGTATTCAAGTTTCCCTGATTGTCTCACTAGCTACTTTTTGTTTTGCACTTGGTTGTCTGAATAAGGATCCAAACAAGGTACAACATTTGTATTTCACTGATTTTTTTTAAGAAAAATTTTTATGTTTATTTTGAGAGAGACAGAGACAGTGTGAATAGAGGAGGGGTGGAGGCAGGGAGAGCAAATCCCAAGCAAGCTCCCCTCTGTCAGCACAGAGGCAACATGGGGCTCAAATCCAAGAAACTGTGAGATCATGACCTGAGCTGAAACCAAAAGTCAGACACTTAACCAACTGAGCCACCCAGGCACCTCTTGTTGATGTCTTAAGTATATTTTAATTTAATGGTCTAAGTCAGGCCTGTCACCTGGTTTTGTAAATAAACTTTTATCAGAACAAAGCCACCACACTTATTAACATATTTTCTATTGTTGCTTTTGCATTTGTGGGATTACAGTTAACCCTTGAATAACACCCTTGAACTGTGCAGACCCACCTATACATGAATTTTTTCAATGAATACAGTACTGGGACACGTGAGTGGCTCAGCTGGTTGAGCCTCCAACTTCTGATTTTAGCCCAGGTCATGATCTCAAGGTTCAGTTTGTGAGACTGAGCCCTGCATCAGACTCACACTGTCAGTACTGAGCCTGCTTGGGATTCTCTCTCACTCTCTGCCCCTCCCTGCTCATGCTTTCTTTCTCTCTCAAAATAAGTAAACTTAAAAAAGTTTTTTAATACAGTACTATAAATGCATTTTACTTATTTTTTCTCACTGTGTAACACATATTAATATACAAATTACATGTTAATGGACTATTTGTTATCCGTAAGACTTCTGGTCAACAGCAAGCTATTAGTGGAGTTTGGGGGGAGTCAAAGTTATATGCAGGCTTCTGACTGGGTGGGGAGGCACAGATAACCCCCACACTGTTCAAGCATCAACTGTATTATGACCTGCAAAGCTTGAACTACTTCTGTCTGGTTCTCTTTACAGAAAAAGTTTGCTCTTATTTTAAACTATACATTCTTTCTCTTTTTTATCCTCTGTCATTTGTTGAAGAAACCAGGTCTTTTGTTCTAAGAATTTTCTATATCCTGGATTTTACTGATTGTATTTCTCTGGTGTCATTTAGGATGTCCATTTATCTCCTATATTTTCATAAAGTAGTATTATATCTGGATGCTTGATCTGATTCAGGTTTAGTTATCTGGCAAGAATACCTAATACTTTAAAGGTAGTATTATATACTACTTTGTATTATATCTGTAAAGAGGCAAACTGTTTGGTTTATCTATTTCTGTGAAGTTAAGGTAACCAGTTAGTTCAGGCACAGTCTAAACTATACATTATAAAGTTCCAGACAATTTAAGCAAGCACTGATACTCACTGTATAAATCAATGGTTTTTAACCAAGAGTGATTTTGCTCCCGGTGGACAGGAGACACTTTTGGTTGGTAACTAGAGGGTACTATTGGTAAACAGTAAGCAGAAGACAGAGCTGCTGCCAAACATTCTACATAATGCACAGGACAGTCTCCCCCAGCAAAGAATGATCTGGTCCAAAATATCAATAATGCCAAGACTGAGAAACCCAGGCTTAAAATAGGTGATTTCAGTAGGGATTACAAAATTGTGATATTCTATCATTTTTTACACATCCATTAGCTGGAATTTTTCTATTAACTTTTTCACATCAATTATTTGATAACCCTGAAATACAACTGTAAAGGAAAGGTAGGTTAAAGGCTTGATTCTATTTATTTAAAAATCAGTTAAGAATGCATTTGTTATTGAGGCTGACTGAAATGCCTCTAAGTTTTCTGGCTTCCCTGAGAGTGACTTCATCAGACTGTACACAGGTGCACCTTTAACATATTTTTTTAAAAAAGCTTATTTATGGGGCGCCTGGGTGGCTTAGCCGGTTAAGCGTCCGACTTTCACTTAGGTCATGATCTCACGGTTCGTGGGTTTGAGCCCTGCGTCAGGCTCTGTGTTGACTGCCAGCTCAGAGCCTGGAGCCTGTTTCAGTCTGTGACTCCCTCTCTCTTTGACCCTCCCCTGCTCACTCTGTCTCTCTCTCCTAGAAATAAATAAAAACATTAAAAAAAATTTAAAAAAATTAAAAAATAAAAATAAAAAAGCTTATTTATTTTGAGAGCGACAGAGATAGCATAAGGCGGAGAGGGGCAGAGAGAAAGAGGGAGAGAATGCTAAGCAGACTCCATACTGCAGACCCAGCTCAAACTCACTAACCAGGAGATCATGATCTGAGTTGAAACCAAGAGATAGATGCTTAACCAACGGAGCCACCCAGACACCCCAAACATAAACTATTTTTAAAAGAATTTCAGGGGCACCTGGGTGACTCCGTCGGTTAAGCATCCAACTTTGGCTCAGGTCATGATCTCACGGTTCATGAGTCTGATCTCCACATTGGGCTCTGTGCTCATAGCTCAGAGCCTGCTTCCGATTCTGTGTCTCCTCTCTCTGTCCCTCCCCTGCTCACACTCTGCATCTCTCTCTCTCTTGCTCAAAAATAAACACTTAAAAAAATTTTTTTAAGAATTTCAAGAACAGGATTCCTGATCACTATACTATAAGTTAACTGAATTAAAGTAATTAACACTTTGTTTCCACATGTATTAATGTTTAATGATCTTCCCTTTGAGTTTTTCTTGAATGCTAAGACTAGATCTTACTGTATTATACTGTACTAGATCAACTGTACTACTTGGCAAAGTTTCAAGCTTAATGTCATCTGCTCATTGTTTTAACAGCATAGTGTTGGGTGCAAATTATTTAATTGTCTAACAGAAATCAACTGCCCTTCACTTTACTCTCTTGAATTTTTAAAGAACATTATGTAATTAATCTAAAAAAACAAACAAACCCATTTATTACTAGACAACAAAAGTGGCCAAAAGTGATGGTATTTCTCTAATGAAACAAAGATCCCTGACTGGTACTTTCAAGAGCAAGAAAGTTTTTAGAACTGATTTATTTATAAAAATTAATGATAATGATGCAGTTACATTTAATTCTCTTATCTAACTGTTCTCTAATACCAACTTATCACAACTGAGAGCACAATTCCCCTCCTTTGTGTGGCCAATATTCTGTTTTAGAGTAAATATGGATTACATTTAACAAAAGGTTCTAAATACACATCCTTAGTAGTAATATCTTCAACTGTTTTTCTCTAGCCTTTGGTGGTTCAGAATTATTTCAGATATTAAATAAAATTTAAGCCTACCTAAAGGCAGAGAATTAAAAAAAATCTTATACTGCCTCCTCAAATATGAGGGAAGTAACTAAAAGAAAAATAGGGGCGCCTGGGTGGCTCAGTCGGTTAAGTGTCTGACTCCTGGTTTCAGCTCAGGTCATGATCTCATGGTTCACGAATTTGAGCCCTGCATCAGCTCCATGTTGACAGTGCAAAGCCTTCTTGGAATTCTCTCCCCAACCCCCGCTCTGCCCCTTCCCTGCTCACATTTTCTCCCTCTCAATCTCAAAATAAATAAATAAACTTAAAAAAAAAAAAAAGGAGGAATAAATGCTATATTTAGCACATGGTAAAAGAACGTTCAAGAACAAAATTTGTGAAGTAAATCAGTCTGATAAAGAAAAGGAAATAATATACAGCTGTAGACTCAAACTGGAGAAGGATGGGAAAAGTATGAGAAGAGGAAAAATGGAGTAAATGGAAAACGACTATTATGTCAATAACACAGTGCTTTGCATAAATGACAGAGAGTGAATTGGCTGCTGCTTTTCTCTAAGCAGTGAGCGGCAAATAATCCTCTAAATACCCAGACAGATATGTTCAAACTAGAGCAGAGTAAATTTGGTTTCTTCTGATCTGGGTCTATGAAATGACCTCCTTTTATCACACTGGAAAAACTGAGGCAGCTCATTATTTCATGTGTGTCATTGTTCCCCACCCTGTTCTTTAGCCTATTCTGTGGCTGCAGATTTGTCCACAGTAACTCACCATCACAACTTAGTAACACTTACCGTTTAAAGTCAAAAAGAGGTAAAGAAACTTTGCCCAAAGCTTCTGGCCCCTTTCTCTGCTTATTAGAATCAGGGGAACTTCCACTGCTCTGATTTAAAATTCCAAAAAGAGTAAGGTGGAGAAGTGATTCTAATGGCAATTGTGATATCTGGATGGGAAAAATGATTCTATGGGGGGAAAATGTATTAATAGAAAAAAAACAAATTAGATCAAATATGAAATTAACCCTTTAATGAGACTGACAATTTTAGATATTTTATTTGACTTATCAAATAATCTTTACTACTGAGTTACCTTTACTTAAGTAGCAAGCTTGGCCACTATGCACTATAAAAAATCTTAAATTTCATTAAAATTTCAAGTATGTAACACATCTCAAAAATTTCTTAGTGCCTTGAGACTTGAGGCTTGGCTAGTGTCAATTTCTAGGAAAAACAGCAGTAGTCATTTTTATTTTCTTTAGGAGAAACTAGATAAATGTTTGTGAATATTTCTGACTTGGATATATGTGTCCATATACACACAAGGTAACCTATGTTTACCTTTTTTTGGTTAAGTCTGAAAGTCTCACTTTCAGTGGTCACTGAAAGTGTTGGAAAGAAGACACTTTTTACCCATAAGTATTTTTGTATTTGGTTGTTTTCAAAGATGCATAATTTTTGTAATTTAAAAAATAAAAAAAATAGGAAACTGCTTAATAAATGCAGAATGAAAACTAAGAAAAACTTTGCTATTATCTATCTGCCTAAATAATGATTTTTAAAAATATTAATAGAGCAAAACATCTTGTACATGTATTTACTTTTTTAATCTGTTAACCAAGAACTAGGTGTCATATATACAGTGTTACAGAATACTAAACTAAGTAATGTTATGAAAACCATCTTTCTAAAATTACATGTAAATTTATTGTTTTAACTTGGAAAAGTCTAAGAGGAATAAATGGCATGTTTCTACAATTTAACAATATGTAGATTTTTAAAATAATGTTTCAAATTTTTAAATGAGAATTTATCTTTTCTATAGAATAATACCTAGAAGAGGCCTTAAAGATGTCAGTAAGAATTTAATGGATTTTAATGGAAATTATAATAAAAATGAAAGCTAGGATGCATACATGGAAAAAAGTAAAGACAGCACATTGAAAGAATAAAAAGCCAAAAATTTCACTTACAGTTCATCCCATTTAATAAGATAGAAGAAATTCTTATAAGTGCCAACCTTCTTTGATTGAATAGGTTTAAAGAGATCCTTTCCATTGTGAGACAGGGAACATATCAAGTAGTATTTTTCATAGCTAAGAAAAGAAAGATTTTAATTTGATTGTTATTTTATAATATAAATGCATATCATTAGCCATTCTTCTCTAAACGTGACTATTAGCTGAAATTATTTGTTCACCAGTCATTTGAATTTTTGGAAAACATCTGAAATTTAACTATTGCAAATTCTACTAAAATAGAAAAGTAGTATAGCAAAGGGAGTACAGAAGGAAACATATATCCCCAGTCTAAGGAGGCCATGCTACAGAACTTATCCATTTTGTGCTCAGTTACTAGCTTTAGATTTTAGTTGAATAACATTGAGTAATTATTCATTTCTAGGTATATTCTTAGAAGAAAAAACATTAACATTATCTTCCCTGGGTGCTATTTTCCTTTGCTAAGCCACTGAAATTTAGTTAGGTACGCATATTAATGGTGCTTGAGCCTGACTTGCACTGAGCCAGTTTTTCCAATTAGGAGCCTTCCATCCATGGAATACATGCTATTGTATTCTCATTAGACAGCAAGGATTTAGCCTCTAATTGCCTCAAATACAGAGCTGGTTAGATACAGTCAGGCAATCTTGCAGAATAGGAACCTTGGGTTCAATAAAATATTGTTACTAAATTCTAACTTACTGCTAGGCTTACACACTAACCACTTTGTTCATATATACAATCTATTAATCATTTAAAATATATTTCAAATCTAATCTCACTGGTTCACAAAAGACCCTAGCTATCTCTTTTCTTCAGCATTTAACTCTTTCCATCTTAATTGTCACTGTAGTTTTTTTATTGTCTTCTACTGAGTATTTGTCCTTTTCATTAGTATCCCAAAATTTATTTGTGTGTGTATATGAGTCTGTATTGAGGATGTGGAAGGTATTATCTCTGTAACTTTTTAAAGAATAAAGTACCTTCACATAGCAGTAGTACCCATTTAAAGGCACATTCCTAGAAGGCAGAAATTGTTCTGTTGCCTTGTTTAGTGCTGAATCCCTAGTGTGAAGAACACTGCCCAAAGATAGTGCTCAGTAAAAATTTATTGAGTCAAAAGATCACTTTCAAGTAATTATATATTACATTAATCTAAAACTCAAGCAGAATTTATGTTTGGTATCTCTTCACTAGGCTTTACTTTACTTTATACCATTGTTATTATGAAACTGTCATTAAAAATTTCAATTCAGGGGCACCTGGGTGGCTCAGTTTGTTAAGCTACCAACTCTTGATTTCGGCTCAGGTCTTGATCTCACAGTATGTAAGATCGAGCCCCATGTTGGGCTCTGTGCTGACAGTACAGAGCCTGCTTGGGATTCTGTCTCTCCCTCTCTCTCTGTCTCTCCTCCACTTACACATGTGGTTTCTCTCTCTCTCTCTCTCAAAAAAATACATATATTTTTAATTTCAATTCATACTTTTCAGTTCATGGTAGTCATTTCGTAAGGTGAAGTTGCCAAATTTTGTGGCACTGACAAAAACAATCCAAAAGGAAAAACCTGTATCAGAAATTCAATAGAGGAGGGCACCTGGGTGGCTCAATCAGTTACCTTCTGACTTCGGCTCAGGTCATGATTTCACAATTTGTGAGTTTGAGCCCCACAAAGGGCTTTGTACTGACAGCTCGGAGCCTGGAACTTGCTTCAGATTCTGTGTCTCCCTCTCTCTCTGCTCCTCCCCACTCAAGCTCTATCTCTCTCAAATTTAATAGAACGCTACATAAATTAAAAATAAATAAAAATAGGGGTGCCTGGGTGGCTTAGTCGGTTAAGCGTCCGACTTTCGCTTAGGTCATGATCTCGCGGTTCGTGGGTTCGAGCCCCGCATCGGGCTCTGTGCTGACTGCCAGCTCAGAGCCTGGAGCCTATTTCAGAGTCTGTGTCTCCCTCTATCTCTGACCCTCCCCTGCTCACGCTGTCTCTCTCTCTCTCCTAGAAATAAATAAAAATATTAAAAATAAATAAATAAATAAATAAAAATAAAAATTCAACAGAGGGGTGCCTAGGTGGCTCAGTTGGTTAAGCATCTGACTCTTGACTTCAGGACAGGTTATGATCTCATAGTCTGAGTTCAATCCCTGTGTCCAGCTCTGTGTTGACAAAGCAGAGCCTGCCTAGGATTTTCTCTCTCTCTAAATAAATCAACAAACATTCTAAAAAAATTTTAGTAGAGGAAATATGCTCTTATAGACTTCAAAGCCTAGCAATCGGTAAATAGTAAACTACTAAAGAGAAAAAAGTACACTAAAGCCTAGTCTCATCACAGTATTTCCAATTACCCTGATTCTAAAGGAAAGGCTGAAAAACAGCAGTCATAAATTGACTAAATTATTAATTAGCATTTGCCTTTGTAAGTTTAAGCATCTATTTTCCTGACTTCTTTGCATGTAGTGGGAGGGATATTTTTTACTGGAACAGCTTTAAACAGCTCTGTAATTTTTTTTTTTAATTGTTTGTTTATTTTGAGAGAGAGAGAAAGAGTATGAGAGAGAGTGAGCGGGGAGGGGCAGAAAGAGAAGGAGAGAAAGAATCCCAAGCAGGCTCTGCCCTGTCAGTGCAGCATCCTATGCAGGGCTCAATCCCACGATCCCACGAACCTTGAGATCATAACCTGAACCAAAATCAAGAGTCCGATGCTTAACCAACTGAGCCACCCAGGTGCCCCTTCTCTGTAATTTTTATGAAAACCACAAAGGTATCTGGTAATTCTTGTATCATCAATTTAAGTATCAAGAGAGCAGTGGATTCTGACATTTTACAAGATTAGAACAGCTCCTGGGTTAAGCTGCATATATTTTGTTTTAAACGGTTACTTACTTTGATACCCAATTACTTGAAATTCCATGAGCAGCAAAAATTGTAAACTGTAGCTGCTCTGTTGTCGTCCACGCTTCCTTTATGTTCCTATTACTTTGGGCACTGTCTGCAGGACTCCTACCAGAATTTGCATGGAGTCTGAGAAGATCATAAATTGCTGCAGTTAACTGGTCCATGCTTACTTGAACAGGATTTTCAGGATTCAGCGATCCTAGATTTAAAGAAATTGTTAATATAATTCCCCAAAGAAGCAACAATTATTGCTAAAATTTGAAGAACTTAGAGACATACCCCTAGATGAACTCTTACTAATGTCTCCTTCTCCAGACAGTGAAGTCACCTGCACACATACATACAAGTTAGTTGGAAAATTGTCCATGATATAATATAGAATGTTTACCTTTAATTTCAATACATTTAATTAAATGCTATATCAGGAAACCTCCCAAAAGGTTCTGCAGAATAAAACAAAAAAATGTAAGAAGAAAGTGAAACCCCAAACCAAATAAACATGATTTTTAGTATCAAGAAAATCAGAACTGAAAATTAGTGCAAAATATAGGAACTCAACAAAATCTGCCTCATTAAACCAGTTAAGTAATTAAGATTTGAAACCCAAAAAACAATAAATACACTAATATGACACTTTATATTCTATTAGTTGCTTTACTATTAGTATAAGAATATCCTTAAAGAAACTACAACTCTATTTATTACCATTTATGGTCCAAAAAAAGCTCTTACAATTATTTAAATTGAGCTCTCCTCCTACTCCCTGCTCCCTTATCCAGCAAATGACTATAATCAATAGAAACCTCAGATGACATTAAGACCATAGTAGTTGATCATTTCCAAGTTATTTCATATATTTTTTCCCTAAAAACAAGCCCATAATAAGAAAGATAAAAGAGACCCAAATTTCTATATATCGTATATATAAAGGCTCTCTGTGAGAATGAATGGATAGAGTAACTCTTACATATTGGTTGAGGGGAATATCATCAATAACTTTTCCTTCCTTTAAATTTATTGTGTCTTGTGATCCACCTTCTCTAATCCTTCATCAGAGCTATGAACAACCCTATGAACAGAGTTAATTAAATCCCCATGGAAATACCATAGGGAGAGCTTTCACTAAGAGCAACAGTATGATATCATGAAAGGGCTCCTAACCTGGTTGCTTCTGAGGTAATGAGTCACTCTTAGTGAGGCTTCTGGGAATTTTCAACAGGTAAGAGGTATGGCCCAATGTAGAATTTCTCCCATGGAAAATGATGGACATCTCCATCCAGAAGGACAAATAGTAACCATTACCACCCAGATTCTGAAGCTCAGTATCTATCTTGAAACTTTCAACCAACTCACTTATGCCATAGTTCCTCCTCTACACATAAATGGTTCACAGTTTGGCATCTATATATTCAATATCAACTCTCACAAAGCGCTTCTGAGGCAGCCCATCTCCTCTTAGGAATTCCCAACTTTACTAAGTGACTAAGTCTACTCAAAAGTAAAAGCCAAAGTTAAAATGATTAACATTTTGTCTAACAGAAACAAAAATCTCCCAGTTTAAGTGATAGTCACTCAAGTATGTATTTGCATGTAACAAAATGCTAATTACTAAAAATATACTCACATCAGCACTTTTACTTCTTGGAAGATTAACTGCTCTCTTTAGCTTCTTTACGGATTCTGTAATGGCAAGAGTCTCTACACCATCTAAAGCACTACAGATTTTTCTTACAGCCTTAATTACTTGATCTACTGCTCGGTGCTGGTTCTTTAAAAAATAAAAAGCAAAATAAACATAAGTATGTGGAATTTATAAAGGATCAGTTTCAGAGATGAAGTCAGAAACTAGACATTTTAGATGTGCTCAATCAACAGATATCCTTTACTCTTTTGTGATGAAAAACAAACAAGATAACCTTTCAATGATCTGTTTTATTTTTAATATGAAAACTTAGGTCTGATTTTCATTTTGCCTGACACAATTATTCATATGTAAATGCCATTAATTTCATACTTAGAATAACTAATAAATCATTAACAAATTACTAAGTCATTAAAAAATCTGGAGCTATTTTTTATTATTTGGGAATAAGTTCTACATTAAAAACACCAATCATTCTCTCCCTCCTGCCAAAAAATTTGGTATCAAAAACCAAGTTCTTTAGAGGTTGGCTGCATATTATTAACATTGGGCAGCAGTTACCAGACATGAATCAACTTTCAAGCATCATTTGTATCTATATAATCATCACTTTTTAAATTTTGTTGGATGAAAAAACTTTCTTGAGGATAATCCCTCTGTAGTTAATCACTTGATTTCACCACGATTCAAAAGTATACATGTACAGGGGCGCCTGAGTGGCTTAGTCGGTTAAGTGTCTGACTTTTGCTTAGGTCATGATCTCGCAGTTCGTGGGTTCGAGCCCCGCGTCAGGCTCTGTGCTGACTGCCAGCTCAGAGCCTGGAGCCTGTTTCAGTCTGTGACTCCCTCTCTCTCTGACCCTCCCTTGCTCATGCTGTCTCTCTCTCTCTCTCCTAGAAATAAATAAAAACAAAAACAAAAACAAAAGTATACATGTACAAATATATTATAAAATCATTTACCTCATGAGAATTATTTAAAAATCCCTCTCCAGTCCTCCATCATTTTAAAGTAATATTTCTTATCTCATTATGAAATATTCTTACATAAACATTTATGCATCAAACATCAAAATGTATGCATACATCAAACATTTAGGCCAAACTTATATGCCAAGTACCGTTAGAATGGGCTAAAGTTTAGTATTGTACCATCCCTTAACAATTTACATCTTTCCACCCTGGAGGCTTAGCAACCATAAACTGAACGTTCCCTGTACCTTCATGCTTAAATGAAAATACCTCATTTGCTCACACATCCAATTACCCTGTAGTCTTCAGGGCCCAACAATCTGTTTTCTAGCTCCCCATTTTTGCTTACTTATTATTTCTGCTTACTTTTAGTTCTATACCTTCATATAAAAACCTCTCCAGTGTTGAGGCTCAGGTAATTTTCCTATACTATTCTCCATCATTTTTTATGTGCCAGTTATTAATTTATTGTCAATTAGTTCTGAATCAATTCCTTTCTTTGCTCTACTTTGTGATACTAGAGCTATACCTATAAACATTTCTCCTTTGCCAGCTGACAAAATGTTAGGTTTGGTCAATAGAGGGCACCTAAGAGACACTCAGGCAATGGTAGAATGAAGACACTTATCAGGGTTCTAGGTCTTTTTTTTTTTTTTAAAAAAACTTCAGAACAGGATCCCAGTGGTCCTCAAAGACCAGTTCCAGCTGCACCCTCAGGCCATGGTCTCCCAATCAGAGAACTGTAGTAAGTCTCTTTGCTATATGCATCCTATATACTCCTGTGACAGCCAAACCTTCATAGAGGAGGCTGGATTTCAGCCTAAGGTTGGGGGTGAGGGGTGTTCTACCATAAGTCCTTACAATTCTTTCACTGTCCATTCACTATTCCTCAACCTAAAGGCGATAGCTACATTTTTTTTTTAATGTTTTATTTATTTCTGACAGAGAAAGAGAGAGACAGTATGAGCAGGGAAGGGTCAGAGAGAGAGGGAGACACAGAATCTGAAACAGGTTCCAGGCTCTGAGCTAGCTGTCAGCACAGAGCCTGACGCGGGGCTTAAACCCACAAACCGTGAGATCATGACCTGAGCTGAAGTTGTACACTTACCCGACTGAGCCACCCCGGCACCCCATTAGTTGCTTTTTTATACCTGCTACTTCTGGACCCTGTATAGCATGGTTGGCAAACTTTTTAAAGGCCAGAGAGTAAATATTTTAGGCTTTGTGGGCCACAGTCTCGATCACAATTCAACTCTGCTATTACGGCATGAAAAGAGATACAGGTAAATACAGAAATGAATGAGTATCACTGGGTTCCAATAAAACTTTACAAAAATTGGCAATAGGCCAGATTTAGAATGCAAGCCAAATCCTGCCTTAGAATCCTCTTTTACCGTATGTAGTAATTAACCACCTTTTACTAATTAATGATACTTTAAATTTCCCTGTTCAAATAACTACTATATTTTCTCTTTCCTGACTTGGCCCCTGATGGCCTAATCTGCCTTGCAATTGGACATGTGGTCATTTCCTCAACTGCATGCCATATTGTTGCTCTAGATATTCTACTCTATATCCTGTAATAAGCCTCAATTACATAAATGTCCATGTGGAAAATTCACAGCATCACAGCATCTTCAACACCAAAACTGTACCCTAGGAGAATCTTAACTACAATATCACAGTCTGATCACAATCTCCTTTGCCTCCAGTCCTCACACATTCATTTTGACTAAATTCTTTCTTTGAGCTCGGAGCCTTCTCCTCTGCTTCTTCTACCAGGCAGCTAAGCATTTTCAAAAAGAATCTCACAACTATACAGATTCAACATCCCCAATTAAACAGGAAACTGTATGCCACTTAACATTTCTTTAACTTGTTCTCAGTCAGTTCTCTTTCTCATTTTTCTTAGAATATGAAGCCAAACAATTATTCCTTGGCTCAAAACCTTAACTGTTCCCGTAACTTCATTTTAGTAAAATAAATTAACATCTTATCTCTAGAAAATTATAGCCAGAATGAATAAAAACTTCTGCAACTTTACCTCCCCTGACCTCCCCCTAAAACCTAAATTAAAACATATATCCACACAAAGACTTATATGTGGGTGTTTATAGCAGCATTATTAATAACTAAAAACTGTAAACTGTTCAAAATGTCCATTATTTGGTGACCAGATAAACAAAATATGGTATGTCCATACAGTGGAAGTATTCAGCAATAAAAAAAGGAACTATGGATACATATCACAACTTAATACTACAACATGGACAGGGCTTAAAAACGGTATGGTATGTGAAAAAAAATCAGATATAAAGGATTACATAGGGTATGATTCCATTTACATGAAATCTCCATTAAAGGCAAAGATACCAAGACAGGTGCTAGATCAGGCATTATTTGGGGGGTGGACTGGGAATGAGGAATGACTACAAAGTAGCACATGGAAACCTTTGGGAGCGATGAAAATGGTCTAAAGAACTGGATTGTGGAGATAATTATACAACTCTATGCATTTACTAAAAGGAATCCTTGGGGCGCCTGGGTGGCTCACTCAGTTGGGCATCCAACTTCGGCTCAGGTCATGATCTCACGGTTTGTGGGTTCGAGCCCCGTGTCGGGCTCTGTGCTGACAAGCTAGCTCAGAGCCTGGAGCCTGCTGCAGATTCTGTGTCTCCCTCTCTCTCTAACCCTCCCCTACTCACGCTGTCTCTCTCTCTCTCAGAAATAAATAAAAACATTAAAAAAAAAAAGCAATTCTTGAATTGTATATATTCAGTGGGTATATTTTATGATATATAAATTATACCACAATAAAGCTGTAAAAAATTATGGGGAATAAATGACAGTCACTATGTTTTTTTAGTCATTATTTTGGATAAGATGATCCTAAAGACATCTGCAGTAAGACATTTATTTGAATATAGACCTTAAAGAATTGAAGGTTAAGCCATGCAAATATCTGAGAGAAGAGGATTAAAAGTAAACAGAACAAAAAGCACAAGGGTCCCAGCTAGGGAGAATACCTATAGATCCACCAGAACAAAGAAGGAAAATGTTATTAGCAAGCCAGATCAGAGAGGTAGTGGGGGTCAAAATACATAGGGCCCTGAAGCCACAATTAGGGATCTGAATTTTACTGAGATAGTAAACAGGATTTTGAAAAAGGGAGTACCATAATTTAAAAAATGTTTATTCTAATTAAAAAAAATGTTTCTAACATTTTTATTTATTATTGAGGAAGAGAGACACAAAACATGAACAGGGCAGGGACAGAGAGAAGGGGAGACAGAGAATCCAAAGCAGGCTTTAGGTTCTGCTCTGTCAGCAAAGAGCCCAACACGGGGCTAGAACTCATAAACTGTGAGATCATGACATGAGTCAAAGTTGAACATTCACCACTGAGCCACCCTGGTGCCCCAGGGGTGGCATAATTTAGTATCTTTTAAGAGTTTATAAATTTTATTAATGTTCTCAAAGAGCTATCTTTTGGCTTTTTCTCTTTTACATCTGCTTTCTGTGCTTATTTTTTTTTAAAAGAAATTTTGTTTTGTAATAATTTTACAGTTACAGAAAAGTTACAAAAATAGTACAGATAGTTCCTCTAGAACATTAAAGGAATCTGGGTTAAGTAACATGTTATATATGACAAAACTAAGACATTAACACTGATATATTGCTATTAACTGAACTGTAAGTTAGTCAGACTGAATCAGTTTTTCCATTAATATTCTTTTCTTCTTCCAGGATACAATCCAGGATACTGTCTACACTTAGTGACTTATTTTTAAAATATCATTTTGATTGCCTATGGAAGAAAGACTTAGAAGGACAAGGGTAGAAGCTAAGAGACCTGTAAGGAACTATAGTTGACCTGAGAACAACACAGGTTTGAACTGCTTGAGTCCACTTATACGTGGATTTTTCATAGCACTAATACTATATGTTTTCTCCTCCTTATGATTTTCTTAACATTTCTTTTTCGCTAGCTCACTTTAGTGTAAGAATAAAGTATACATACAATAAAAATAACATACAAAACGTGTTAACTGACTATGTATGTTATCAGCAAGGCTTCCAGCCAAGGGTAGGCTATTAGCAGTTGAATTTGGGGGGAGTCAAAAGTTATACACAGCAGGTGCCTGGCTGGCTCAGTTGGCAGAAGACGTGATTCTTGATCTCAAGACTGTGAATTCAAGCCCAATGTTGGGCCTAGAGCTTACTTAAAAATAGATAGAGAGACATAAATGTTATACACATATTTTCGACTGCACGGGGGGGTCAGACCCCCTAACCCCCATGTTGTTCAAGGGTATACTGTGTTGTAATTATTGTAATTGATGAGACCTGTAGCTTTGGTAGTGATAAAGAGTGGTCACATTATGAATGTATTTTTAAGGTAGAGCTCACATGAATTAGCTAGATTGTGGGATATAAAAGATCATTTTCTTGAGAAATCAAATACGACTTCAAGGTTTGGCCCTTAGCAATGAGAAGGATAGAGCTGTTATTTACCAAAAAGAGGAATACTCATAAAGAGATATCAAGGGTAGTATAAAAAATTCAGTTTCATATATCTTAAGTTTGAGATGTTAATGAATTAGACATTCATATGAAAATGTCAAGTAAAAGATATTTGAATCTGAAGTTCAGGGGAGAGGTTAGTCTGAAAATATAAATGTCAGCTGTCCATATACGTAGGGTATTTAAAGACATGAGATTAAGTGAGATCATCTAGAATGTGAATATGAAGGAAAAGAAGAGATCCTAGAACTGAGCCCTGTGGCATTCTGATGTTTAGAGGTCAGAAAAATAAAGAGACCATAAGCAAAAAGCCACAAGTGAGAGCGAGAATAGAGCAGACACTAGAAAGAAGTCAGAGAACCACAAATGTGATATACCAAGAGGTCATGCAAGTGTTCAAGAGGAAGAAACAGGGGCACCTGGGTGGCTCAGTTGGTTAAGCGTCCAACTTTGGCTCAGGTCATGATCTCGCAGTTCATGGGTTTGAGCCCCACGTTGGGCTCTGTGCTGACAGCTAGCTCAGAGCCTGGAGCCTGTTTCAGATTCTGTGTCTCCCTCTCTCTGCCCCTCCCCCACTCATGCTCTGTCTCTCTCTGTCTCAAAAGTAAATAAATATAATTTTTTAAAAAAGAGGAAGAAATAGTCAACTCTATTAAACACTATAGAAACACTGAGAAAATAAAGACAAAGAACTTATTACTGAAACCATGATTATGAAGTCCTTGATGATCTTAGGTGCACTTTCAGGGAAGTGCTGAGAATGAAAGCCTGACTGGAGTGGGTTCATAAAAGAATGGAAAGAGAGGAAGTGGAAGCAGCAAAAACAGATAAACTTTTAGGAGTTTTGCTATAAGAAGAATAAAGAAGTGGAGTGGTTGCTACAGGGGAATATGGACTTTTTGTTTTAAGGTGGAAGATATACCCAGGGCTGTCCTTGAACTCTTATTTTCTCAGTGATCTCCTCCACTCTTATGGCTGCAAAATACCAATTATATTCTTATGATTCCCAAGTTTACTACCTCCAGGCTAGCACTCCTCCATTAAATTCCAGATTTATATCCAACTGCCTACTCAACATTGCTATTAAGGTGACAAACATAAAGTCCAAATTTAAGTTCCACATCTTCCATCCAAATCTGTTCCTCTCACAGTTTCTCCCTCTCCACCCTTTCCTCCCCCTTCCCACCATCTATGGCTAGCAAAACATCTTCCTAATTGATTTGTTTCCATTCTCGCCCCCCTCCCTCACTCTATTCCAGTTAGAAAGACAGACATATCAGGCACACTCCTCTCCTAGACAACCAGATAGCTTCTTCCACTCCTCTAGTTCTTTACTCAAATTCACTATCTTAAATGAGGTCTCCCCTGAATATAAATGTTGAAATTGCAACATTATCCTCGTTTATTTTTCTCTATAGTGTTCACCACCTGATGTAGCATATATTTTGCTAGTTTAATTGTCATCTCATCCAACTAGAGTGTTAACTAAGATTTGGGATTAAAGTTTCTTTTGTTTACTACCATAGCCTCAGCACCTACAACAGTGCCTCATGATGAGATATTCTGCAAATACTTACTGAATAAATGAATGTTTATACGCTGACACGAATATAACAGTAGCTAGAAATCTGAGAGTAATCCTATACTATTTCTTCTCTTGCATCTCATTACCTACCAAAATCTTACCAATGTTATTTCCTAAGTATTGTTAATCAGTTCTCTCCTTTTTGCCCTCATCACACTAATTATCTTTCACTTGGACTACTATAAAAAACCTTCCTAAGTAGTCTCTCTAAAACCAATCCTGCCAGAACTAAATCTAATTTCCACAGTATGGCCAGAGTAATCTAAGAGCTCAGGACTAATAAACAAGTCACTCACCCTATCCCACCCCTTACCCTAAGCTAAAAAGGGCTAGAGCAGGGGTCAGCAAACCTTTTCTGTAAAGTCGCAAATAATAAACAGCTCAGGCTTTGCAGGATATATAGTATCTGTCCCAACTACTCACCTCTACTATTACAGCACAAACACAATCATAGAAAATATGTAAATGAATGGGTGTGGCTGCATTCCAAAAATTTTTTATTTACAAAAATAGAAAGTAGACCGGATATGGACCTTTAAGCTAGAGCATAGAGTAAAACTCTTTAACATAGATAAGGTGGTATGTCTGGGTATCTCCAACATTATCTCCCAAACTCCACTTCATACTCTACATACCCTATTACAGAAGAGCTTATACTTCCACATATGTATCACACCTATGTGCTTTTGTTCACAAGTCCTTCTCAACAATCTTCTAGCTAACCCATACTGTTGACTTGCCTCAGGCAATCTCCCTTCTTAGAGGCTTTCCTTAAAGTCTCAAATTGGAAAAAGTACTATTCTTTGATCTCCCAAAGAACCTAATGCATATCTCTATAGTACATTGAAATTTTGTTTAAATCTGTCACTAGTTTTAAGTTCCTGGTAGGTGGGAACTAGGTCATTCATTTTCCTAACTCCAGCATCTAGAATATACTAAATATTCAGTTCTTTTTAAATTGAACTGAAGGGTACTATTAGTAATAAAGCTGAAGTGAAGGTGAAGCGCTGACTCAAGCAATATTGAAAATTTTTGTTAACAAGTTGGGTCAGAAAACAAGTCATCAAACATCAAGGATACTGTTTAAATCGTCCTTCTAAAATATTTCATACAATATCACACTAATAGTTAAGATAGAACAGAAATAAGAATCCTTAAGTCATCATGCCAAAAGGTGAATTAAGACTTACTTCAATTTGCAGAGCCAGTTCCACTTGGTTGTGGTAAGAATTTAAAAGTTCATCAACAGGGTATCTGAAATAAAGAACAGTACTGTGGTTGAAGGATATTATATACAAAAATGATTGTTTTATTCACCAGTATAATGGTATTCACATCCAAAAGCAAAGTTTGAAAACCTGGAATTAATGTTTTAGATGCCACACCTTATCATGACTTCTTTATAAGGTTTTTCTATTTGATGCAAATGTTTGTTTAAATCCACCGGTGTTTTATCATCTTCTGCCTAAAAAAACACATATATACATATGTTTATCAAAAAAAAATTCATTCCTTGTTATTTTTTTCCCCAAAGTTTTTATTTATTTATTTTTGAGAGAGAAGGAGTGTGTGTAGGTAGAGAAGAGGCAGAGAAAGAGGGGAACGGACATCTGAAACGGGCTCTGACAGCAGAGAGCACAATGTGGAGCTCAAATTCATGAACCATGAGATCATGACCTGAGCTTAAGGCAGACACAACCTACTGAGCCAACCAGGTGCTCCTCTTTGGTCTTTCTATTACCAAATTAAATATGGTAAAATGTATGATAAATTTTTGAAACTGCAGTGATTTTTTAGAACAGATTAAAATATTATCAGAAGTGGGGGCACCTGGCGGCTCAGTCGTGTAAGCATCCGACTTTGGCTTAGGTCATGATCTCACAGTTCGTGGGTTCGAGCCCCGTGTCAGGCTCTGTGCTGACAGCTAGCTCAGAACCCTGGAGCCTGTTTCGGATTCTGTGTCTCCTTCTCTCTCTGACCCTCCTCTGTTCACGCTGTCTCTCTCTCTCAAATAAATTTTTAAAAAAACATTAAAAAATTTTAAGATATTATCAGAAGTAAATACTATTTATAACCAAATCAAGGAAACAAGCACATCAATATTCTGAAAATTTTGTTTTATGAATAAAAAACATAAATGCTTTTAAGTCTAGTTTTCAATATATAGGCAGCTCCCAAAGTAAAAACTACTTCTGTTCTATACAGTAGGAATAGAAAGCTTTAAAACAAAGCAAAACACTTTTAAAGATGTTTGACAGCCAAATGAAGGTGGGGTAGGATTAGATGGGCAACAGATCATCTGAATTTCTGCATTATTTTTTCTAATGATAATCAAATTTATCCCCACCTTATCCCCAATAATTAAGGTACCAGTCTCTTCTAACATAAATCTTTACTATGCAAATATTCTCAAGAACATTATTCCTTAAGAAACTGAAAAGAGAAATTACTAATGATTGCTAAAATACACTGAATTTTATGAAACAGACTTTATTTCCCTTGGTTGAAAAATCAAGCACAGGATCAAAACCTAAGAAAATAAAGAGAAAGTAAAAAAGACTGATATTTTTCTATCCAAAGTTCTACCAAATGAAGAGTAATTCTCTTTAAAGATTAAAATTCATCCAACGTTCATATAGTAATACAACAGACTAATTTCCTGCATTCTAATTTGCTTTAACTTCAAAAGAAAGTGCTGTATTTTTAAAAGAGAAGTAGTTTTCATTTGATAAAAAATAATGTATTTTTCTCAGTTTGATGCAAAGGTCAATGTAGATCTTTTCTTCCCTCAAACCGTATTTAGTATTCAAAATCTTTCCTCCTTTCCCATTTTCCTTTGACCCTAATGTTTTCATTCTTGTGTAAAACCATTACAAATCAACTTTTATTTTCTTCCACTTTGATTTTCAAATATGCCTCCAGCTTGAAGTAGTAGGCTACCTAAGACTCCATGATTGAAAAGCTACCCCCATTTGTTGAAAACCCTTGTGGATAAAATCAGTTCATCATTCCAATCCATTCACCAGTCCAACCCAGACATCTTAGAGAATGTACCAACTGCAAAGTGGCTAATTAGCAGAATTACTCAGAGTCAACCAAATGCAATTCAGTTATAAGCTACATACTTACTGTTCTGGCCAGATTTTGGCACATTGCACTGAAGGTCAAAAGTTGTAGTTTAATCTCTGTGTCCCATTTTCGGCAGTTCTGAATATGTTCATGACTTCCAAGGCAATGATTACTATTAAAAAATATTAATTATTCGTCAATGTTATTCTCAAACTAGAAATTACAGAGGTGAGAGTAAAATATAACTTGTATCTGCCTCAGAAATGGAAGAGAATGGTAAAATGTAGAGATAGTTTTTAACCAAGTGTAAGCATTTAAATAAAAGAATAATTCTACATGGGAAGAGTCACAGTAAAGAAGAAAGATGAAGATAAAAAAGAAAATAAGAAAAATAGGGACAGGGCATTTTTAGTAGCCTAAAATAATTAAATCTGTAAAATAACTGTATATGCTAAATTACCTGGTTCAAAAAAAGATTCATACAATAAGTATTTCAAGCCAACTAAAAGGAAGTCACAGCTGACCACTGTGTGAAAAGCAATGGTGCATGCTACAGAAGGAAAATGGAGTCTATAATTACGTGACTATTGACTCTTAGCAGAAAGTAAAAAACCATTAAATTCACTTATCAATGAATTACCTCCCCTTCCCCCCCCCCCCCCACTTAAGACTATAAGTTTAAGAGCAATACCATGTCTTAATTATCTCTGAAATCCCTACACAGTTCTTAGACACAACTTAAGACAAGGTATATTTCAGTATAAGTTCATGGATCCAATCAATTCAGTAAGACTCCATATATTTTTGGACTACAAATTTAACTTGAAAATTTCTAATTTTAACCCCTTAAAAATAAATTTCCAAAGATGCTGTTCAGTAGTTAAGTGAATAAACTTACTTTTGCAGCACTTCCTCTTGACCACAAACTTTCAGAATGTAGCTGCCAACATCTACTTGATTCAAGTCATCATGTACCCAGCAAAGGGCTTGCATTATAATGATTTCTACAGTAGAACTCACTGTAAAAGAGGTATCACTTTCATTTTGCTCATTTAACAGTATACACTTTTTCAGAATGTATTTCTTATCATCTAAGAGATCACTACACAACAGAAATATAATATAGGTCATATTTAGAATTAAAATTTTTCTACTAGCCACGTTGAAAAACGTAAAACAGGTGAAGATAATTTCAACATGTTTTATTTAACCTAATAAATTCAAAATATCATTTCAACATAGAGCCAATATTTTAAAATTACTAATGAGACATCTTATTTCTTTTCAAATTGGTTCTTTGAAATCCACTGTGTATTTTACACTTCCAGCATATCTGACTCTATATTAGCCAGATTTCAAGTGCTCAACAGTCACATGGGGCTAGGGGTTACGGTATTAGAGAGGACAGATCTAAAACTAAGAAAGCCACCTTCCTATTACAGACTCCTCCAAAAGAGATGACATTTAGCAGTATCTAGCAAACAATGACTTAAACCAAATCACAAGGAAAAAAAAATCACCATTTTAATTAAATATTTGATATTTGCCTAATAAATTTTCTAATGAAGAATAAAAATACAGCAAGTAGTAAGTATTCTTTATCATTCTTTTTTTTTTTTTTT
>NW_024080748.1:358176-390688 GCF_003009895.1 Hyaena hyaena
GCTCAGTTGGTGAAGTGTCTGACTCTTGATTTTGGCTCAGGTCATGATCTCACAGTTTATGAGATCAAGACCCACGTGGGGCTCTGTGCTTTCAGCTTGGGATTCTCTCACTCTCTCTCTCTCTCTGTCTCTCCCCAGCTCTCTCTAAATGCAGAAATAAACAAACATAAATAATAAAGTAACCTATTTCTATACTTAGATCTCCTATGTTCAATTTAGAAGACAGTTATTAAGTTCAAACTTCATGAAAATCAACAGCTTGGCAGAGAAAACCATAAAATATCTAATAATGGCTACATTTCTGAACAGCCAAATGTATGGTAACATTATTAGAATACACCTCTACCATAATATGGTTAGGTTTCTTAACATAGATGTATATTATAAATGTGCACATTTATAAAGAACCAAACTAGAGGCATTTGAGACATTTTCTCAAAATGTAATCATATCTGGAGACATCAAGTCAAAATGTGATACAAATTAAAACAATTTGCTATCAATGTTTACTATTTTCAATCAAGGGACCTACTGACTTTTTCTCCCTTCAATTTTCATACTAATTCTTATAGGATATGGATTTAAACAATTCCCCATGCCAAAATTTAAAGTATGTTTTATAAAAACAACTCCTCCTTTAGAAACTAAAAGAATTATTGTTATAGTTGGCTAACATTTTTGTTTCAGATTTCTATTTTTTCAAAGGGGCTTGAAAAGTACAAAGCTACAAAGAAAGTATCCAAATATTGGACATATTCCTAATCATAACCATTATTTAAAAAAAATGGCATCATTTTGTAAGTCAAAGTGCTATAGAAATATAGGACCTATTCTACTATTGGAATCCCATTAAAGCAATATACATCATGAGAAGCAATAAATTATGACAGAAAAAGTTCCTGCAGACTTTAGGATACATTTCTAGAAAGGATATCCACATCAAATCTGGAAGAGAGAGTTAGAACCAAAGGAGAATTATCCTCTCTTAGAGGAGGTTAACAAGATAACTGGAATTTCAATTTCACTGACAGCTCTTTATAAACAAGTATTCTTGCCATAATATGGGGGAAATAAAAGGAATTGGACCCTAATAAGTCTTTCAATCTCATCCTTTGGGACCTTGGCCACCAGCCACCAATTAACCAAAGTTACTCAGCATTTTTCAGAGAAATATGCAGTAATAGTAGTACTAAAGGTAAACTTTTTCCCCACTAGTCTTAATCAGAAAACTGCAAATATATGTCAATTTTTTGAAAAGGGTAACTAGTGAATGTTAAAAAGTGTATCTACTGATAACAGGTCAAGAATGATTCCAACTAACATTTTCTCCCTAATCAGAGCAAAAAACAAGATGGCTGGGGAACTACAAACTTACCATCACATGTAAAAGTAACTGGTAGTTGAAATCCTTCAATTTCAATGGAGACCTTTACGCTAGCATTTTCTCCACATATGTTTCTTTGTATTGTAACTGGACTTAACAAATAGCCTGGATTTGTGCAGTGATTGGTACATGGAAAGTTGGCCTTCAATCTGTTCACAAGAAAGAAATTAAATTACTATTTTTAAAGCTGCATTTGAGAGACCTAAACGAAAGCTTTGCATGCCTACAGCCATTCAACTCTGTGTCTTTGTTCAGTTCTAGAGCAACTCATGAGAACTGTCATGAATGGACCCCAGTCAAACTCTAAACACTAGCATTTGCCTTTTAGATAAAAGGAATTCAAGAAAAGAGATTAAGTACTGCCAGGATATCTTCGGTAACATTAATCAACATTAACCAAGCACACACTGGATACATGCATGTTCTGCTTCAATTTAAAAAAAAATTTTTTTTAATGTTTTATTTATTTCTGAGACAGACAGACAGAGAGAGAGAGACAGGGTGAGCAGGGGAGGGTCAAAAAGAGAGGGAGACACAGAATCTGAAACAGGCTCCAGGCTCTGAGCTGGCAGTCAGCCCAGAGCCTGACGCGGGGCTCAAACCCAAGAACCGTGAGATCATGCTGTGAGCCGAAGTCGGACACTTAACCGATTAAGCCACCCAGGCGGCCCTGCTTCAGTTTTTTTTTTTAATATACAGTATAATTACACAAAATGGTTTGTTTTTAATGAATCCACTAAGAATATAGGTAATGAAGCTTTCAACCAAAATTGCTAGAGATATAAAAAGTTTGTCTTTTAAAAATCTTTTTCAGGAGCCTAAGTGTCCATCAACAGATGAATGGATCAAGAAGATGTGGTTTATCTATACCACGGAATACTACATGGCAATGAGAAACAATGAAATCTGGCCATGTGTAGCAACATGGATGGACCTTGAGGGTGTTATGCTGAGGGAAATAAGTCAGGCAGAGAAGGACAGATACCATATGTTTGCACGTATAGGAGGATTAGGAGGAACTTGACGGAGGAACAAGGGGGAGAAGAAGGGGGGAAGTGGTGGGGGAAAGGGAGAGAGGCAAACCATGAGAGACTCTTGAATGCTGACAAAAACTGAGGACTGACGGATGTGGGGGGGAGGAGGGATGGGCATGGAGGAGGACACTTGTGGGGATGAGCACTGAGTGTTATGTGGAAACTAATTTGACAATAAACTATTTGTAAAAAAAAATAAAATAAAAATCTTTTTCAGAGCACCTGAGTGCCTCAGTCGGTTAAATGTTCAATTCTTTTTTTTTTTTTTTTTTTAATGTTTGTTTATTTTTGAGAGAGACAAAGATAGAGTGCAAGCAGTGAAGGGCAGAGAAAGACGGAGGCAGAGAATCCAAAGCAGGCTCCAGACTCTGAGCTGTTGGCACAGAGCCCAATGCAGGGATTGAACTCACAAGTTGTGAGATCATGACCTGAGCCAAAGTCAGATGCTCAACCAAATGAGCCACCAGCTGCCCCTAAGCGTCCAACTCATGATTTTAGCTCAGGTCATGAACTCACAGTTCATGAGACTATGCCCTGTGTATGGCTCCCCAATGACAGCATGGCACCCACTTGGGATTCTCTCTCTCTTTCTTTCTCTGCCTCTCTCCTGTTCATACTCTTTCTCAAAATAAATAAATAAACTTTAAAAAATTTAAAAATCACTTTAAGGCTTTTTTCATATATATATATATATTTTTTTTTGGTTGTTAGACAACAATAAAAAAAATAATTGGTTGTTACAGTGCTATGAGACTTTTATTCTCTCAAAATGATCTCTAGAACTTAGGGAATGGCAAGAATTGCCTGTGAAGGTATTCACAGGAACAACATAGCTTAAATTGAAATAAATTAATATGATTACAGAGTATATAATTTTTCTCCAGACAGCACCTCTGTTATCAGAAGACAAAGGAGAATTTGATGCCTTTTTAAAATCTGTAGCCTTCCTCTGACTTTTTTTCTGGAGGTTAGAAGTCAAGATACAATTGTCTGCTTTTCATAGGAATATAAATGGAATGAAGGCTGGAAGTATTGTGTATTTATTTCTGTAGAGATTAAAATAATCAAGTCATAGGAATAGAATAGTTTGGAACAGAATAGTTTGAGATGCAAAAAGAAAAGGTTCACGGGAGGCAGCAAGTATAACTGTGCACTTGAGTTTAAATCCTGATTTTAATTACTAACTAGGTATGTGACCATAGACAAGTTATTGAATCTCCTTGTTGCTTCCATCTTCTGCTTCTACAAAATGAGGATACTACCACTACTAACTTTGTAGGGTTATTGTGAGAATTATGTGAATTATTAGTTTATAAAGCACTCAAAGCAGTGCCTAGTAACAGAAGTGCTATAAGCATCTTGTCAAATAAATAAGTGAATTAAAAAAGTCTGTGTTCTGCACTGTGACCCTAAAAGGGCCACAGAAGATCCAAAATTAAAAAGAAATATAAGTTTTAAAAAGCAATATAAACAATACACTTAAATTGATATTGGAAATGCACCTTTAGATGTCAACACAGTATCTTTAGATATGTGCTTGTTGCCAAGCTTACCCATCCACAATACAATGTGAAGACCTTCATAGGATCTTGTCTAAGATTCTTGTTTCTCATTGACTAAGTATTCTCTTGTTTTCTACAGTATAAAATAGATACTCTCAGCAAATCATGTAATTAACTAATATACGAAATATTAGAGAATTTTGTCTATTTCCAAGCAAGACTTCAATTTTCAGAAATCCTTAAGCATGATGAAAGGACAATCAGAAATTCCTGATAATAGCTCAGAAAACAAGAATTTATTAGACAAAATTTCTAGTGAGAAAAGTTGCATTCAATGAACTTACTTCGTAGCTGAAGGGGAACCTTTCATTTCCTTTCCTTAAAATAAGTCTTTTGGATACATGCACCCCAATGTTTATAGCAGCATTATCTATAATAGCAAAATTACGGAAACAGCCCAACTGTCCATGGACTGATGAATGGATAAAGAAGAGGTGGTATACAAATACAATGGAATATTACTCAACCATAAAAAAGAATGGAATCTTGCCATCTGCAACAACATGGATGAAGCTAGAGAGTATTATGCTAAGCAAAATAAGTCAGTAAGAGAAAGACCATATGAGTCTACTAATGTGGAATTTAAGAAACAAATGAGCAAAAGAGAGAGAGAGGCAAACCACAAAAAAGATTCTTAACTATAGAGTACAAATTAATGGTTACCAGAGGAGAGGTGGGTGAGGCAATGTGTTAAAAAGATGATTCTGATTAAGATGGCAAATAAATAATAACACTTGCTGTGATGAGCACCAGCTGATATATGGAGGTGCTGAATCACTATATTTATAAACCTGAAACTAATATTACACTGTATGTTAACTGGAATTTAAACAAAAACTTAAAAAAAAAAAAAGGAGTCCTTTTTTTTACACAGCAAGAACAGAATATCACAGATTTGTACATGTAAAATTGGTTAAAATATTAAATTTCATTTGCATATGTTTTATCACAATAAAAGAATTTTTTAATGAGTTCTATCTTTAGTTGACAGTATGGAAGACAGTCCAGAAAAAAAACAGCAATTTTTCATTTAAATTTATTTTTTTGAGAGAGAGAAAAAGAGAAGGAGCAGGGGAAGGGCAGATAAGATGGGAAGAGAGAGGGTCCAAACAGGGCTCTCTGTTGACAGCAGCAAGCCGCATGCAGGGCTCGAACTCACAATCATGACCTGAGCCAAAGTCAGATGCTTGACCAACTGAGTCACTCGGGCGTCTCAGTAATTTGTTCTTCTATAAAAATGACATTCTTCTATTCTTTTTTTAAAAATTTTTTTATTGTTTATTTTTGAAACAGAGAGAGACAGAGCATGAGTGGGGGAGGGGCAGAGAGAGAGGGAGACAGAATCTGAAACAGGCTCCAGGCTCTGAGCTGCCTGCAAAGAACACGATGTGGGCTTGAACCTACAAACTGCAAGATCATGACCTGAGCCAGAGTCGGACGCCTAACTGACTGAGTCACCCACGCGCCCCAACATTCCTCTATTCTTACGGTTTTGTTTGCTTTATCAAAACTGGGGAAAAACTAAGATGGTAATAGATTCCTTAAAGTTAGGGATTTTTTTGTTGTTTGTAACTACACTTTTAAACATACAAAAGCAAATTAATAAATTGACAACTGCTCAATAAATTATTCACTTTTAATGTAAGAGACCACATAAGTATTTTTATGGACACTCTAAACCATATATCATAGCTTGATATTCTTGAGTAATTACCTATAATGATTCTTTTTTTTTTATTTCTAGGAGAGAGAGAGAGACAGCGTGAGCAGGGGAGGGTCAGAGAGAGAGGGAGTCACAGACTCTGAAACAGGCTCCAGGTTCTGAGCTGGCAGTCAGCACAGAGCCCGATGCGGAGCTCGAACTCACGAACCGCGAGATCATGACCTAAGTGAAAGTCAGACGCCTAACTGACTAAGCCACCCAGGTGCCCCTAAATGATTATTTTTTTAAGCTCTAATTTTCATTTTCTGTAAGATTTCCATTTCCCAATCACCACCAAAGAAATGCCTTTGTTTGCTTGTTTAATGTGGTTCTACGGTTCAGGAAATTTAAATCCTTTAGGGTTTATTTTCTTACCGTGTGCCCAATCAAGTTGATGTTAGGTACAGAGACAAATTGTGTAAAATCAGGACAGGAAGGGACAAAAATGAAGGTTTTAAAAGGCAAAAATAAAAAACAGGGCTTTTAATGGAATAGACACTACTTTAAGGGTATCTGGGTGGCTCAGTTAGTTAAGCATCAGACTCCTGATTTCAGCTCAGCTCATGATCTCAGAGTTCAGGAGTTTGAGCCCCACACTGGGTTCTGCTCTGACAGCACTGAGACTACTCTGCCCTTCCCTTGCTTACACTCTCTCAAAATAAATAAATAAACTTAAAAAAAAAAAAAAAGGAATAGATGCTACTTTATAGGAAAGGAAAATAAGCATTGTTTAGAATAAAATTAAGTAAATGTAGAGGTGAAATCCTTGAAAATATACAGGGAATCCTTGGTATCGAGACACTATCGTAGGATATAAATACTAGATCTGAAATATATAGGAAAAAAAGGAGCCAGCAGGCTACTTAGAATTAAAAGTGATAAAGTGTAGTTTCTCATCCTATCATGCTAGGAAACCACAAATGAAGTGGCAAAACTTTGGTATCTAACGTTCCTCTAAGAACTTTCTCTAGAACTATATAACTAGCAGATACAGCAGCTTTGTCAATGATGATAAGTGGGAAAAGGAAAGAAAACAGGAAATAAAAACTAGAAAAATGCAGTAATAATGAAATGTGCTGAATCACAGGATTATGATACTTTAAAAGAGATTTTTCTTAAATGTTTATTTTGAGAGAGAGAGTGCGTGAGCAGGGGAAGGGCAGAGAGAGAGGAAGAGGAGAACATCCCAAGCAGACCCCGAGCTGCCAGTGCAGAGTTCCTGTGGCACTTGATCTCATGAACCCCTGAAATCATGACCTGAGCTGAAATCAAGAGTTGGACACTTCACTGACAGAGCCACCCAGTCACTCCTAAAAGAGATTTTTTTTTGAGAGAGAGAGAGAGAGGGAGGGAGGGAGAGTGGGAGCAGAGGGAGGGGCAGAGAGAGAGAGAGAGACAGATTCCAAAGCAGGCTCCAAGCTCTGAACCATCAGCACAAAGCTCAACACATTGGGGTTCAAACTCACAAACCACGAGATCATGACCTAGGCTGAAGTCGGACATTCAATCAACTGAGCCACCCAGGTTCCCTAAGAAAGATTCTTAATATGACTAGTCCAACTCGCTAATTTCACAGAAGAAAAAAAGGCTCAAAACTGGCAATGTATCAGGGTCTATTACACAAATAATCTTAACTGTAAACAAAGACCATCCTGACAAATCTTTCACAGCTGAGTTAAAATGATTAAATGAGTCATTTTAGATTTCAAAAAAAAGGAGTTTGCTATCTAAGAGCATAAATACTTGTTGAAAAATTCCAGTGCACATATAGGAGGATTAGGAGGAGCTTATCGGAGGCCCATGGGGGAGAAGAAGGGGGGAATTAGTGGGGAAGAGGGAGAGAGGCAAACCATGAGAGACTCTTGAATACTGAGAACAAACTGATGGGTGGGGGGGGGAGATGGGCATGGAGGAGGGCACTTGTGGGGATGAGCACTGGGTATTATATGGAAACCAACTTGACAATAAACTATTTGTAAAAAAAATAAATAAGTAGAACAATACTATCTTGTTAGACTGCTGTGAAGGAATAAGTGATGATATACAGTACTGGGCACCTAGTAGTCCTTCAGTAAATATATTCAATATTGGTCGTATATATTCAATAAATATTTCCTTCCTTGTTACTGCCTTAAAAAAAAAATTAAAAAAAATAAAAATTCCAGTGTAGTAATGGCCATACTAAAAAAAAAAAAGAAAAAAAAAATCATTAATTTCTTCAAGGAACATCTCCTGACCCCAATCTCCAAGTCACAGGGGAAGAGAAGAGGAACCTAGAACATGGCTTCAAAAACACCTCTGCTTCTGGGTGTCTGGGTGGCTTAGTGAGTTGAGCGTCTGACTCTTGATCTCAGCTCAGGTAATGATCTCATTGTTCATGAGTTTGAGCCTCACATCGGGTCCTGCACTGGCAGTACGGAGTCTGCATGGGATTCTCTCACTTCCTCTCTCTGTCCCTCCCTTGCTTGCTCGCTCGTGCTCTCTCTCAAAATAAACGGGAAGGGAAGGGAAGGGGAGGGGAGGGGAGGGGAGGGGAGGGAAGGGAAGGGAAGGGGAGGAAGGGAGGAAGGGAGGAAGGGAGGAAGGGAGGAAAGGAACAAACAAAGACAGACAGACAGACCTCTGCTTCTGGAGCATCTGGGTGGCTTCAGTCAGTTGAGTGTCTGACTCTTGACCCAGGGTCATGGGATTGAGCCCTGCATTAGGATCTGCACTGAGAGAGGAGCCTGTTTAAGATTATCTTTCTCACTCCCTCTGCCTCTCTCCCCAACTCTAGTGCGCGCGCGCTCTCTCTCTCTAAACAGAAAACAAAAACAAAACCTCTTCTTCTCTGAAATACTTGCTGTAATAACACACTTACTAATGGAAATAAAATTACCAAAAAAAGTCATTCTCTTTTTAATTCATCTGGGGTTTCATATTACATAAGCCATTTGTGTGCGGGGGGGGGTAGAGTGCGCGTGCATGCACACGTGTGTGTCTATAAACAAAAATAATCAGTTTAGCTTAGTAGCAGAATCTGTGTAAATAACTCTTAAGATTTAAATGGGGGAAAAGTTAGATCTCAGCCTAATTTCTCAACCTGCAAAGCTTAAATGTAACAGTAACTCAAAAACAGTCCAGAAGAAAGCATACACGACTTGCTTGGGAGAAAACTAAAGGAACTAGATAAACACATAACAGATTACTTCAGAATGATTAAGGTAAAAGATTATTTCCAAATTATTAACCACACACATATGGTATAATGACATGAAGGCATAGGTAATTTCTAATACATGTAATTTGCATACTAGTCACTTAAATGTCTATTTTAAATACCTGCTGAGAAAAATGATTTTATTTTATTTTTTTTTTTAAATATTTTTTTAATGTTTTATTTATTTCTAGGAGAGAGAGAGAGACAGCGTGAGCAGGGGAGGGTCAGAGAGAGAGGGAGTCACAGACTGAAACAGGCTCCAGGCTCTGAGCTGGCAGTCAACACAGAGCCCGATGCGGGGCTCGAACCCACGAACCGCGAGATCATGACCTAAGCGAAAGTCGGACACTTAACCGGCTAAGCCACCCAGGCACCCCGAGAAAAATGATTTTAAAAATCCAACTGAGAGTAACCTTTGCAGGGAAGAAAAAGTGACTGTACTGATATTTTCCTTCTTCTTTTTTTCCCCCCTAAGGTATTCTAAAGAAAAATAGTGCTGGTTAAAAGGTAACAAAGATAAAATTCTAATAAAATATTGCCAATAGTCTAGAAAATCTAGTTAATAAGTCCCTTAAACATTAAAATGATGTATATACTCAAGAATGACCTGGGAAACCCAAACTTTATTTTGCTTAAAGCAGACCACACTGGGGAAAATACTGAATTCAGAGTAAATCTCTAAGTGATCTACTTTCCCTTCTTTTGATAACAGATCTCAACCCCTTGGCCACAATGTTTGTTGTTCCACTCTCTCCTTCGTGGGAGTTTTCTATCTGGTGCTGGCTGACAGGACTCCCTTACCTCTCTGATATCAAGACATTTAGAATATGAAGGCGAAACTATCAGTGACTATATTCCCTGCCTTCAAAACTCCATCTGCAGTAGAAGAAAATGAAGCCAACATACATGGAGGAAGGGCAGGAAGAAGGAAAGGATGAAAATGGAAAAGGAGAGTCCAAAGGGAGGAAGTTATCAATTAATGTGTGTGTATTCCTAGTTTTTAAGTTTATTTATTTTGAGAGAGAGATAGAGCAAGTGGGGGAGAGGCAGAGAGAGAGGAAGAGAGAGAATCCCAAGCAGGCTCCCACATTGCCAGTGAAGAGCATGATGCAGAGCTCAAACCCATAAACCATGAGATCATGACCGGAACCAAAACCAAGAGTTGGACACTCAACAAACTAAGACACCCAGAGGCCCCAGTACACAACCTTTATTTGATTTAAGCTAGCTTAAGATGGGTTTCTAGTACTCACAACAGAAGTCCTAATACAATGGAAAACAAATAAACCAAATCAGAGGCAAAGGAGACCTGACTCTGCTACCGGCTGAGTCAATTTTGGTAGGTAACTTCTCTGAGACTATTTCCTCAACTATAACAAGTATTGGACATATTTAAGATTAAAAGAATATTTTAGAAATGCATTTTTGGGGGCACCTAGGTGGCTCAGTCGGTTAAGTATCCGACTTTACTCAGATCTTGATCTCTTGGTTGGTGAGTTTTAGCCATCAGGCTCTGTGCTGACAGCTCAGAGCCCGGAGCTACCTTCGGATTCTGTGTCCCCCTCTCTCTCTGCCTTTCCCCTGCTCGTGCACACACACGTGCACACACACACACTCTCTCTAAATAAACATTAAAAAAATGCATTTTTCTAACCTTCAGGAATATACTTGCTCCCCTTTTCTTGACAGTTAAAATAGCATCTCTTAAACAGGAAGAGCACTATTCTGAATGCTAGAAAGTTTTCAGCATATTAAGTCTCCCTAAAACAAAAACATGCATTTTCTGAGTGTATTGAAGCTTATATATGTTTAAGTCATATTAAGTTAGTCCTCCATCTAACTTCAGTTTCTTCCTCTAAATACTTACAAACCTAGCAGCTAAGGATACAGGTTCAACTGTAGTAGTGTTAATGTGCCAATTAGTAATCCTGAAATTTCAGCCAAGGGAGAAGATAATTAAAAATTTTTTAATTTTAGAATGATTAGTACTAAGTTATTTTCAAGTTAACTTTTTAAAAGCAAGTATTTAACTTTAAAAAATCTTTAATTGGGGCGCCTGGGTGGCTCAGTCAGTTGAGAGTCCGACTTCAGCTCAGATCATAATCTCGCAGTTTGTGGGTTAATGCCCTGTGTCAGACTCTGTGCTGACAGCTCAGAACCTGGAGCCTGTTTCTGATTCTGTCTCTCTCTCTCTCTGCACCTCCACTTCTCATGCTCTGTCTCTATCTCAAAAACAAATAAACAGTAAAAAAAAAATAAAATAAATAAAAAATCTTTCATTTATAAAGGAAAATTCCTTACTTTGTAATGGATTCACAAAAAGCAGCTACTTCTTCATTCTGTACTTCAATTTCTTGTAGAAGAGAAATTCCGGTTGACAAACTAGTGGTCCCACTTGTGTCTTTCTGTAATCAAAAAAAATTTTTATTTCAAAAATAAAAGATCCCCAAATGTTAAAAAGCACCACAGCATAAACACATTTTTACAAAAGTGTATACAAAGACATGAAGGGAAAAATAAATTGTATCAGTAACAAAGTTTTCGATTATGGACTTCTATCTTTGTAAAAGTAATAACAGATTGGGGCGCCTGGGTGGCTTAGTCGGTTAAGCGTCCGACTTTCTCTTGGGTCATGATCTCGCAGTTCGTGGGTTCGAGCCCCGCGTAGGGCTCTGTGCTGACTGCCAGCTCGGAGCCTGGAGCCTGTTTCAGAGTCTGTCACTCCCTCTCTCTCTGACCCTCCCCTGCTCACGCTGTCTCTCTCTCTCCCTCTCCTAGAAATAAATAAAAATTTAAAAAAAAAAAAAGTAATAACAGATAAGGGGCACCTGGGTGGCTCAGTTAGTTAAGCGTCCGTCTTCGACTCTGGTCATGATCTCACGGTTCCTGGGTTTGAGCCCTGTGTCGGGCTCTGTGCTGACAACTAGCTCAGAGCCTGGAGCCTGTTTTGAATTCTGTGTCTCCCTCTCTCTCTCTCTCTCAGAAATAAATAAAAACATTTTAAAAATTAAAAAAAAAAAACTAATAGCAGATAAGCCTTGAAGTTCATTGGTTTTACTTGCTCAAAAGTAGATATAGGCTGTACTTTGTAATGGACAGTAAGAACAGAATGCTAAAGATATTTCCAATCAAAATCTTCCTTAAATGAAGGCTTCAGCAAGTTATGAGCTAAATTATTTAAAGGACTACCCTCTGGGTTTTTTTTTTTTTTTTTAATTTCTAGGAGAGAGAGAGAGAGAGAGACAGCGTGAGCAGGGTAGGGTCAGAGAGAGAGGGAGTCACAGACTGAAACAGGCTCCAGGCTCTGAGCTGGCAGTCAGCACAGAGCCCGATGCGGAGCTCGAACTCATGAACCGCGAGATCATGACCTAAGTGAAAGTCGGATGATAACCAACTAAGCCACCCAGGCGCCTCAACTACCCTCTGTTTTAAAAGTGTGAAGAGATCAAGCCCATTTGGGACTCCTCTAGTAACCAGTAATTCTATATACTCAATTGTGGCTCCAAATTCCAAGAGAGCAGCTGGTTCTTTATGTAAGAGAATGAGTTTTAAGAGTTAGCAGGCATTTTCCATGTTAGTAAATTTATGCAAACATCATGACAGCCCTTCAAAAGTTAAGTTTATGTCTGACCAAACTTTGTGTACAATATTTTAATGAGATAAATTCACCACCCAAGCACAGCTAAACAGCATTCCCTTTAAAATTAAATTGAGGGGCGCCTGGGTGGCTTAGCCGGTTAAGCGTCCGACTTTCGCTCAGGTCATGATCTCAAGGTTCATGGGTTCGAGCCCCGCGTCGGGCTCTGTGCTGACTGCCAGCTCAGAGCCTGGAGCCTGTTTCCAATTCTGTGTCTCCCTCTCTCTCTGACCCTCCCCTGCTCATGCTGTCTCTCTCTCTCTCTCTCTCCTAGAAATAAATAAAACATTTAAAAATAAAATAAAATAAAATTAAATTAAATTGACATCGATTAAAATAAAATTGGAACATTTTCAATTCAAAATTAGTAAATGAAAATACAGTATATACATTTCAAGAACTGTAATGGAGTTCAATGACCATGGCAAGATCTTGTCAGAAAAATTACTGAAAATTTAGGGTAACAATTTCTTTATGAATTTCCTTCTTTTACAATGTGTCAGAGCCCTTTCTGCTAGACTGTGCATTGCACATTTAAGGGAAAATAAAACAAAACAAGCCTCGAGTTCTAGAAAATCACAACTAAAAATAACACAGCTCATGGGAAAAACAGAGTTAAGGCAAACTATTCAAAAATCAGTGTAACTTTGTAATCTAAGCCTTAACTAACAGAACAAGTCCTTATCGAAATATCTGCACTGTTAGATCTCCACTTGAATTTGCACCTAGCATTATGGTCTTCAATCCTTTGAAGTCTGAAACTCTGGAACTCCTGCCTCTTCATTTGTGGTATGAATCTTTTTTTTTTTTAAGTTTATTTTTATTTATTTTGAGAGAAATAGAGAGAGCAAAAGAGGGAGGGGCAAAGAGAGAAGGAAACAATACCAATCAGGCTCCATGCTCTGTCAGCACAAAGCCCAGCCTGATGCAGGGCTCGAACTGATGAACTGTGAGATCATGACCTGAGCTGAAATCAAGAGTTGAATGCTTAACCGACTGAGCTCCCAAGGTGCCCCTGTGATATGGATTCTTCAGGGTATTTGCTTCTATTCAAGACCAATATAATCTAGGATGTAGACATTTTCAGGTAGATTCATAATGCAAAGAGTGAGTTCTCAGTTTCTTTGTCTGCAGTTATAGCTTCACCAGAGAGTTTCACACTTGTGGAATATGAAACTGTTCTTGAAGCCATTCCTTCAACCACCATTTTCACTGAAAGATAACACTTCTGCAGGATTTTCAGTTTTTTCCTTAATATTTTCTCTTATTACTAAGACTCTCTTTAATTGTGAGAAAGTTTGTTATAAAATGTTAACATGTTGGAAAAGATTGTTTGAACTAATGTCACCTCTCCACTTTACCATCAAACTCATAGTTGCCAATTACATAATCTGTGTTATAGAAGCAAGCACTCTAATAAACCAATTAGTTTGAATCATATTTTATTCCTATAAAACACAAGCTGAACTATCCTGCCTCTGAACCTGTTTTCAGTCTTCAATGCCTTCCTCCTAATCTGCCCTCAAAACCCAAGTCAAAATCTATTGTTTTCTTAAGGCCCAACAAAATGCTACTTTATCTAGCATGAAATAATTTCCCCCTCCTATCAATTCTAGGTACTTGGTCTAGACCAACCACCATATCATCACATCCTGTTTGATATTTGTCCTAATGTGAAAAGAAAGCCCTTTGAAGACAAAAATCTAATTTTACTGAATGTTATAGTTTTAAATAACTTTATCCACTTCAGAAGGCACTCAACCACTGGTTCAATTTGGGAAAGGAAGAGTTTTTGTTTGTTTGTTGTTTTAAAGTATAGTTTTGGTTTTGTAAGAAGAGTTCTGTGGATGGATGGTGGTGATGGTTGTACAAAATGTGAATGTATTTAATACCACTGACCTGTACACTTACAAACGTTTAAGATGGTATTTTAGTTAAATATATTTTACTAAACAACAAAAAAAATCTATCAATTACTGAGCATTTATCACAGGTCAAGTTCTGCTATAAGAAATTTTAAGTGTATATATATATGTTTTTTAAAGTTTATTTATCATTTATTTTGAGAGAGAAAGAGGGAGGGACAGAGGGAGGGAGAGAATTCCAAGCAAGCTCTACACTGTCAGCACAGAGCCTGACAGGGGTATACGTATTACTTATCTCTCACAAATCTGTAGTAGGTGACTAATATTACTACCCCCATTTTACAGATAAAACACGAGATACAGAGAAATTAATTAACATAAGTCAGACAGCTAATATAATCAGAGTATTTCAAACCAGGCAGCCTAGCTTCAGAATCATATGTTTAATCACTCTGCCATTCTACCTCTCAGAAAAGTCTCTCTAGGGGCGCCTGGGTGGCTTAGCCGGTTAAGTGTCCGACTTCGGCTCAGGTCATGATCTCATGGTCAGCCCCGCATCGGGCTCTGTGCTGACAGGCTAGTTCAGAGCCTGGAGCCTGTCTTCGGATTCTATGTCTCCGTCTCTCTCTGACCCTCTCCTGTCAATGCTCTCTTTCTCCTTCAAAATAAACAATCGTAAACAAAGGGGAGAGAGTTAAAATGGCATAGTAAGGGGACTCTGAGCATGTCTTGTCACTCAAACAGAGCTAGATCAACATCAAACCATTTTGAACACCTAGGGAATTGATCTGAGGATTAACAGAATGATGTGCAAAATTTGAGGGAGAGAACTTGAAGGATGTGGTGCAGAGAGGTGAACTGTGGGAGAGAAGAGCCCAGGTGCCACAGAAGGGAGGAAGCCCTTTTTGCAGATAGGAGGTGGGGGCTGAGGGGGAGACTGAGCAGCATGCCAAGTTCACACAAGAACTGCACTCCCCCAGGGACACCTGGTTGGCTCAGTCAGTTAAATGTCCAACTCTGGCTCAGGTCATGATGTCCCAGTTCAAGGGTTTGAGCCCCGCTCTGTTAGGCTCTGTGCTGACAGCTCAGAGCCTGGAGCCTGCTTCAGATTCTGTGTCTCCCTCTCTCTGCCCTTCCCCTGCTTTCTCTTTCTCTCTCTTTCTCTCTCCTTCAAAAATAAAATAAACATTAAAAAATTTTTAAAAATAAATGCACCCCCCCCGAAAGTAGCTAGAGAGAAAGAGAGAAAGCATGAAAAATGCACAGGAGACTGCATAAGAAAACCATTCCCCAAATTCATTGACAGGGAAAAGGAGAGGGTTTCAATACCGCCAGCTTTTAAAAACAGCAGAGCAGAGTCTGAAGTTGGGAGGTCAGCATCTGGTGGTGATCAGGTGAGGAAGCCAGGGGCCAGAAGTAGTCTGCAGATGCCCTGGATGGCACAGGGAGAAGCAGTTCTCCTGCCTGGAGTGTGTTTGGTAGAGGCAATACAGCCTCTCTGTGGGACACAGACCCTGCAGCCACCAAAGAGCTGCCCCATTCACCTGTATTGGAACAGGACAGCTAGCAGCAAAACCTGGCTCCAGCTGTGCGTTGCAAGATATACCATAAACTCTGAGCTGCTGTGTGATTGCATGAACATTTTTGGGACAAGATTGTACCAGCCACAGCAAGGCAAAATCCTCCCCCAAAGCATCAGCACAGGACAGAGCCATGGGGGTCTCTGAAGTGTGGGGTTATGACACAGACATGCCTGACATAAAACTCTGGAGGGTAGCACTGCCTGGCAGGTGGACAGCCTGGACACAAACAGGGGGAACGTGCAGAGCTGACAGAAGCCAGGGACACAAGAGGGGTGACTGTCTGTGATGGCATGAAATTCCCACTCTGGAGACTAGAGAGCTAATTTTCACCATTAGCACACCAATACTGATACATGCCAGTGAGCTAAACAGTGCCACCAAGTGGAGAATGGAGCTGTTGCACCAAGCCCCACCACCTATAGAAGACTAGCACAAATCACACCTCCACACCTAAAGCTACTGATCACAGAGTGCTACAAAGTTTCAGCTCTAGGGAAACTGGATATAACTATTTGGGTTTTTCTTGTTTGTTTGGTTGTTTTTTTTTTTTGCATCTATTCTTTTTGTTTTTCTTAGATATAAAGAAAAACAGCAAACTTTATGTTTTCTACTTTAATTACATTTTTTTCTCTTTTTCCCTTTTTCTATCAAGCTCCTCTTAACAAGCAGACCAAATACACCTAGGATATAGCTTCCTTTATTTAACTTTTTTTAATTTTAAAATTTTCATTTTATTATTTTTTTCTTCCTCCAAAGACAAAGGAATTCACCCCAAAAGAAAGAACAGGAAGAAATGACACCCAAAAGAAAGAAGAGGAAGAAATGACAGCCAGGGATTTAATCAATACAGATATATCATGTCTCAGTTAGAAATTAAAACAGCAATTATAAGGATTCTCACTGGGCTTGAAAAAAGCATAAAAGACACTAGAGAATCTCTGACTGCAGAGATAAAAGAGCTAAAATCTAGTCAGGCCAAAATTAAAAATGCTATGCAAACCCAAAGAGATGCCATGGCAGTGAGGATGGACAAGGCAGGAGTAAAGTAGTGATATAGAAGAGAAGATTAGGAGAAATTATCAAACTGAAAAGAGCAAAACAAAGGTAACGGTTTGTGAAGGTACACTTAGGAAACTTGGCAATTTATTAAAATGAAATAACATTCCTTTCATTCGAGTCCCAGAAGATTACAGAGAGAGAAAAAGGGGCAAAAGTTTATGTGAGCAAATTATAGCTGAAAACTTCCCTAATCTGGAGAAAGACAGACATCAAAAAAGCAGAGAATTCCCATTAAATTCAACAAAAGCCAGCCAACACCAAGGTATATCATAGTTGAATTCATAAAATACAAAGACAAGGAAAGAATCCGGAAAGTGGCAAGGGAAGGCAGATCAAGTTCACAAGCAGATCTATCTGTTCACAGAAACTTAGCAGGCCAGACGGGAGTGGCAGAATATCCATGTTCAATGTGCAGAATGGGAAAAATATACAGCCAAGAATACTCTATGCAGCAAGGCTGCTATTAAGAATAGAAAAAGTGGGGGGGAAAGACAAAAAGAAAGAAAAAGAAAAAGAGGGGTACTTGGGTGGCTCCATCAGTTAAGCGTCCAACTTTGGCTCAGGGTATGATCTCATGATTTACGAGTTCAAGCCCCACATCGGGCTCTGTGCTGAAAGCTCAGAGCCTGTAGCCTGCTTCAGATTCTCTCGCTGCCCCTCCCCCACTTGTGCTCCGTCTCTCTTGTTCCCTTAAAAAATGAACATAAAAAAAAACAAAGAATAGAAAGAGAAATAAAGAGTTTCCCATACAGAAACTACAGGAGTTTTGACCACTAAACCAGCCCTGCAAGCAATATTAAGGGGGATTCTTTGAGTCGGGGTGAGGAAGACAAAGCAACATAGCAAGGAATAGAGAACATCACCAAAAACACCAACATTACAGGTAACACAGTGGCACTAAACTTTCAATAAAATAATCACCCTGAATGTAAATGGACACAGGGTATCAGAATGAATAAAAAGACAAGACCCATATCTATGCTGCTTACAAGAGACTCACTGTAGACTGAAAGTCATTGGCAGACTGAAAATGAGAGGATGGAGAAATGTCTATTATGCTAATGAATGCCAAAAGAAAGCCAGAGGAATCATATTTATATCAGACAAACTAGATTTAAAAATTTTTTTTAGTTTTTATTTTTGAGAGAGGGAGAGATAGAGTGTGAGCAGGAGAAGAACAGAGAGAGACAGGGAGACACAGAATCTGAAGCAGACTCCAGGCTCTGAGCTGTCAGCACAGAGCCAGAGGCGGGGCTCAAACCCATGAACCACGAGATCAGGCACTGAGTTGAAGCTGGATGATCACCCAACTGAGCCACCCAGGCGCCCCTAGACAAAATAGATTTTAAACCAAAGACTATAACAAGAGATGATGATGAATTAAATTGTAATTAAGGGGTCTATCCATCAAGAAGATCTAACAATATTTACGGCCTTAACTTGAAGCACCCATATATATAAATCAATTAATAACAAGCATAAAGAAACTCATTGAAATAATAATAGGTGACGACACCCCATTTACAGCAAAGGACATTTCATCTAAGCAGAAAATCAACAAGGAAACAATGGCTTTGAAGGACACACTGGACCAGATGGACTTAGGAGGTATTCAGAACATTCCATCCTAAAGCAGCAGAATAACCATTCTTTTCAAGTGCACATATAATATTCTCCAAAATAGATCACATACTGGGTCACAAATCAGCCTCCAACAAGTAAAAAAAGACTGAGATCGTATCATGCATATTTTCAGGCCACAAGACCATGAAACTTGAAATCAACCACAAGAAAAAATTTGGAAAGACCACAAATACTTGGAGGTTAAAAACATTCCACTAAAGAATGAATGGATTAATCAGGAGATTAAAGAGGAAATTAAAAAGTACATGGAAGAAAATGAAAATGAAAACACAAGGGTGCCTGGATGGCTCAGTCAGTTGAGCATCTGACTTTTTTTTTTTTAACTTTTTTTTTTTTAATATTTTTTATTTATTTCTAGGAGAGAGAGAGAGAGAGAGAGAGAGCGTGAGCAGGGGAGGGTCAGAGAGAGAGGGAGTCACAGACTGAAAGAGGCTCCAGGCTCTGAGCTGGCAGTCAGCACAGAACCCGATGCGGGGCTCGAACCCACGAACCGCGAGATCATGACCTAAGCGAAAGTCGGACGCTTAACCGACTAAGCATCTGACTCTTGATTTTAGCTTAGGTCATGATCACATGGTTTTGAGTTTGAGCCCCACATCACCCTCTATGCTGACCATGTGGAGCCTGCTTGGGATTCTCTCTCTCCCTTTCTCTACCCCTACTCTGCTTTATAAATAAATAGATAAACAGATAAACAAACAAACAAACAAATGAGAAAAATCCAAAACCACTGGGATGCAACAAAGACAATCCAAACAGGGAACTATATTGCAACACAGGTCTACCTCAAGAAGCAAGAAAGGTCTCAAACACATTACCTAACCTTACACCTAAAGGAGCTACAAAAGGAACAACGAAGCCTAAAGCCAGTAGAAAATGAAAAATAATAAAGACTAGAGCGGAAATAAATGATATAGAAACAAATAAAAAAAACCCACAGAACAGATCAATCAAACTAAGAGCTGGTTCTTTCAAAGAATTAATAAAATCAATCAACTCCTAGCAGACTTATCAAAAAGAGAAAGGTCCCAAAAAATAAAATCTGGAATGAAAGGGGAGAGGTCGCAACAAACATCATAGAAATACAATTATGAGATTATGCAAAATTACACGTAAACTGTGCAACCAGGAAGAAATGCATAAATTCCTAGAAACATACAGACTACCAATACTGAAACAGGAATAAATAGAAAATTTGAACACACCCATAACAAGCAATGAAACTGGGGGCACTGGGTGGCTCAGTAGGTTAAGTGTCTGACTTCAGCTCAGGTCATGATCTCACAGTTCATGAGTTCGAGTCCCATGTTGGACTCTGTGCAGACAACTCAAAGCCTGGAGCCTAGTTCAGATTCTGTCTCCCTCTCTCTCTGCCCCTCTCCCACTCACTCTCTGTCTCTCAAAAAAATCAATAAAAGTTAAATTAAAATTATTTTAAAAAAGCAAAGAAATTGAAACAGTAACCAAAAATCTCCCAAAAAACAAAAGTCCAGGGCCAGATGGTTTCCCAGGGGAATTCTACCAGACATTTAAATAGAGTTAATATCTATTCTTCTCAAACTGTTTCAAAAAATAAAACCAAAGGAAAATTTCCAAACTCATTCTATGAGGCCAGTATTACTCTGAATCCAAAACCAGACAAAGACCCCACTAAAAAGGAGAATTATAGGCCTAGAGTCCTAATAAACATGGATGCAAAAATTCTCAACAAGACACTAGCAAACTGAATTCAACAGTAAATTAGAAGAACTTTTCACCACTACCGAGTGGTTAATTTATCTCAGGATTTATCCCTGGGCTGCAGGCTGGTTCAATATCAGCAAATCAATCAATGTAATACAGTACATTAATAAAAGAAAGGATAAGAACCATATGATCTCTCAACAGATGCAGAAAAAGCATACGACAAAATACAGCACTCATTCTTGAAAAAAAAACCTCAACAAAGTAGGGATAGGTGGAAAATACCTCAACATCATAAAGGCCATGTACAAAAGACCCAGAGCTATTACCTTTCTCAATGGGGAAAAACAGCCTTTCTCCTCTGGTCAGGAACAAGACAAGGATGTCCACTCTCACCATTACTATTTAACATAGTGCTGGAAGTCTTAGTCTCAGTAATCAGACAACAAAAGAAATAAAAGGCATCCAAATCAGCAAGGAAGAAGTCAAATTTTCATGATGTGCAGATGACTTGATACTCTATATAGAAAACCTGAAACACTCCACGAAAAAATTGCTAGAAATCATGAATTCAGCGAAGTTGCAGGATGTAAAATTACCATAAAGAAATTGTTGTGATTCTATACAGCAATAATGAAACAGCAAAAAAAGAAATCAAGGAATTGATCCTATTTGCAGTTGCACCAAAAACAATTAGATATAAGGAATAAACTTAACCAAAGATCTGTACTCTAAAAACTACCAAAAACTTGTCAAAGAAACTGATGAGGACAAAAAGAAATGGAGAGGCATTCTATGCTCATGGACTGGAAGAACAAACATTGTCAAAATGTCTATTCTACCCAAAGCAATCGACACATTTAATGCAATCCCCATTAAAATATCACCAGGATTTTTCACAAAGCTAGAGCGATCCTAAAATTTGAATGGAACCACAAAAAGCAGAATAGCCAAAGCAATCCTGAAAAAGAAAAACAAAACTGGAGACATCACAATTCTGGATTTCAAGCTACATTATAAAGCTGTAGTCATCAAAACAGTCTGGTACTGGCACAAAAACAGACACATAGATCAACGAAACAGAACAGAAAATCCAGAAATGGACCCAGAACTATATGGTCAACTGTTCTTTGACAAAACAAGAGAGAATATCCAATGGGAAAAAAAACTGTCTTCAACAAATGGGGTTGGGAAAACTGGACAGCAAGATGCATAAGAATGAAACTGGAACACTTGCTTATACCATATACAAAAATAAATTCAAAATGAATGAAAGACCTAAATGTGAGACAGGAAACCATCAAAATCCTAGAGGAGAAAACAGGCAGCAACCTCTCTGACCTCAGACATAGCAACTTCTTACTAGACATATTAACAGAAGCAAGAGAAACAAATGTAAAAAAATTTTGGGACTTCATCAAGATAAAAGGCTTCTGCACAGCAAAGGAAGCAATCAACAACACTAAAAAGCAGCCTATGGGATGGGAGAAGATATTTGCAAATGACATATTAGCTAAAGGGTTAGTAAGAAAAATCTATAAAGAACCTGGCAAACTCAACACCCAAAAAACAAATAGTCCAGTTAAGAAATGGGCAGAAGATATGAATACACACTTTTCCAAAGACATACAAATGGCTGACAGACACATGAAAAGATGCTCAACATAAGCTCATCATGAGGGAAATACAAATCAAAACCACAATTAAATACCACCTCATACCTGTCAGAATGACTAAAATAAACAACACAAGGATAGATGTTGGTAATGATGTGGGAAAAGGGAAACCCTCTTACACTGCTGGTGACAATGCAAACTGGTGCAGCTACTCTGGAGAAAAGTATGGAGGCTCCTCAAAAAGTTAAAAATAGGGGTGCCTGGGTGGCTAGCTGGTTAAGCATCTGACTTCAGTTCAGGTTATGATCTCACAGTTTATGAGCTCAAGCCCCACTTTGGGCTTTAAATGCTCTCTTCCTCTCTCTGCATCTCATGGGATTCTCTCTTTCCCCCTCTCCCTCTGCTCCTCACTCACTAGCACTAGCATGCTCTCATTCTCTCTCTTTCAAAAATAAATAAATAAATTTTTTAAAGTTAAAAATATAACAACCGTCCAATCCAGCAATTGCACTAGGTATTTATCCAAAGGACACAAAAATACAGATTCAAAGGGGTACAGCCAAGTTATGGAGAGAGCCCAAAGGTCCACTGACTGATGAATGGATAAAGATATGGGTGTTGTGTGAGGAGCCTGAAATTAAGTCCTCCATTAAAAACAACGATCAGGCTGCATGTAGTCCCAGTTCCAGGACTCAGCTGAAGCCACCCTCGGACTGCCCTCGGATCTGCCAATCAAAAGAAATGTGTAACACTCCTGCAGTCTTGGAGACGAGTCAGGGCTGGGAACTGCAAGTAGTTACTTTGTACAAACTTGCCAATCAATCACCGCTTGCAGAAGCCCCACATAGATTCTCTGGGCCCACCTCATAAGAGGTCATTTTAAAAGACTCTCAAAGGTCATGATTGGGTCCAGCCAAATGTAATGGATACCTCACAGATACTGAATGGTCAAAACTGTTACTATGCTGTTACTATGGGTATTGTACAATTATGATTGGTGCTCATGTAAGGATGCAAAACGTACAACGTGTGCACGGTAACACCCCCACCCTTCCCCCATAAAAACCCTGTTCGCCACTGTTTGGGGCTTCACTTTGCTGCCACTGTGCTGGTAGACAGGTGAGCCCCTGCTCGAGCTTGTAATAAAGACACCTTTGTACTTGCATTGGTGCAGGCTCCTTGGAGTTTTCTGGGGACTCGCGATTCAGGCATAACGTGTGTGTGCGTGTACACGCACACACACATAATCACACACAACGAAATATTACTCAGCCATCAAAAAGAAAGAAATCTTGCCATTTGCAAAGATGTTAAGGAGCTAGAGTGTATTACGTATGCTAAGCAAAATAAGTCAGAGAAAGGCAAATAACACAATTTCCCTTGTGTGGAAATTAACAGATGAACATATGGGAGGGAGGAGAAAAGAAAGAGAGGAAAACAAATGATGAGACTCTTAACGACAGAGAACAAACAGGGTGAATGGAGGGAGGTGGGTGGAGGACAGGCTAGAGGGGTGATGGGTATTAAGGAGTGCACTTGTTATGATGGGCACTGGGTACTGTATGTAAGTGATGAATCACTGAATTCTACTCCTGAAACCAATACTGCACTGTATGTTGACTAACTAGAATTTAATTTTTTTTTAATGTTTATTTATTTTTGAGAGAGACAGAGCACTAGCAGGGGAAGGGGCTGATAGAGAGGGAGACACAGTATCTGAAGTGGGGTCCAGGCTCCCAGCTATCAGCACAGAGCCTGAAGCAGAGCTCAAACTCAGAACTGTGAACCATGACCTGAGCCCAAGTCAGATGTTTAACTGACTGAGCCACCCAGGCACACCTAATTAGAATTTAAATAAAAATTTGAAAAAGAGAGAGGGAGAAGAGGAGGGAGGGAAACATAAGAAAAACAACACCATGATCTTTGCAGGAGCAATGCTATAGAAAACCTGTATTTTTGCTTGACCCAATAATCCTCTTTCTTTCTTATGATTTACTTATAAACAAATTTTGAATCTCCTTAGTGGCATCTACATATTTTTTAACCAAAAAATTGTATTTTTAGTGCCTTTCATGAATTAGGTCCTTTCAAGAGGGTTACTACAAGTTTCAACTACAGTATAGAAATAGACTATAACTAAGTCTTAAGTCCTACATCAAGATAATAACATTTGAAAAGTTAACTCAAAATGTTTTTACTTTGCTTTTACAAAGTAAAAAACAGCTGAGCTGCCAATGTGTCAATGTGTCATCTCATACACTAACATTAGATGGTTTTACTCCATTTTTTGAAAACAAAAAAAAAATTTTAATGTTTTATCAATTCCCTCAACTCTTACTCCCAAATACCTCCCTCAAATTCCAAACAACCTAGGCACCAAATCATCTCTTTTCTCCACTGATTTTGCACAAACTTTTTTTTAATTTTTAAAAAACATTTTTTTTACACATTTTATTTTTGAGAGAGAAATAGAGACAATGTGAACAGGGGAGGGTCAGAGAGAGAGGGAGACACAGAATCCGAAACAGGCTCCAGGAGCTGAGCTAGCTGTTAGCACAGAGTCTGATGCAGGGCTCGAACCCACGAACCGTGAGATCATGACCTGAGCTGAAGTTGGACGCTTAACCGACTGAGCCACCCAGGTGCCCCTGCACAAACTTTAAAAAAAAAAATTTTTTTAATGTTTATTTTTCAGACAGAGAGAGACAGAGCTTGAGCAGGGGAGGGGCAGAGAGAGAGGGAATCAAAAAATCTGAAGCAGGCTCCAGGCTCTGAGCTGTCAGCACAGAGCCTGACATGGGGCTCGAACCCACAGACAGCAAAATCATGACCTGAGCTGAAGTCGGCCGCCCATCCGACTGAGCCACCCAGGTGCCCCTTGCACAAACCTTTTATGTAGCATTCAAGGCTTTCTATTTTGTACTACAGTTACATGCATACACATACCTTGTCTCTTCCTTCTAGACCAAGTTCTTTAAGGATTAGGTCTGTGAATGATTAATTTGTAAAACATACATTGTATCCTCAAATAGTTTTCAATGAATGAAAAGAAGAATAAGAAAAGACTGTTAATGCCATTATCTAATATACAGAATAACAAAAGAAGAGATCTGTCCAGAAGATAGTGAGTTCTCTAGTAAATATTTTGGGTTCGTAAATCCATGTAATTGTTCAGTCACCATCTAGAAATATTTTTTTTAAGTTAATTTATTTTGAAAGAGAGAGAGCACAAGCATGCCTGTGGGTGCAGGGGAGGGGCAAAGAGAGGAGAGAGAGAGAATCCCAAGCAGGCTCTGCACTGATGACACAGGGCTCAAACTCATGAACCACGAGATCACGAGCTGAGCCGAAATCAAGACTTGGAGGCTTAACCAACTGAGCCTCCAAGGCGCCCCTAGAAATATTCTATTCCAGACCTAAAGACACATATTTGATGAGGATCATCCAATTTTTGCAATTTTCTACAGGGAAATTTCTCTCTGCTAATGGCTTGATCCATCAAGATCAATGAGAGTACAACATCCCATATGTAACATATATATTTATTATAAGATATTGGCTCCTGTGATACAGAGGCTGATAAGTCTCAAGCTCTGTGGTTGCCAAGCTAGAGACCCCAGAGACAGTGGTATCGTTCCCATCTTAATCCAGCAGAATCAAGACCCAGAAAGAGCCGATGTTTCAGTGGGGAGTCCAAAGACAGGAAAAAACACGTTCTATCTAGCTCAAAGGCAGTCAGGCTGGAGGAATTTCCCCTTATTAGCAGTAGGGTCAGCCACTTTACTTTCTCGCTCTCTTCAGGCCTTCAAATGGTTGGATGAGGTCCACCCACATGAGGGAGAGCATGGGCCTTTACTCAGTCTACTGATTCAAACGTTAATCTTATCCAGAAACACCCTTACCGAGAAACCCAGATTAATGTTTGATGGCTGGATAGTGAGTATGGTCAATTAGTATTCATTTTACCAGAAACAAGTTTCTGCAATATGATGAAAACAAGAGAGGATGGTGAGAGACTGGAAAGGCAGTAAGTACAAATTCTTTTTTAAAGAGTAATGGTAGAAAGTACTCTGGGGAGACACGAACAAGAAAAGGGAAAGAGTTAAGTTTTGGAAAAGGGAAGGAATATCTTTTCCATCCAAACCAGAAAGAAGAGGCAAATCTGAGTTTGGCAAGTCCATACAGAAAACTGTCTTGGGGCACCTGGGTGGCTCAGCCAGTTAAGCGCCAGACTCTTGGTTTCAACTCAGGTCTCATGGTTCATGGGTTCCAGCCCTGCATTAGGAGCTAGCTTAGGATCCTCTCCCTCCCTCTCTGCCCCTCCCCCATTCACATATGCGTGTGCATGCCCATGAGAGCGCTCCCTCTCTCTCTCTCTCTCTCAAAATAAGTAAATAAAAACAAAATTTAAAGGGGCACCTGGGTGGCTCAGGTCATGATCTCACGGTTCACGAGTTCAAGCCCTACATCAGGCTCTCTGCTGTCAACACAGAGCCCACTTCAGATCTATCACTCTCTCCCTCTGCGCCTACCCCACTGGTTCTCTCCCTCCCATCTCAAAATTAACAAATAAACTTAAATTTAAATTAAAAAAAAATTAAAAATGATCTTGACCTCAGGATTAAAAAAAAAAAAGATAGGGAGGTCATCTACCAGAGGAAATGAAATGGGTGGATTAAGGAAAGTGATGGAGGTTTGAAATAATTAAAAAACTCAGTCAGTGGTCAGTGCATATTTTGTAAAGCAGTTATAAGAATACAGGAAACCTTTACACCTACACAAAAACAAGGTTCACGCCATATTGTCCCAGAAATTAGACTGAACAAATTTTCAATAAATGTACTTTGGTATTAAATATATGTATGTATAAGTCAGTTACTATTCAGAATGAAGTTATTCACTTTCTTATTTGAATTTTTAAAAAATTTTTCAGAGTCTTCAGTAAGCTATTCATATACTGCACTACATTCAGCTAGACAATGAAAATCACATTTTGTTCGTTTCCCTCTTTTTAAAAAAAATTTTAATGTTTATTTATATTTGAGAGTGAGCGAGAGTGCACAACTGGGGGAAGGTTAGAGAGAGAGGGAGACGGAATCCAAAGCAGACTCCAGGCTGTCAGCACAGAGCCAGATGTGGGGTTTGAACTCATGAACCATGAGATCACGACCTGAGCCGAAGCTGGACGCTTAACCTACTGAGCCACCCAGATGCCCCATCAAGTTTCCCTCCTCTCTAAAATTAATGACAGACATTCTGCCAATGGGGATATGTATATTTATAATGTTAATACAATTAACTTTCAGAAAGAGCCAATATCCACAGAACTTTGCAAAACAAGTTCCACAAAAATAATCTGATTCATTATTAAAATCTTTGCAATCTGTTCAAAGTAGCTAAATTTATAGCTGTTAGTCTGATTTGTGATTTAAACCTAAGTTGTTGTAAAACAGTTTTAAATACCATGCTGCCTTTTCCTGGTACTGGTCACAAAAGAATTTGAACTAAAGTATTTAGATTATTATTAACAAAAGACACTAGAAGGAAATAGGAAGTAAGCTTGCTGAGTAAGAAGAAAAACACCCTTCTGAGTTTTTACCACAAAGCATAAAATTCTTACAGGAAATGAATACTTGAGCATGTAATTATAAAGAACAGGCACTGCAATCTTACTTCCCAACAAAAGATATGAATCTTAGGGAAAAGTTTTTAAATAAAATGGTGTGTTAAAGATTAAAAGCTCCATGCCTGTTTGTGCCACAGACTTCCAAAGTCAGTCTATTATTACTGCTCCATTTCGCTTAAATCAAACCAAACTTTATCTTCATGAACACAAACAAAATGATGAAATCTTACAGTTAATAAGAGGCTTAAAACTTTCCTTTGAATAGAAAAATTCTTTTACAGCATTTGTGACAAGTGCACACCAAACCTCTTATTGAAGACTTCAAATAATAGTGCACTGAATTGAGAACCTGAGAGGAACCATCATTATTAAATGGCTATTTATAAGTTCCACTGTAGATATTTAACTGTAATACTAGCCTCCCTGAATTTTCTTCCTCATTGGTCCTTAGTTCTACTTTCTGGGACAATGGACTTTTTTTTTTAAGTTTATTTACTTATTTTGGGATAGAAAGAGAGAACAAGCAGGGGAGGAAGAGAGAGAGAGAATCCAAGCAGGCTCTGCACTGTTAGTGCACAGCCCAAATGGGGCTCGAATCCATGAACCGTAAGATCATGACCTAAGCCAAAATAAAGAGTTGGCCGCTTAACCGACTGAGCCACCCAGGCACACCTGAAACAATGGACGTTAAAATTGAGACACTAAATTGAATTTCTCAATTCACATTGAAAAATATACACAGGATTTGCTTAATTTTAACCTTTCTATAAAATGTATTTCAATTTTCAGCACCTGCTACCACTCATCTGTTAAAATTCAGCACAAAGTACTACTTAATGTAACACAAAGGTTACTTAATATATTGAAAATTTTAGCACATTTCGTTTTTTTTACAAGAATACTATGATTTTCAGTTATGCTACTTGCTGAATTGGTTTGAGGAACTATGTCCAAAATACAAAACTTTAAAAGAAAGAAAAAAAGTCCACTTTCTCTTACATAGGAACTTTCTGAACTTTAAATACTATTCCTGAAAGGGACCTCAGAAATCATTTAGTCTAACTAATGAGGGACAAGCAGAAAAATGTTCACCTTTAGTCCAGAAAGCTGGTAAGGGTCAAATACATTCTGGTTGCTACATTCAAGGGTCTCATGACTGACTGTAAATCTCACCAACAATAGTTAATAATTGAATTGAATCATAATCACCAGAGGAATGTTGGAAAAGTAGTTTCACTAGTAGAAATTTGAAGACCTCTATGATCCAAAACTCTTTGCATGTCCCCTCACCCTTGAGCACACAGCATATTACCACCAACTTTATACAACAAAAAGTACAGCTCTTGGGGCACCTGGGTGGCTCAGTCGGTTGAGCATCCAACTTCAGCTCAGGTCATGAGCTAACGGTTCGTGAGTTTGAGCCCCACATCAGGCTCACTGCTGTCAACCTGTTAGTGTAGAATCTGCTTTAGATCCTCTGTACCCCCCTCTCTGTCCCTCCCCCACTTGCACTCTCCACCCCCCCCCCAAAAAAAGTACACCTTTTTCAGTCTACGGGTCCTGTCCCCATGCTAGTTAGTAAACTAAGTTGCACCATAAAACATCTCAAGAATTCTTTGTATGCAAGGATATCCTAACATTTTTGATGGCCCATACAGGGACAACAGACTGAATCCAAGAGCACTGGTACAATGTGAAGTCGTCTTTACTCCCAGTTTTTGTTTCTTATCTGTTTTCTTTTTCAGAGATGTCCTGAATAGTATGACCCTTTGGAACATGTCTTGCCAGAGTGCTCAGGAGAGAACCTCTTGCTTGTGGCTGCTACACTATGGGGTAGGACAAACACCTGCCACCCAGTTGGGCACCAGTACTTGGCCATAATGACATTTTGGGCTCAGAAATCAGGCTCTCCCTGTTTTACCTGTTCTTTTAATACTTGTATTCTTCTCAGGCATGGGACAGCCATACATGTCATTAGGACAGCCACAAATCTCAAGACTCCTATGTAAGGTTTCCTCCTAAATAACCTGATGTAACACCTTGATGAGCATAAAATCCAAGATATGTCTGACCGAGTACTTCAGGAAAGGGATCAGTCAGGCACTCACCCAATGGACGACCACTCCCCTGGGACTGGATTATGGCTAAAGTTCATGAGAAAGTTCCCCAGATTAGGCAGGAGTTCCATATTTTTTGTTTTATCATGTCTTTCATTTGTCCTTCCCCATGGACTGTGTGGCATTTTCAGTCCTGCCCTCAGACTGGAAGTACTTCTTAGATATAGGACACAAACATGATATAAAATAGCTGCCCCTTATTAACAAAGGCTAAGACCTCTACTCCATCCATTAATACTAGATCTAGATGCTAACAAGGGTATTACTGGTTGCCAAATATATCAACTCTCTCAAAATGGAGAGGCAGCCCCAACCTCTGCAGCATTTCTGTCCATTCACTGTCACCTACTGTAGCCTAGGATGCAGCAGGGAAGAAAAGTCCAACAACCTTTCAAGTGGCACAAAGGTGTCAGAGTGGCTGAGAACGAAGGGCACCTCCCACCACTCTGAACCCCAGGAACCTTTGGCAATATTCCTGATGAGATGCCATTTGGAAGCCAAGGGGGATTTTGGTAATGGACTCCTAGTTAACGTACTCTCTTCGTTTTATAGGAATTAAATATACAATCAACTTCCTCATTTCCAAAGGGGTATCCTAGCAGTGTGCTGTCTCCTAGCACACTGGAGTCAATTTAGACAAAAGGATTAAAAGAATTTTTTTAATGTTTCTTTATATTTGAGAGAGAAAGAGAACGAAATGTGGGGGAGGGGCAGAGGAAGACAAAGATTCTAAAGCAGCCTGCAGACTCTAAGCTGACCGCACAGAGCGAGACACAGGGCTTGAACTCATAAGCCTTGAGAGCATGACCTGAGCCAGTCATATGCCTAACTAACTGAGCCACCCAGGTGCCCCCTAGACAAAAGAATTTAAAGAAGCAGCACCTCATCGTCTTCTGTAATAATGCCTGGCCTCAATATTCTCTGAAGGATGATGAAAAATGGCCCATTAATGGGTCCTTAAACTTCAATATGATTTACCAATTAGATCTTTTTTGCAGGCATCATGGAAAATGGACTGAAGGGCCCTACATCCAAACCTTTATGACACTGAGTCAGGATCCTAATCTAAGAGAGATTTGTAGGATGTGCCTGGTAAGATTCCAGGCCCCCCACCTTTATAGGTTTTATTTTGACTATTTTGAGAGAGCAAGCGGGGGGAGGGGCAGAGCGTGGAGGGGAGAGAGAGAATCCCAAGCAGGCTTCTTGCTGATAGCACTGAACCCAACTCAGGGCTTGATCTCATGAACCCTGAGATCATGACCTGAACCGAAATCAAGAGTTGGACACTTAGCCAACTGAGACACCCAGACGCCCCTAGATATTTTAGACGATGACTATTTAAATAGACCATCAAAGGGGCACCTGGATGGCTCAGTCAGTTAAGCATCTGACTCTTGATTTGGGCTCAGATCATGATCTCACAGTTCATAGATTCAAGCCTCAGAGAGCTCCATACTGACAGTATGAAGCCTGCTTGGGATCCCCGCTCTCTCAATCTCTCTATCTCTCCCCCACTCATACTCTAACTCTCTCTCAAAAATAAATAGACTTTTTAAAAACGCAGAACGCGATGTGCCAACTACAATAAAAATAAATACGTGAGTTAAATTTAAATATAAATAAATAAAATAGACCAATCAAAGAAACCAACTAAGTCAGACAAACAAATCAATCAGCAGAAGAATAAGTTGCAATAAGCCCACATGCGAGCCCAGACCCTTAGCAACTCCCCCTCCATATAAACCTTTGGAGCCTTCTTCTCCTAGACCAGTGGGATGTACTAGAAGTGGAACATCATACCTATCAAACACTCAGGCTAAGGCAGGATTATATCCACTTCAGGAAGTAGTAAACAGAGAAATAGGCACAATTAAGGTACATGTTCCATTTCCTATGTCAGATCTGGCACAAATAAAAAAAGCATTAATTGAAACCTGCAGGATATTTTTCCAAAGCCACTGACAATGCAGTCAAAGGATGGCCAGCTTGCCTTTCGGAGCAGTAGCAGCTACTGCACTACTAGTAGAAGCACCTAAACTTCCAATGGGATTTTACTTTTTGTGGGAAATATTCCACTATATGAACATACCACTTTGGTTTCTTCATTCATCAGTTGATGGGACATTTGGGTTGTTTCTACTTTGGGGCTATTATGAGTAAAGTTGCTATGAACAATCCAGTTTTTAGAATGAGCAAGTGACTTCACTAGACATTTTCTCCAAAAAAGATAAACAGCCAATTAAGCACATGAAAAGATATTCATCATCATTAGTCGTCAGGAAATGTAAACCAAAACCACAATGATACTGCTTCATATCCATTAGGATGGCTATAACCCAAAAAATAGAAAATAACAAGTGTTAGCAAGAATATGGAGAAACTAGAACTCTCATACATTGCTGGTAGGATGTAAAATGGTGCAGCCACTATGGAAAAGTTGGGTAGTGCCTCAGAAAGCTAAGTATAGAATTATCAATAATTCTTCTTTTAGGTATATTTCCCCTGCCCCTGCTTTGTGTGTGTGTGTGTGTGTGTGTGTGTGTGTGTGTGTGTGTGTGTAACTCATGGCTTAGTTTCCCCTTCTCCTTTAAAATACTTTAGGAGGGGCGCCTGGGTGGCTTAGTCGGTTAAGCGTCCGACTTTCGCTTAGGTCCTGATCTCGCGGTTCGTGGGTTCGAGCCCCGCGTCGGGCTCTGTGCTGACTGCCGGCTCAGAGCCTGGAGCCTGTTTCAGTCTGTGACTCCCTCTCTCTCTGACCCTCCCCTGCTCACGCTGTCTCTCTCTCTCTCTCTCTCCTAGAA
>NW_024080748.1:390784-410461 GCF_003009895.1 Hyaena hyaena
ATTAAAAAAAAAAAAAAAAAAAAAAAAAAGTTTTAAAATACTTTAGGAAATGATTAGTTTTTTTAATGTTTATTTTTCAGAGAGCACAAGCAGGGGATGGACAGAGAAAGGGGGACAAAGGATCCCAAGGAGACTCTGCTCTGACCACAGAGAGCCCAATGTGAGGCTCGAACTCATGAACCAGGAGATGATGATGTGAGTTAATGTTGGGCACTCAATCAACTGAGCCATCCAGGTGCCTGATGATTGTTATTTTGTAAAAACAAAAAACCCCCACAAAAGTATGACAGAGATATTAAGAAAAAATACTTTGACATTATATTTAGGATTCCAATTTAAAATGTATAATTAACTTGTGATTTTTTAACTGAAAGTATGTGACTAAATTTGTAAATACTGAAAAGCTTAAAAGAACTTAACCTATCCTTAGTGAACTATAGTCAAAATCCACTTATAAAACATTGCATTAAGTTTTTCTCTGTTTTGATAGTGCCAACAAAAAAAAATCTGTTTCCAAGCCTTCTTATTACCCGGTTCCTTCTCCAAAATGGCTTTTTAAGTCACAATTCAACATATACCCATTCAAAATCATCCAAAATTTGCTTCCCCTAAAGGCTAGTTGAGCACTGGGAAGTGCTCAAAGAGTAGCTAAGTGCTTATCTAATTAACTGAATGATGTAATTCACATTAAGGGGAGAATGAGACTTAAACATTCCCAAGACCCACAGATATTATAAGGGAAAAATAGAAACCTGCAATGATATACTGTATTTGGAAAGGAGAAATCTAAATCCTGCTGGTGCTCTTCTGAGGGAAGACATCCTGTCCCAGCTACCCTTAACTAAGTTTTAGAGATAGTAAGACAATATGAACTCAGCAAGTATACCACATTCTGGACTTTTATCAATATAGTTGTTTAGAGAGAGTCCTTTAATGACTTTCATGGGATTTCCTTCCCTTCCTTCCATTCATTCATGGTTAAAAACAAAATATATGGAAAATTTTCCATAATGGGGTTAAAAAACCAAAATTACTTGTTTACCATGAAAAATAAAAGATAATGAAGAGGAAGTAGGACCATATATAATGAGAAGGCATGAAGACATAAAAATTATCTTAAATGCCTATCAGCGACAGCCAGATCCTTGATTAGAGGTTTTTTAAATTTATAATCCTAGAAAAAAATGTATTAATAGCAAGTTCAACTGACCTAAACATATTTGATCCTTTACCACACAATCTAAAATTCCACAGCACATTTAGGAATAAAGAAAAATTCAAAATGAAAAAGATATCTTTTACCTAACAAATTATGTACACAAACATGAATTCTGTGTTATATTACCGAATTTGAAAAGGTAGTAAGAAAAGACTATACCTGAGATATTTGGCCCTGGACTTTTGTAAACTGAGTTGTTCGAATATTTAAAGACTGGCTTCTTGTTACCGTTGCCCCAGAAAGAGGTTTTCCATTCACCTTTCTTTCAAGGTGACAACTTGCTGGTGATCTCTCTTCAAGAAGAACAGCATCCCAAGGATCCTCTGCTAGTAAACTGGGAATTTTTTTCTCCTCCTCGTGGTCTATCACCTCCACATTGTCCACCTTAGGCTTACTTAGAGGATCCAAGTCTAACCAGTCGAATTTACTTATATCTTCAGACTTTGGAGATACCTGTAGATTGTTGACTGTAGGTTTTGAATGTGTGATCTCCAAATCAGTCCTCGCTTTTCCATTTTTTAAAAATTCTGATGTACTAGCTATTTTGTCAAACAGCTTTGCCATGTCAGGACTGACTACTGGACGATAGATAGGTAAGCTTCCTTGTGGATGAAAGGGTGTGGCAGGTGTGAAAGGATATGAGAAATATGGAGACTGTCCTGGAAAACTTAAATATATAGGTTCTGTGGACGGAAAAGTAGGCATTCTTGGATTAAAGCCATTTTGGAACACAGTCTGTTTACTGCTGTAAGCTGACTGATAAATAGAAGGTAAAGTATAAGTGGAAGGCCCAGATAACCTAGGTGGCCACTGTCCTCTCTGAATAGTAGGTCTAAGATAGACCTGTGCTGAAAACGAAGGGCTCAGAACAGGAGTAACTGGCAAGACCGGTGTTTTCCTAGTCTCGAAACTGTCATCAAGCAATAGTTTCTCAAGTTCAGCTTGCGTGAGCTTTTCTACATCAATATCTAATGCTCTTTTTTGGGTATCAGATTCAGGAAACACCATGAGATCATAATCCTGTTTGTTATAAACTTGTGCTTTTTGTCTGGTGTTGCTTGACAACTCAAAGGCTCTCTGATTGTCAGTCACTTGTCTATCCTTTTGCAGTTTTGCCAAAGCCTCTGCTTCCATCTGTAATGCTTCTTCTTTGTTCACTTCTTTTGTTCTTGTTGGTTCCAGATGTGATGAACATTGCTTAAATCCATTATTGTTGGATATCTGAGCCATGTCCACTTAAAAGACCAAACCTCCCCTAATCTATTTTTTCTTGTAGCTTCCAAAATAGTAAGACCTATACACAAAAATAAACATAACACTCAATTAGACTTTTTAAACACAAATTTATTTTGTTTATAACCTACCTCATATGACTTAGGATTTAAAGCCACTTACAAATAAACTACAAAATAAAATAAAAATAAAATGAACAGTTGTGGGAAATGTGGGCGAAGGAACATTTTTAAAATATCTCAGGGGTGTCTAGGTGGCTCAATCAGTTAAGCATTCGACTCTTGATTTCAGCTCAGGTTATGATCTCACAGTTGTGAGGTAGAGCCTCACATCACGCTCTGTGCTGGGAGTGTGGAACCTGCTTGGGATTCTTGGTCTCCCTCTCTCTCTCTGCCCCTCCCACACTCACACCTGCTCTCTCTCAAAATAAATAAATTTTTTTTAAAAAAGGATGTTCTTTACTCTTTAAAAAATAAATAAAATATCTTATACACTGCTGAAGTAATGGGTATGCTTAGACATACATGACTTTACCTCATTCCCTGACCTAACAGGAAAGCTAGCACGGTGAATGAACTCAAGAACCTTCCACTTCAGATGTTACAATAGCTGCTGTTAACTAATGGCACTTTTGGCAGGATTCTTGGCACAAGATGTCTTGCTAGTCACATACTTTCATGAGTTAGAAGATGGTTTACTGTTATGCAAATATCAAGTCAAAATGGTTTCATTCTTTGGCTATTTGTTAAATTGCTCATAAGTCAATTAGCAATACAAGTAATCAATACCTAGTCAATAAAATCAAGGAACTACTAACAAAACCTCATATGAAGGGCACCTTGGTAGCTTAGTTGGTTAAGGAACCAACTCTTGATTTTGGTTCAGGTCATGATCTCATGCTTAGTGAGATCAATCCCCGCATCAGGCTACACGTTAACAGCATGGGGCCTGCTTGGGATTCTCTCTCCCTCTTTCTGCCCTGACCTTGCTCACACTCTCACCCTCTCAAAATAAACATTTTTTAAAAAGCATCATATGAAAAACTGAGTAAGGATTTATAATCTAGAACAACTGACGTATAACAGATTAGAATAATGAAAGCGTTAAAACTCTAAGAAGCTGCAATACTCCACTCAAAGGTTAAATTTAGAGCTGAATTTGTCACATAGTTTTGACCACACATCTATCTGATTATCTGCAGTTAAATCATTAGTTATAATACTAGAGTGCCTGGCTGGCTCAGTTGGTAGAGGATGTGACTCTTGATCTTGGTTTTGTGAGTTCAAGCCCTACACTGGGCATAGACAGAGTTTAATTTAAAAAATAGTTATAACACTAAAATTTCTCCTTTTCAAATTGCTACAATATTTATTCATAAACTAGAAGAAATACTTTATTAAACTTTCTCACTGATCAGCTTATTAAAATTTATACTCTTCTACATAAGATAAACACAATTAAGATCAAAATTACCCTATTAAGCAAGATGACCAATTAAACGGTTAGTTAGCTACTGTGTAAAATAAGGCACATTTCTTTCTTCTAATCATTGTGATTCAGAAGTTAATTCTGGGTTCGAGAGCCACATCAGCTTGATTTAGAAGTTGTTAAGTGCTTGGGCAAGTGAAAACTTTTCCACATGCCTTAGTTTCCTAACTTTTAAAATGAAAAAGTATCTATCTCTTAAATTACAAGGATTAAATGAAGGAATGCAACAAAAAGTGCTTACCATTGGCCGAACATAATAATATCTATTATTAGTCTAATCTGATTTGAGATTTGTCTAGTTTGAATACCTAGAATTGAAGAGAGCTCCTACTTACATCCTTTTTCTAGCACAGTGCTTGTCCTTAGTATATGTGAAATAAAAGTCTAAGGACAGAGGTAGGGTAACATCCCAAGTGAATTCAAATTAATGTAACACAAATGAGGGGCACCTGGATGGCTCAGTGGGTTAAGAGTCTGACTTCGACTCAGGTCACGATCTTGCGGTTCGTGGGTTTGAGTCCTCTGCCTGCTTCAGATTCTGTGTCTCCCTCACTTTCTGCCCCTCCTCCACTCGTACTCTGTCCCTCTCTCTCTCAAAGATAAACAAGCATTAAAAAAATTTTTTTAATGTAACACAAATGAAAATCCTAAGTGTTGAGGTAATACTAAATGAGAAATTATTAGTGATGAGGACATAAAGATATTCAAGCAAGTCATTATTTGCAATTCTTCTATACAACCATAATTGAACTCCTGAAGCATTGTCCAAGTTTTTCCCTTCTGTGGTAGAATGCAAAAGTAGGCACAATGTACACTTAAAATTTGTATACCTCATTGTCTGAAAACATTTCAAGTTAAGAAAAAACTGTAAACAAATACTGACTTTTACTAAATACACACAAAGTACTTAAAGGAAAATACTGATATTTACAATTTACTCTGAAATACGAACAAAAATAATATAAATTGAATATCTGATAGATGTGATAAAGTACAGGAAAATATTAATAGTACAATCTAGTTGGTAGGCATATGGGTATTCACTATGAAATCCTTTCAACTTGGCTGCAAGACTGAAAATTTTTCAAAAATGTTGGATGAAGAGGAAGAGGTACAAATTCCTCCGATTCCAGTATATACTCTTCATAAAATTATTTTGCTTCTCCTCCAATAAAGAAGTGGGGCCTATTTCTCCACTTGATCTGAGCTGGATCTGTGACTTGCTTTTGACCAATACAATGTGAAAGTGACACTGTTGGAGTTCTAAGTTCATAGAAGCCTGAATGTGAACTGTGAATGCTCACAGAGGATGAGAGAGCACAAGGAGAAAAAGGCCCAGCCGACAGTCATCACCAACCACCAACAGGAGTAAAGCCACCACCTTAGACCATCCATCCACAGTCCAAATGACCACAGCTACAATAGTGACTGAAGGCAAGACTAGCAGAAGAAACCACCCAGCCTGAGTTCAAGCTAAACTGCTAACCCACAAAATCATTTTGGAATGGTTACATAGCAATACATAACTCATCAACCTTTTCTCCTTACTTTGAGAAAGCAAGACTGTAGGCACTTACCAATTTAACCACAAATTTGTTTTAACTTCCAGAGCCACCACTACCACCTTATTTCACATGTTCTCAGAGAATGAACAAGTTCCCTTTTCCTACCTAAATCTGCTGCCTTCCACTTATATACTTATTCTCACTGAATTCTCCTATTCATCAGTGATTGCCTTCTTTGCATTCTTAATTTGCTTCTGCTCCTTTGCCATAAAAATGCTTAAGTTTTCTCCATACTAAGGTAGAAAAAAAGTCTTAACATTCCTCTTTAGACTTCAATAGCTTCAATTTTAATTTTCTCCTTTCACTGACAAACTTATCAGATGAGTGACCTAGAAAGTCCTTTCTTATACTCATTCTGCCTTGGAAAAATTATACTTGTCCTTTAGGGCCCAATTCAAATACAGCCACCTGTCTGAAGCTTTTCTTAAGTAACTCCTATTAGAAACCATCTTTTTAGGGGAGCCTGGATGGCTCAGTCAGTTGAGCTTCCAACTTAGGCTCAGGTCAAGATCTTGTGGTTTATAAGTTTACCCACTTCGGGCTTAGTACTGTCACTTAGCCTGTCAGTGGAGAGCCCGCTTTGGATCCTCCTTCCCCTCTTTCTGCCCCTCCCTTGCTTGCACTCTCTCAAAACTAAACATTTTTTTTAAAAAACTATCTTTTTAGCTCAAATGAAGTTTTTATCTTCATTTTTATAGACTTTATGCTGGTTTTGCCTCCTTAGTACCCTTTCTTCTGGTAGGTAGAATCTATATTTTCTTTTTTAGAACTTGGTCATTTTCCTTTTGTTCCATCTAGTTCAAATAGGGCTGGAACATCCTTACTCCCCACTCTCCCACCCCTAACCACAAGAAATGATCCAAGTCTAGCAAATTACATTTAATCCCATGACTTCTGAAACTATTTAGAAAGGAAGCCTATCACTGAAGTTGCTGAACTGATGGGATGTAAGCCTGGCACTGCTGTGGCCATCTTCGCCACCACTGAAGGAGATGCTCCCTGAGAATGGATCCAAGCCAGAAGAGAGCAGAGCTATGTAAGATAAATAAAATGAAACAGATTCTGAATATTATATTAAGTGTCCGGATCCAATCCTTGTCCAAGGCCAGTCTTTTCATTTATGTAAGCCACTAAATTCCTCTGCTTAAGCTGGCTTAACATTAACTTCCTCCATAACAACAAAAATTTCTTAACATAGAATCTATAATTTGTATGTCTACCCAACAGAGTAGAATAAGCTTAAGTGAGAGACCTACTTTTTTTTTTCCTCTGCCCCACAACATTTAAAAGCACCCTGCTTAATAAAAACATTTAAAAGCTTAATTTAATGGCCACGTGTTTTAAAGAATGAAGAGCGATCAGTTTTGAGAAGAGACTTCAGATGGCACGTGACTGGATATATGGTGGGAGAAATTAATCAAGTTTAATTGCCTGTTATTGAATACAACACAGTCCATTTTCAGAGAATCAAACAGATGAGAGCATTTTGCAAAGAGAAAAACATTTTGACTTGCAATTCATTTTCCACAAGCATAATGCCTATTTATTTTCCTGGCTACTATATTTGGTAATGATAGGACATTGTTCTGCAAGAGGAAATCTGGATTATTTTAAGTGAGTTTGAGATAGTTTATTCAACAGAGAACACACTCCAAATATTTCAAATTAATGTTACTTCTTATTTACTAACAAAGTTGTAAAATAAATAGTTTGAAAAATAACAGTAAACGTGGTATTTTTCTTATCAATTCATTTGCTTGCTCTATCCCTAGTATTAACCCACAGCAGCACAGGCTAAACTAAATTCGACTCTAAGCACTTAAGGGTGAACTGTTACCAGATGAATCACCATATTTTAGCTTTCCAAAAAATTATCATGCATGTATACTCAAGTGGTAATAAAGGACTTGAAAGACTGTCCAAAAGTAACCCAGTGCTTCAGCTATTTTTCTGAGCCTGCTGCAATGACATGCTCCATTAATTTTTTAAAATAAAATTTCATTTGATGACATTTATCAGGAAACAATTTTTGCACATGCTAATTCAAAATGCAAACTTTAATGCTAACGTTCTCCTAATTCAAGCTGGAAAAGACAATATAACTAGTTTTTGAATGATGACTGTATACCATTTGCCAAAAATTTCCCAACATAAAGTAACCCAATGATGCTCACAAGGCTGTAGCTATTTTAAATTCTTCAAAAGAGGGCAATTAAACTATTCAGTTAAACTTTGGGATACCATTTGCAGACCCAAAAGAATTTATTTAAAAGCTCTTGGCTTCTTCTGTGGTAGACATTCATTTACAATTTAAATTTAAATCTCAGAAAAAAAATAAAACCAGTCCTGTTATCCATCTAAATGCTTTCTGATCTTAAAATTCAAGACACATAATAGAGAAACAGTGATTTCAGTTTAACCATGCAAATATTTCTCCACTAAAATGAAAATGAATCTCAAAGAATAATAAATTATGGTATCTCCATGGAACTGAATACTGTGCTACCATTAAAAATAAAATTATTAACACTGCAGTAACCATGGAAAATATTTGTTAAAATTGTAGCAACTTGTAGATACTTGCTGCCAAAATGTATTACCTAATTTAATCCTCCCAAATTATATTAAGCAGCTATTATCCCTAGTATACAAATGAAAAAATTTCATAAAAATTATAATAATCTGCCCAAGTTCAGAGTAGCTGGCAAGTGATGAGATCAGGACTCAAATCTAGGCATTGTTAATTCACTACAATATATTTTTACTTTAATAGTTATCTGAAGTGCCTAAACACGCCTTATCCATTATAAATGCCAACTTCTTCCTCAAGGCTATCGTTATTTCTCTCTGCATTAATTTATAGATTTTACTGTTTTAATTCTATCATGAAGCGATTAATACTGCTATTTAATAACATGTGCCAATTTATTAATTTATTGTCACATGACTAACAAACTTATTTCATTGAGGGCATGAATTCGTATTTGTCTTATACTCTCAGACTTCTACTCTAGTTGTAGAATGAATGCCTCAAAGACTGGGAAATGTAAGACACCATTCTCTTTATCAAAGTGAAGCTCAAATTCTGCAACAAACAAAAAACCAGACTAAAAGGGATTTTTTTATGTTTATTTTTGAGAGAGAGAGAGAGAGAGAGAGAGAATATACGCGTGCAAGCACAGGCGAGAGCGGGGGGAGGGGCAGAGACAGAGACAAGAATCAGAAGCAGGCTCTGAGCCATCAGCACAGAGCCTGACACAGTGCCTGAACTTGTGAACCATAAAACCATGACCTAAGTGGAAGCTGGACGCTTAACTGACTGAATCACCAAGGTGCCCCTAAAAAGGTTTATTAATAATTCAACTAGAACTGAAAAATCATGTGTTTGACTTCAGAATAAACACGCAGTGGCAGAAAAAATTATCTTGGAAACTAAGAGTAAGAGATGGCAACAGAAAACTAAAAATAGGAGAGGAGGGGTGCTTGGCTGGCTCAGTCGGTGGAGCGTGCAACTATCTCTTGATCTCAGGGTTGTTAGTTCAAGCCCCACATTGGGTATAGAGATTACTTACAGTAATAATCTTAAAAAAATAAAAATGAGAGGAGCTTCATCTGTTCTAAAAGGAAAAACTCCAGTAGACAAGATAACATTCTCCTATGCCTGTGATTCATGAGGGAAAAAATTAATCTGACAAAAGTAACCAAGCACTTTGGTATCAGGCACTATACAACTTTGCAAAAAGAAAATGGACGAATGTCCAGGTGTTGGGTGAGATTAGGGTAGAGCAGCACTATTCCATAGGAATGGAATGCAAGCCACATACCGAATTTAAAATTTTTTAGTTGCATTAATGAAAAGAAACAGATGAAATTATTAATAATATGTTAATAATATATTTAATCCAATTATCCAAAATACTGTCATTTCAATAAGTAACCAATATAAAAATATGAATGGGACATTTTACATTCTTTTTCATACTAAGTCTTCAAAATGTGGTATATATTTTATTTTACACTTACACATTTCAACTTAGACTAGCCATATTTCAAGTGCTCAAAAGCCAAAGGTGGCTACTGGACAACTTAAGGGATAGAATCTGTAAGGAAAGGAACAAAAAGGTGAACAAGCATAATTAATTTCTGGATAAGAAAATATTTAACTTCTCAAAAGTCATCCCTTCCCTCAAGTCAATAAAATACCTCTAATGCTTATTACTTAATTTTCAGGGAAAGAAAAATTTTAAGTCCCACAGATAACATATAGCCTTTTCATTAAAGTCTATCTTATCATTCTTGATAAATTTTATATTTTTAAAGTATACAATTTCTAATTGTTCTGCAATTAGCAACTGTTAACATTTCATAGATAAATGTGTTTACACTCAACCAAATAGGATTACAAAATTACAAAAAGATTAGCTATTTAACTGTTAAAAAAAAAAAAAGAAAGAAAACCAAAATAACCCATGGAAATCCTAGTTAACCTCAGCAAAAAGAAGGCTAGCTTCATAGGATTTGAAGTCATAAGAATATTTAAATACATATTCACTTAAAAAAAAAAAAAACCCCAAAAAAACTTCTTGGGGCACCTGGGTGGTTCAGTAGGTTAAGCTTCTGGCTCTTGATTTTGGCTGAGTTCATGACCTCACAGTTCATGAGATCAAGACCTGCAGTCGGCTCTACACTGATGTCCACAATCTGCTTGGGATACTCTCTCCTCTCTCACATACAAGTGTGTGCGTGTACACACTCTCCCCCCCACACCATGTCAAAATAAATAAATAAACAAACATGTTAAAAAAAATAAGGGGGCCTGGATGGCTCAGTCGGTTAAGCGTCCAACTCTTGAGATCAGCTCGGGTCATGAAAGGAGACTGGCCCCACATCTACACTGTCAGCACAGAGCCTGCTTGGGATTCTCTCTTCTTCCCTCCCTCCCTCCCTCTCCCTCTCTGTCCCTCTGTCCCTCTCCCCTGCTTGCACTCAAAAAAAATTTTTTTTTGACAAGATGATTCTAAAATTTATTCAGTAACCTAAAGGGCCAAAATAGCCAAAAACCTCTCGAAAAAGAACAAGGATTTGCTCTACTCAATAAAGACTTATTATAAAGCTAATTTTATTTAAGATAGTATGGTATTTATGCAGGAAGAGATAAATCTAATAAAAAACAGGCTAAGACGTCAAAAACAGAAAAACAATTACAAAAACACCAGATTTAAGACAAGTAGCCAAGTAGCATATCAGAGCACAGGGAAAGAACTGTCTTAAATGAAGCCAGGACAAATGGAGGGGAAGTAGACTCCTACTTCACTCCTTAAGCAAAAATCAACTCAAGACAAACCAAACATCTGTGAAAGGAAGAACTATAAATCTTTAGAATCAGAGAAGGGATTCTGTCTTTCTTTAACAAGACAGAAAGCACTAACCGTAAGAGAAAAATAATTTGGCTACAGTAAAATCCAGAACTTTTATTTATCAAAAGACACCAAAGAGAATGATAAAAACAAGCCACAAAAAAGGAGATATTTTTAACATATAACCAAAGGACTCAAATCCTAGATAAGTAACTTCTACAAATTAAAAAGAAAGATAATCGTAAGAGCCTTCAAATAACATTGCCTATAATAGTCCCAAATAGGCCTGAAAGTGGTAATTAGCTCAATCTTCAGTTCCTCTCTCATCGCCAGAGGTCAAGGGGTAAAGCTGAAAGTTCAAGTCCTCTAAATATGCCTCAGCCTTTCTGGTGACCAGCCCCATCCTGAAACTAGGGATCCCAGACACTATTTACCTCATTGGCATACAAAAGAAACTCAGAAGATTCCAAGGCCTTTAGGAGTTACATGATAGGAACCAGGCACAAAGACGAAGAAATACTTTTTGTTACATCACAGTTCATTTAATGGAATTCTATACACTAATGCTAATGAAAAAACTAGAGCTATAAGAAAAAATGAATAAAACTTAGAAACATGATAAGCAAAGAGAGAAGCAAAAATATATACAATGATTCCATTTATATAAAATTCAAAAACATGAGAAACTATATTGTTTAAGAATGCTTACATAATGGTAAAACTGAGAAGAAAAGGAAAAGATCCTCAAAAGTTAGGAGAGTGGTACTCATAGATGAAGGGATGACTACAGGTAAGTACACTGGGGACTTCTGGAACATAAGCAGTGTTCTAGTTCATAACCTACTGACTAGTTACACAAGTGTTCATTTTACAATTATCTGTTAAATAACCATATAATGCTTTATGCACTTTTCTGTGGGTTACTTCACAATAAAAAAGAATCTGCTCCCCATGTGTTTTAAATTTAAATATTTTAAATATTTTCATATCTATTATACATAGTACGTGAAAATCAACTGCAATAGCATGTGGGGTTTTTTTCAAACTCACATGTGGCAAACTGTATGAACACAAAAGCTCAATTTTTTAGTAATGTCATAAAAAATACAATTAAGAACAATACTTTTCATTTTCTAATCTATAGGCTAAATTAAGGACACTGCCCTTACTCATTAAAGGATATGAGAAAAGGGTAAGACAGCAAAAGAAAAAACAAATTATGGTTTCTCAAATTTTCACCATCTGTGAATCACTTAATGGAATCATACATAACATATGTAAAAAAAAATTCATTGCATTTAAAAATAAAGATATTCCTATCAGCAAGAGATAACTGCACACTCACTATTGAGTGAATTTATTTATATTTATATAAATATCCAGCGAATTTATTTATTTGAACTGAATTAGAAAATTCTAATTCAATTAGAGCTTGTCAGGAAGGCAGCAATGCTTGGTGGTAACTATCAGATAGTTATGGATACGTGCATAAAATGCTATGGTTTACTGAAATAGCTCCCCAGTCTGTTTCTGCCACCCTTCCACCCTTCACCTTCAGACTACTCTCAACACAGCAGCCAGAGAAAAACTAAAAAACTTAGATCATCTTACCTCTCCACTGAGAACTTTCAACAACTCCTATCTCACTCAGAAAACTGGTGAAATCTTTACAACAGTCCACCAGGCACTCTAATATCTGGTCCCCTATTACTTTTCCCCTATAACCCTCTTGTCTGTGACTGTCCAAGTGGCCTCTTTGTTGTTCCTCAAATACATTTTACGCAGAGTCTTTGCTCTTGGGTTTCCTCTGGACTGCTCTTCCTGGAGAGGTGAATGGCACACCTCTCACTTTCAAGTCTTCATTAAGAAGGTGACGTTTGAGTAAAGTCCTCCCTGTTAATGTAGTGAAAACTGCAACTTTCTAACTCCATTGCCTATGCACTTTACTTTCTCCATAGCATTTAAGTACCATCCAATGTACTACAGATTTACTTGTGTATTTCATGGTCTACCTTTCCCCTCCAGACTATACATTTCATGAAGCTGGGATTTACCTCTTAGGCTCACTCCTATACTCCGAGCACCCAGAACAATCCTAGAACAAGCAAGCTTTCATTCAAATGTTTTTTAAACAAGTAAATGAAATCCAATCTAATATAGACCAGATTAGGAAGCAGTTCTTCATTGTAGAGTGACTTTGGTACTCTGTAAGATACTTAAAAGCACATACAAATATCCTACTCCAAATGAGTATTTGAACCTAAGAGATACCAGATTTGTAATACATTCTTGTTGCACTCATTTTCATTCAAAGTATTTGGAAGTCATCTTCCATGTGTCAAATTGTAAACCATTAATTTCTGTCGTTGAGAGAATAAAACTATGTGTTACTCTCAGAACTGTTCCTCAGAACTATATGATCCTTTTTAGTGAGACCAAAACACATTACTATTTTGAAGTACTTGTGGAAAATACAGTTCATGCCTGCTTGTCGATGAGAAATACAGGCCTTGGGCTCAACAGAACAATTTCCCTGGAGATGAATCTTGAGGCATTACCTATATAAAACTGAAGATCTGAAGTCATGAAAGTAGAGATTGCCCTGAGAGAATGTGTAGTGTGAAAGAAAGAAGGACAAGGAGGAAATCACAAGGGCTTCTAATACCTAAGCAGGAAACAAAAGGTCAGAGGAAAATAACAGGTGTGAAGACTAGTTATCAGAGAAATAAAGGAATTCTGTATCCTAAGATGTGGTCAGTAACATCAAAAACTCCACAGAGAGGTGACACAAGATAAGGGCTGAAAAGAAAAACACTAAATCTAAAAGCTTGTTTGTGATTATTTTAATAGTTTTATTGAGAAAATTAACTTATAAAGCTCACCCATTTAAAGCATATAAGTCGATTTTTATATAATTAGAATTATGCAACCATCACCACTACCAAATTGCAGAACATTTTCATCACCCCCAAAGAAATCCTTTATCCATTAGCAGTCACTCCTCATTTCCCCCTCCCGATTAGTAATTTTTCAAAGAGAATACTTCAGAGAAGTTGGAAAACTGAAAAAGTAAAGACGTACAAGTATCAAAGGTATATTAATCTTTCAATTCTTTGACAGTAAAGGGAACTAGGAGAAACAGAAGGTGGTGTCAGAAATGGTTGTTTAAAATGATTAAGGCCTTCAACATATGGTAGGTTAAAGACAAAAATTCAGGGGACAAAGAGTAAAAGGCACAGAAGACAGGAGATACTCCATATCTAAGCTAGTGTGTATAGTTGAATATGAATCAGAAGCACAGATTAAGGGTCTGACTTCAAAAGGAAGAGACAGGAGCACCTGGGTGGCTCAGTCAGTTAAGCGTCCAACTTCAGCTCAGGTCATGATCTCACAGTTCATGGGTTTGAGCCCCGCATCAGGCTCTGTGCTGACAGCTTAGAAGACAGAGGTGATAAAGGTAAGGAACTAGGTCAATAACTAAAAATGGAGGACTGGGGGGAGCCAGTGGTGGAAAGCAGATTTTTATTATCTAAACTTGGTAGAGTTTTAAATATTTCATCACTTGTACACTTTACTATTTTAAAACAAAGGTAATAAATATGTAACAAAGGGATTTTCCTCTTTTTAGGATATAAAATGACAAGAGGCTGTCTCACTCCAACAATGAAAAGCAAGGTAAATAAGCTAAAAAAACAAAAAACAAAAAAACCAAAAACTTTTAAGAGACATCAGAGGGCAGAAGACATACATAAAAATTCCAATGAATTAAATTCCAGAAAATAATAAACCTCTCATAGAAGAGGCCAGTCTACTGCTACTTGAGTCCCTGGTACAGAAGAGTAGGAAGAATGCACAGTAGACAGGGTTGAGAAACACATTAGACTTTTGACAAACACTTTCAACACCGATGTGTAGGCTACCATGATTAGAATTCTGAGGCGTGGCAGAGGTAAGGCTGAATGGTCTAAAGCTCTGAATTCAGAATTACAAGGAGTCCCAGGCATGGAACAAGTCTGTACCCAGCTATCAACTCTTTCCCTCAGGTCTTCACTAAATGCATAGGTAGCATACTGAAAGCTGGGGACAGGGCAGAAGAGCTAAAAGAGATTCCCTTGAAGTATGTGTGCCTCCCTGAAGTATAAGGCAGCCCCCCTCCAAAGCAGGGCTGGGCACGTGAACAGGGAGAAATCCACCTGAGGCACACCAAGTTTTCTGCTACCAATGGCTGGGGATGGGGCAGAAGAGCTGAGAAAAAGCCCTCCAAAGCATTCCAGGCCTTTACGTTAAGACAGGTGCCCTCCAGAGAGGTTGGAGTAAGGGCAGCAAGGCAGAGAGATCTCCTGAGACACTGAAAGCCAGAACAAAGTAGAGAACAAAGAAACTTCCTAACAACCTAAAAAGCTAGCAGCTAGGCTGAAAAAAATCTTTGGAATCAATCCTTCTAAAGAGAAAGTCATCACTGCTCCCCCCAAAGTACTTCAACCCAATAGTGAACTGAATCAAATTAAAGTTGCAATAAAGCACAGATCCATCTTAATTATAAATTAGACTTTCTCAATTTAGTGGCCTGAACAGAATAAGGGGCATTTAAGTTGTCTAATATATAATCAAAGATTAGGAGACAAAGAAGAAAATGTGATCCATTGTCAGGGAAACAGTCAAAATAAGCAGACACAGAGATGGCCCAAATGTTGGAATTATCAAACAGGAACTACAATAATTAGGATGAGGGGCGCCTGGGTGGTTTAGTCAGTTAAATGCCCAACTCTTGATCTTGGCTCAGGTCATGATCTCATGGTTTGTGAGTCTGAGCCTCACATTGGGCTCTGTGCTGACAGTGAAGAGCCTGCTTGGGATTCTCTCTCCCTCTTCTCTCTATGCCCCTTCCCAGCTTGTTCTCTCTCTCTCAAAATAAACTTTAAAAAAAATTAAAATAATTAGGATGCAAACACTAAATGATCTAGCAGAAAAAGCAAAGGAGATGCATGGGGGGGCAGTTTCAACAGGATGATACAAATTCAAAAAGAATCAAATACTAGAAAAATATGTCAGAAATGAAGAACTATAATTAGATGGACTGAACAGCATTAAAAAAGATGGGTAAACTTAAAGACAAATCAATAGAAAACATCCAAAAAGAGAAAAAAATAAGGGGAGAGAGGTAAAACACCATGCCTGTGGAACAATTTCAAATGGTCTAACATTTATGGGACTTGGAGTCCCAACAGAGGGTAGAAGAGAATGAAACAGAAGAAATATTGAAGAGAAAATGACCAAGAACTTTCTGTAAGTAAAGAAAGACATCAACCAAGCAAATCTAAGAAGTTTATTGAAGCCCAAACAGTGTAAAAATATACTAGACAGATAGGTGCCTGGGTGGCTCAGTAGGTTAAGCGTCTGACTCTTGATCTTGTCTCAGATCATGATCTCACAGTTCATTAGTGACTGTGTACAGCCTGCTTGGGATTCTCTCTCTCCCTCTCCTCCTCCCCGGGGCCTGTACACACTCTCAAAATAAATAAACTTTTTTTTTTCATTTAAATTCAAGTTAATTAATATGCAGTATAGTCTTGGCTTCAGAGGTAGAACCCAGTGATTCATCACTTACATATGACACCCAGTGCTCATCCCAAAAAGCGCCCTCTTTAATGTCCATCACCCATTTAACCAACCTCCCACCCACCTCCCCTCCAGCAACCCTCAGTTTGTTCTCTGTATGTAAGAGTCTTTTTTATTGTTGTTTGTTTTGAGAAAGAGAGGGCACAAGTGAGCAAGGGGCAGAGAGAGAGAGAGAGAGAGAGAGAGAATCCCACGAGGGGCAGCGAGAAAGAGAAGTGGGGCTCAAACTCATGAACCATGAGATAATGACCTGAGCCAAAGTCAGATGTTTAATCAACTCAGCCAACCAGGTGTCCCCTCCCTACCTCAAAAATGAGTCTCTTATGTTTTGCCTCCCTCACAATTTTTATCTTATTTTTCCTTCCCTTCCCCTATGTTCATCTGCTGTGTTTCTCAAGTTCCACTAGTGAAATCTTTCTCTGGCTTAAAATAAATAAACCTCAAAAAAATATATATATTAGAGAATGAACCTAATGGGATCACAGAATAATGTAGGTTAAACGACTACCTGGAAAGAAGTGGCTTCAGTTCCTACTAATATTCATAGAGTTAGAGTCAAATAAATCTAAAATATAGAGTCTATTCCTGAAGGAACCAGGGACATTTCTATAATGACTTGTAGAATTTAAAACATTTCTCCAAATTTACATATGTTAAGTATATACCTAGATTTCTTATTTAGGGTATGACACAAATTTTCTTTTTAAACCTAATTTTACTGTGATTCTTTTTTAATTCTTTTTAATGTTTATTTTTGAGAGAGAGAGAGACAGAGAGAGAGGAAGGGAGGGGGAGAGAGACAGAGACAGAGACACAGAGAATCCGAAGCAGGCTCCAGGCTCTGAGCTGTCAGCATAGAGCCCGACACGGGGCTCAAACTTAGAAACCATGAGATCACAACCTGAACCGAAGTTGGTCGCTGAACCGGCTAAGCCACCCAGGCGCCTTTACTCTGTGATTCTTGGTGAAACTTTCATCTTTCCTTTTTTTTTTTTTTTTTGGTTGAAATCTTTTTTGATAAAAATTTTTTGATAAAAATAAGCTAAATCATCAACCTCAATTAGCAAAATCAAAAAACATTCTCTCAAAAAAATCCTAAAATCTACATCTATTAATATGAACTTTCTATAATTAAACTTAATATACTTCCAAGGAGGAAAACCACTAGTATACTCAATTATTATGTGTGATAAAATGCCAAAGGTGTGTAAGAGACATTCATGTGAGTTGATTTACAATGTTCAAAGATTTCTATTTGCTTTGCTGAAAAAAGACCGAGGGAAAACCAAAAAGAAAAACCAAGAGACCAATTAATATGTAATTAAAACAATCCAGAAAAGAACTATTAAGAACTTGAACTAGTTCAACAGTTCTTGTTGAACTGCATAGCTGGCAACAATGGAAATATTAAGAATGGTTTCATTTAAACAAGCAAACAAAAATGTTAAGTTTAGATGGTAAATGAAATGGGGGAAAAACATGGTAACATGACAGAGAATGATTTAATTGGTGGGAAGGGATATTATTTTTTAATAACATAGTCAGAGAAAAGATGAAATTGGCCTAGTAACCTGGACATAAGAGGGGAGTCATGGGAAAACAAAGACAGACCTTTCTGAGCTTCCCAAGTTTAAAGATGGATGAGCCTAGCCAGCTCCCACACTCTTTAATCTCCATACCACACTTTATAATTACACTTTGCCCAAGTACTACAAGCAGTTAATAAAGGGTTTGATTCTCTCATTTTGACAAAAAGCACTACACTGTAGTCTAACAAGCACTAGCTGTCATTATACCACCCTGACCTCTTAGGAGCAACATTCTACACATAAAAGATTCACAACAGGGCATTCATCAAGAACAACTTTCTATATGTGCATATATAGATATAGATATATTGGGAGGGGGACATGGAAGAGGGAATACAGTTACAGCAAGAGTTTCCTGTTGAAAGACATTTTACTGACAAAGCAGTTTTCAATCTAACTCAAAATCCCAACAGTAGTACTGCTTTGTGAAGATAATTACTGAACTTTGGACTACTTTACTGTCCATTCATTTAACATGAATCATTAAATATACTCTGACACTACCCCAATCCCAACAGGACAAATAACAGTAAGCTTTTGTGCTAAATGTTATGGTATATGCCTCCATTTCCAACACAGCTTAAGATAGGAAAACATAAAACTGAGTTATAACTGAGAACCCCCAAACGGAATTACAATGAAAAACTGACATGATAAAAAAATGACATGAATATTTCTTGAATTTTCCCCCATAACTCCATAATTACTACGGCTAACAAAATCTTGTCTTCACATGACACCAACTGCATTAAATTGGTAGTTTCATACAATAGTGATAAAGAGGAGAAAATGTAGTAGCAAGACTTAATTATCAGGCCTCTTATTAACTGTGTAATCTTAAACTAGTTAATCTCCCTTTGTCTTAATTTTCTCATTTGTAAAAAATAGATCATATCTCAGTGTTGTCAGGGTTAAATAAAATAATACACATAATGCCTGGTTTATAACAGGCATTTAATGATACATATATGTATTATACAAGTCCAATTATTGGAACAACCATCACTATATTCATACCACTAAAAAAGGCAGCTTATCACATGAAAAGATGTTCAATAGCATTATTCATTAAAGAAATGTAAATCAAAACCATAATGAGATACCACTGCATACCTACTAGAATGGCTAAAATTTAAATGGAAAATAACATGTGGGGTTGATAAGGATGTGAAGAAATTGGAACCCTCATCCTTTGTTGATGCGAATGTAAAATGGTGCAGCCAACTTTGGAAAATATTTTGGTGTTGTCTCAGTAAATTAAACATAGAAATTCCATATGACTCAGCAATTCCACTCCTAGATAGATACACCCAAAAGAATTAAAAACAGGATAACCAGGGGCGCCCGGGTGGCTTAGTTGGTTAAGCGTCCGACTTTCGCTCAGGTCATGATCTCGCGGTTCGTGGGTTCAAGCCCCGCGTCGGGCTCTTTGCTGACTGCCAGCTCAGAGCCTGGAGCCTGTTTCAGTCTGTGACTCCCTCTCTCTCTGACCCTCCCCTGCTCACGCTGTCTCTCTCTCTCCTAGAAATAAATAAAAAGCATTAAATAAAAATAAATAAATAAAATAAAAAAATAAAAAGTTTAAAAAAAAAAAAAAAAAAAAAACA